>NC_136433.1:107163278-107495778 GCF_052849685.1 Lactuca virosa | reverse complement strand
GGTCCATTTGGAGATGTTTGAATGAAGTTGCTTTTCAAATCTAAATGTCCTCACACTCATACTTTATAGATGATGTTAAGATGATTTACTATATTTGTGGATTTCTAGTATATGCAAAAAGATTTTGATTTATTGGTTTGTCCGTATGTCCAAGCCATGGCGGCTTCATTTACTTAAAATACTTTTGTGTATTTCTAATGATATGTTGATTTATGTTGTTTTTAGCTTCTTGTTAATTACTTCCACGAAGTTTTGATATTAAAAAGGATTGTAGTAATTATTATAACATATTTTGAATATTTATTGTGGTATATAAATCTTGAAATCTTGTTGTATCAATTTTTTTTCTACGTCACAATATTCACCTAATTCTCCATTTAAGTTCCATAAGAAAGATTTACATAGACGTAGCGGGTAAACGAGCAACAAGCTGTACCGCAACGCCTTTTTGGATGACAAAATTAATTCTTTTAAAAACAACATCTATAGATCTTGGAGTCATAATATTACTATGCATGACCCATTGGACTCTATTGAGTAGCTCCACAGCTTCTGGCGCAAGGAAATCAAAAATATCAAATGCAAAGGGTATAAACATATCAATGTATAATGTTATTAAAACTTTTATCAATTTATATATTTAACATAAACTGCAAAAGAATTTAAAAATTCTAGTTTTCATGACTTGCATTCCAATCCAAACTAATTTTCTCATTCTTGACTTACAAAGATTGTAGTCTTGTATCATTGTATCGTTTTTGTTATTTTAAGTCTTTTTATTAAACAATTTTTGTTTCAAACCGGAAAATAGGTATTTCCATTTGATTGTAGAATATGTATTTTCAAGGTTTTAAAAATCTCGTTATGACTTCGTCATGGCTTCAAGGCTTGTATATGCCGTCAAGCTTTAAAAAAAATATTACTTTAAGTCACGTATTACAAACGACATGACTCTTCATTGCCTGTAAAAGTTTGAGGTTTAACATTATTGTCAACTCACGTCTAACGTTATTTAGAACCTTGTGTATTTCTAATATTATGGCAGCCTACTTAAAATATTTGTCTTTAATGTGTCCTATCTAGCAAAAAGATTTATCTTTATGAATTTTATAATAAAAATCATCTAATTAATGTGTTTTAAGAGTGATCATCGATCTTGCGTAATTTTCATTTGAAACATTTATATATTTTCACATTTTAACCAATTAATAACAACTAAGAGTTTTTTTAAACTTATGTCTTATAATTATTAAGTATTCAAATTAATATAGTATAAAACTATAAATCATAAGTATTGGGTAGTTTAATTATGATTCAACTCAATGACTTTTCATGTTCTTAAAGATATTTACTATTAAATTTTTATTCTCAATTATTTATATATGTTGTAGCAATATTTATAGTATATATACTAAATTTTTTTCAAAAAGAGCATTCATTGTTTAAAGGAGTCTGTGATTCAGGTCTGATAAAAAAATTGAGTTTTAACGCAACAATGTTTATTGCAACGATATTTTTTCTTAAGATAATAATATTTGAGATGAAAGGTAAAATGGAAAGACCAATAACTTTCATTGTAAAGAGAAAAAAAATAAAAATTCGATGATTTTTCTCGATGGACCGACCATTTCTATATTTTATTTTGTATGATTTAAAACTGTTTAATATTTTTTTTAATACAAGTGTTATAATTGATGTTTTATTGTTTTTATGTCATTAAAAAATGTATATATTTTGTTTTTCATACTATTTGTTATTCTTTGTATAATAGGTCATCTAAATGAATAAGTTTTAAAATAGACGATCATCCTTATATGCTATTGATTTGAAACCTCCACAATCTTGCAACTTTCAACCAATTAACCACATACATTCAAAAGATTTTTTTAACCTTATATCTTCTAATTATAAAGTACCCAAATTTATATCTATATCTATATCTATCTATATAAATATTATAAAGGGGAACATTTTTTTAACTTGTAATGTAGTTAAAGATAAATTATTTTATCCTTTATTACATTAATTTGAAACCACCATACAATTCTTTTTTTCTTAAACGACAAATCTAACATACTCCTAAACTACTCCTTAAATTCACTTATGTCCACGACGGGATTTGAACCCTCAACTTCAACTAGGGAGAGCAACATCGGATACCATTGGGCTAGTAGTCATTTGGTACCACCATACTATTCAACTTCCTTATAAATTAATACACATCGTTAAAGTTTTCAACTACTAATAAAAATTAAAGTAATGTTGATTTAATATAGTCTTAATCATATTTAAATTATTTATAACTTTATCTATTTGTAACGTCCCATTTTTACAACAAAAAATTTTCATTTTTATTAAGGTAAACTTCCCAATTTATTAATCTATTAATTAAGAAACCATTTATTCTGAATTGCATTTATTAAAAATCAGAGTATTGTAGAAACGTGGAATTCTTCAATGTTGCTGATGAGTGTGTAGAGTCTCGCCTTTTCCTTCCCACAATTACTAATGATGTCTGAAACAATAAACAACTGGGTAAGCATAAAGCCTAGTGAGTTTTCCCCAAAATATCACAAATAATACAACCACATAATACCATGCAACATATATATATATATATATATATATATATATATATATATATATATATATATATATAGTTTGCGATGGACTCCCTCTATGGTCTTCAACTGGTATGCCATGGGCTCCCCCCATGGTCTAATAACCAAGTGTCATGGGTTCCCCCATGGTCTTTACCTGGATTGCCATGGGCTTCCCCCATGGTCTTCACATTATTCATTACATGCTAACTAGCAACACTATTGAACATCAACTATTAAGACCACGTATCAAGTAATGGGTCGGCATTGGTGCCTTCGACAAATGGGTATAATGAAAAGACTCACTACCGCCTACTAGTCATCTCACAGCATATAGTCCCGCTACCAGCTAACCCCCATAAAATGTGTAACCATAAATAACCATATGTGATATCCACCCGAACATATGGTACTACTCTAGAGTCACAACCAAACAAGGAACATGTAAGAAAGTCTAGACCAAGAGTTATCAGGCTACCCTACATGACCATAGACAATCCCTAAGGGCACTCCATAGATGATAACCAACAAGCACATATACATACAGTCCTATAGATTATTATAACAAAGAAACCTCCTCAATTCCAGGAGACAGATCTAATAGATCACCACAGCATAACAACATACTCGATATCAAAATAAAAATCTAGTAGATCACTACAACATAGCAACATACTCGATACCAGAACACAGATATAACATATCCCTAAGGCATCCCTCTACCATTATCAAATAACCAAAACTAGTAGGCCGGAATTGATGCCTTCGACCCACGGGTATAGTGAGGCAAAACTCACCTCGATATATGCGTAGATAACCACTGTATCAACAAAGAACTCTACCAGCTTCAACTCACTTCCAATCACCTATAGGAAGATACTTGAGTCAACACCCGATCATAGGTCATAGTCACTTGCAACAGTGACCACCTCACATGAAATGACGATTAGGGTTTCACATAAAATGATAACTACAGTTAGTGTTCCATACTAACCCCTTAAGGACTTAATCCATTAAGCCCAGTATTGCATTAAGTTAATTGTAGAGAATTATTAAGTATTATTTCAAGTTTAATTAATAGTTTTAACACGGGTCCCGAACAACTCCAAAAACTAGGGTTTCATAAAATTAGGATTTTCTAAACCCTAATTAGGGTTTCCAACCCAAATACTAGCCAACTAGGTTCTAGGTTTGGCTTTTAGGTAATTAGTGTTTAATAAGTTAGGCACCACCCATTACTACCTCGGGCGGTGGTGGTCAACGATGGTTCACGGCGGCAGCCACCACCTCACGGTAGTGGTGGTTATGTTTTTAAGTCAAAACAATATCAAAAAAATCCCAAACATCGGTCTAATCACACTCATACGCACACAGCCACCGGAGATGGTGGCTAGTGGTGGCAAAACGGCGGCAGAAGGTGGCAGCCACCACCTCATGGTGGTGGTGACGGGTTTCTCTTTGATTTTCTCCAGCCAAGAACACCCATACAACATCTCATCTAAAGAAAACGCACACACACACACACAAAATAACACACACACAGCCACCCACGTGGTGGCAGGCAGTGGTCGGAGATTACAGCCACCACCTCACGGTGGTGGTGGTGGGTTCTCCTTTGATTCCCGGTCAAGTAAACACACACACACATGTGAATTGCACTGGAATACGCACACCTATTGTAACATCCCGTTATTTCGAATCAATGTAATAGTATAGATCAATTTGTAGTTCTTTATAAAATAATAAAGAGAAATTTTTGTATACTATGTGCATTTACATAATCGACCCTCAAAAATGAAATGTTAAATAAACTTGTTTGGGATGAATATAGTGGTAGAAATCGAGTCAAGGCTTCCAAAAATATAAAGAACGCCCAAATCCGAGTTATAACGAAAAGTTATGACCTATCGAAGTTCCGCGACAAAACTGGCAAAACGTTGTGTAGCGTAAAAAGTGAGATTTCAATAAAATGCTTTTTAGCCTTAAGTATCTAAATAAAATCCGCATTATACGTTAAACCGAGAGTGTCCATAAAAACACCGTCTAAATCTGACTTCGTATGAAGAAGTTATGATTTTTCTAAGTTTCGACACAGCAGTACGCAGCCCGAAACGCGATATTTAGATCGAGCAACTTTTGGCCAAAACAACCTAAACGAGAATCGAAGATCTTATCAAAAGAAATCCAACGGTATAAAGACAGACGAAAACGGACGTCGGTTGAAGAAGTTATGAATTTTTAACGGACTTTTCCTGTCCCGGCATGTTAAAAATATAACTTTAAAAATAAATTCAAAATTAGCCAACGAAGTCTAAACGAAAGTTGTAGAGCATGGTCTCACCTACGCGTGGATATAAAGAACGTCAAAAACGGAGTTCGTATGCGAAAGATATGAATTTTTGAAGTTTGGAAAAGAGAAGTACGCCCCGCGTACAAGAGTACGCCCAACGTACTCGGAAGCTAGGCCTCGGATTGACCACGTCGCCTCTTTCTTCGCATGCGACACGTATCACGCTCAATCAACACGTCCGAAGCCAGGTAGCAACTATGCCCCGCGTACGAAAAGATTACGCCCAGCTTAATCGGACTAGCCTCGACGCGTACCTCGTAGCCTTGCCACGTCCGAAGATCGGATAAGACTCAAACTAGTATGCCCCGCATAAAAGACGTACGCCCAGCGTACTGAGGTTTTCAGTTGTACGCCCAATGTAAATGAATATTACGCCCAGCGAACCGAGGACCAGACCCCTCCTATAAATAGGATGTGAGGCCTCCGAGTTTTGTTTACACTTTTCAAATCCTCTCTCCACTTAAACACTCATTTAAGCCTCTCTAAACCCTCCGAAGTCCCGGGAACCTCCTTACCACCTAAAGCAAGCCCCGTAGTCCTCAATTTTTAGCTGAACCTCTGCCCGCGTGAAGCCGACTTTTTATCAAAAACTCTCAGTTTCATCAAGTAAACTCCTTTCTAGAAACGAAACGCTGCCCGAATCATCACCTATCAAGTGAGTTTATACCCCTATATTTTCCCTATTTTTATAATGTTTTAGGGGGGCAATACAAGTAAAATACAAGGAAATCTTGTATAAATAACAAAATTTATTCAAATAGTTTACACTTCTTATTTTTACTAAAATAAACATACTATTTTACCAGATCATGATTTCATATAAAAACAAACATATAAACTATAATAAGTATAGTTTATGAGTCATGCATACTTATCAATACAGTTGATGGAACTTATATATTTCTTTTCATTTTCAGAATAACTTACGAAAACAACTATAAATTATATTAAATATAATTTATGAGATATTTACAAAACATCTATTATAAAGATATTTTTCATTATTCTACACGTAACTATCAATATAGCATTTGTGAGACACGCTTCAAGTACTTATTTAAGTATAAAACAAAAGTCCTGAAAATTATAACCAGAGTCTCCTTGAGGGAGAGCATGACACTTGTGTATAGATCTATACGGGACTGACAATCCCGCACTAGAGCTGCTTGCAACAGCTAGGTCGGCATACCTGTGGTGACAATTGTCGTATCATATTTCAACACCTGAAGAACGTCGGGTTTCAGGCGAGGCTTAGGTCATCAAGCATGGTTATGATAACTCATAATTTGATATTAAATAAATTGTTTAGAGTAAGAATAAGTAAACAACTTCATGTAGTTTTATATAAATAAAATTATAGTTGGTGAATCTAGATATTTACAATTTCAAAAGCTTTCGTACAAGTATAAATACAGATTACTATTCTAGTACAGAGAAAACATACTTTTCATAGTATTATAGGAATTTAAAACTATATCATACTATTTCAGAACACAAATACATATACAACAGAAAATATACGATTTTCTGGGAAAACATACTTGCATTTTTCAAAGGAACAAATAACAGATTTGTATTACAAACATGCTTATGAACTCACCAACTTAATTGTTGACACTCTTTTCAAAACTGCTTGTATTTTCAGGAAATCGATAAACAGGTACCCACAAGTTTTGAAGAAGACAGAGTTCCATATAATTATGTCTTTTAATTATACTTTTTGGTGTCAAATATACAATGATTTGAACACGAATGTAAAGTTATATTTTATCAATGTAATAAATGTTGTACTTTGATTACTATTGTGCATTGTTGTGATACTACACATGAAGTCATCCATCCCCGAATGTTTCCGCTGTTCAGGTTTGGGGGTGTGACTGATTGGTATCAGAGCATTGTTTATAGTGAACTCAGTATATCAATTCATAAAAGATATACAACTATAAATACAATAGGGGCCGCAGTGCTCTGACTACAATTATACTTTTAAAATATAAGTATTCTATAAGAAGTATACTAACACTCACACCTATATAAATAGTATCACAGTAATAACTGCATAAAAGTATTTGGATGTTGGACACTACAGTTAAACTTGGACAGTTATGTAATCATATCTGAGATAAATATAGCCTGATCAACTATATTTATTTGAGATATGATCAACATGTGTTTGGGAGTGATGGTAGCGTTGTGACAAGTCTAAAACTTACCAAACTTTACTCATACAGAAGAACTCTAGAACAGAACACAAAATTAAAATACTATAGGAGTATTTTGTAAAACTACATTATTTCTATGCATTTTACCTTTAAATTTCTCGTATAGACTTTATGGCAGGATATCCTCCACCTGGAGATCCCTACTTCCCTAACCAAGGGAATAATGGTTGGGTAGAAGATGATCCTGAAGAGGATCCCGAGGAGGATACTTCAGATGGCACAGACTCGGAACCAGAGGTATATAATCCACCGCAAGGAGTACAACACCCAGCATCCAGACAACATTTTCAAGGACCGACCCCAGCATGGGGTGAAGAACTACACAGGTGGAGCTACCAACAAGGACAACGCCCTCCATTTGGTATGAACAGAGACTTTTATGACATCAGTAACGGAGGATCGGCTGACAGGGCCCTCCCTGTTATAATACATCGCATTTCTCGTCAGGTTGATCAATCTCGGATATCGATCAACCGAATTCTAGAAGTCACTGCTGCCTCCCAAGAAAACGCCGTAAATCTTCATCGTCTAGACGGAGATCACGATGAAACCAGACACCACACAGACATGCTTCATGTAGAAATGATTGCTGCTCAAATTGAAATTAGAGCACTCCAAGAGCGTCAGACTACACTGGAGAGGCGTTTGAGAGAATCAGAACTTCATGTGGCAGAGCCCAGTACTAGGAGTCGTACTCGCCGCAAGTAGTGTTTACACTACTTCTATTTTCTATTATGATATAAATTAGGATCTCGAATGTATATACTACTTTTAACTATATGTAAAACTCCATCCTACGATTAAGTGAATACACTATTCATAGGTAGTAATACTGTCTAATTTCCTCTTTTTGTTAATGTAATATAGACCTATATCTAGGTCAAATTCTCCCAACTTCATGTACAAAACAATATATCAATGAAAATGATAAGCATTTTACTTCATTAGGAGTTATTACAATTTTCATAAATATCTTGCTTCATAAATTAAGATATGTCTTATCCAATTTCACCTGACTCATGATATTGTACTTATCACCATTTTCTTAAAACATTATAGATAAAAGATTCCTCCAAGAAAGTCCAACAGAAAGAACAACAATCCACCAAATCCACCACCGCCGCCACCTCCACAATATGATGCTGCTGTCTTTCAAACAGCAGTAGCTACCGCTGTGGCAGCAACAATAACACAGATCAATACCAATGGCAACAGTGGGGAAGGTAGTGGTGCACATCATTCTAATCATGGAGATAGTCATCCGAAGGAATGTTCATACAAAGATTTCACAAATGCTAAACCTCGATCCTTTGATGGCACGGGAGGTGTCATTGCTTTAACTCGTTGGTTCGAGAAAATCGAATCAATATTCGAAATTTGCGCATGCCCCATGTCTAGCAAAGTGAAATTTGCAGCATGCACCTTTACAGATTGAGCTCTCACTTGGTGGAATAGCCAAGTCAAATCCCTGACTCTTCCAATAGCCAACAGTATGGGTTGGAATGATTTGAAAGAACTAATGCTAGCTGAATACTGCCCAAGGGGCGAAATGCAAAAGCTAGAACAGGAACTCTGGGGTCTGAAGATAAAGGGCTCTGATATCACTGCTTATACTGTTAGGTTCAGTAACCTGGCTCTATTGTGTTCTGGGATGGTCACCCCAGAGAGCAAAAAGGTAGAAAGGTATAGATGGGGATTAACTCCCCCAACTCAAGGGAATGTTCTAGCTACCAATCCCCTTACCTTTGATAGTGCCAAACGTTTGGCACAAATATTAATAGATCATGGAGTTATTCAAGATACCATACCAGCTATTCCTGAAAAGCCCAAAGAAGGAGGCGGTAAAAAGAAATTTTGGAATAAACGAAAGGGGCAGTCATCACAGGAGCCATCTAATAAGAAACAAATTGTGGCAATACACACTGCTATTGTTCCAACTGTCGTTCCTACTCTTGCATCTACCACTATTTCTGCTACTCCAGCAAACCCGAGTCGATATGTTGGAACTTTGCCAAAGTGCGATAAGTGCAACTTCCATCACACGGGAGTTTGCAAGGAAATGCATTGCAGAAACTGCAACAAGAAGGGGCATATTGCCCGCTACTGTAAAGCACTAGCACAGCCCATATCTCAAGTCCCCGCCACAGGAGTTAGTCAAGCTTGTTATGAGTGTGGCGAAATCGGGCATTACAAGAGAAACTACCCAAAGACGAAGAATGTTGGAGGCACAAGAAGAGTTTTAGCAATTGGCCACGAAGAAGCGATGGCAGATCCTACCGTGGTTACCGGTACGTTTCTTCTCACCAATTCTTACGCATGCATTCTTTTTTATAGTGGTGCAGAGAAAAGTTTCATGAGCCATGAATTTAAACATCTACTAAAACAAAATCCCCAATCCTTAAAAGACACGTTCACTGTAGAGATGGCTAATGGCAAGACCGAGAGCACAAACGATATATACATAGGGTGTAAACTTACTTTAAACAGTTATTCCTTCCAAATAGACCTTATGTCGGTCTCCATAAAAAGCTTTGACATCATCATCGGCATGGACTGGTTAAGTCCTCATCGTACCGATATTCTATGTTACGAAAAGGCCATTCGCCTCAATTTACCAAATGGTGAATCCCTTGTTACCTATGGCGACAAACCTAGTGCAAATCTTCAAATCATTTCTTGCGTCAAGGCCAAGAAGTATCTTCGCAAAGATTATTGTGCCTTCTTAGCTCACGTAGTTGATAAGACACAAGAAGTTAAAAACATCAAGGATATTCCTAAAGTCTGTGATTTCCCTGATGTATTCCCTGAAGATCTCTCAGGAGTTCCTCCTGAACGCCAAGTCGAATTCCGAATCGACTTGATCCTTGGAGCTACCCCTGTAGTTAAGCCCCGTATCGTCTTGCACCTTCAGAAATGCAAGAACTATCCAGCCAGTTGAACGAACTTCTTAGTAAAGGCTTCATTAGACCAAGCTTCTCACCCTGGGGAGCACCGGTCTTGTTCGTGATAAAGAAGGATGGATCGTTTCGCATGTGCATAGACTACCGGGAATTAAACAAACTTACCGTTAAAAATCGATACCCTTTACCACGGATAGATGACCTCTTTGATCAACTCCAAGGAGCTAGTTTCTTCTCCAAGATTAACCTGAGATCAGTATACCATCAGCTACGAGTCTAGGAGGCCAATATTCCAAAGACTACTTTCAGAACTCGCTACGGTCACTACGAATTCGTAGTGATGCCCTTGTTGGGTTATGAGCATTCTAACACTCCTAAGTGTACATGCAACCCTAAATACCTTGGATCTATGTTTTCTCTATTATACATACAATTATGAACATCCAAGGTATTATCCTAATCTAGCATACAAAATAATAAATATAACAAGATAGAATACATACCTCTTTGATGTAGAATGTCTTCATGAAGCTTGAGTGCCTAGTGCCCCAAGTGTGACACCTCAAATGGTTCACACAACACCAAATACACTTGGAATAACTTGAGAGAAACTTGAACACTCCTTGAAATCGTCTAGCCCTCACACTCACTCATTAGTGCACGATTTCTTGAGCCATGTGATTCTTTTATATGGTGGCTATTAGGGTTACACCATGTAACTCATAACTTTACCCATTCCTTATGCTCCATGGATTTTAACCTCCATGGAGTATCCATGGGTCACCCCATGGACTTAGTCCAACATAAGGAATCTTGGATCACAAGCCCATATATATAAGAATGAATGATTTACACAATCAACCCATATATTTAATTAGTCTCCTTTTGATCACTTAATTAATTCCAAATTAATTCTTGATCAATACTAATTAAATAACCTTATTAATATATTAGAACTTATAATATATTAACCAACCTGAAGTGTTATTTCTCTCATTATAGTCTATCCAAATGCATGATGCCATGCAACCCAAATGGACCATGCCGGGTCGGGTCAAGTCTTACCAATTATAGTTATGGACTTAGACATTAATCCAACAGTCTCCCACTTGGATAAGTCTAAAACTATTATTGCGCATGACTTTAGGAACCGATCAGCAATCATAGCTCTCAAAAACTTCTGTCGAACTCTGACCTTGTCAATGAACTCTGACCTTTGTCAATGACTTGTCCATTAGATAAGGGATCATATATTCCTCCATTCTAGATATCATATGGACTGAGACATGGATTATGAATCATTCTCTCTGTCCATTTGTTGTTTCCCGATTTCCGATTCATGATGACTGACTGATTGAACAAATCAAATCAGTCCTGGCTTGGCCAAGCACTCACATGTATCATCTTTAAATCATCGAGGGGCCCACAGATATCGCTTTTATCCCGAAGGTAAAAGGAATGGATAAACTTCGACTCATATGGCTTGTTCTACTACTTGTTGAATCATACACAAAGGCACGTTTTATAACATCGAGTTACCAATGCGTTTTCGTGCAATCAATGTATAACCAACTCATAGTAACAACTCATATCTCTAGGTTTGAAGAATATAAGATATTATCGTCTCATGATCACTCGTGATAAAATCCATGAAGTGATTCAAATGAGCGCGGGTTGAATCCAATACTCAGAACTTATGAGCACTCATGAGTGTTGTAGCACCACTTTGTCCACCAACTTGGACCTCTACAAACCAACCCATGACAGTCTTGATTCATATCTACTTCCAACATATGACCGACTGTGGATGGTTTGAATAACTTAATCATTCAGGAAGAGCGACTTAGTTATTCTGGAAGTCAAAACATGCAAAGTGAAACACAAGAATAAATGAATCAAATATGGTATCAAACCCTATGAATATAAATAAACACTTTTATTTATCACCATACTGATTACTCATTATTCATTGTTTCGGTTTTATCAACTTTATACTTGAATTTAAAACAATAGTTGTCCCATGCTCCAAGCATGTACACTATGTTTTCTAAACACTAGTCATGCCATACACCAAGTATGCATACTATGTTTGTCTATGATCTTTACTTTGTAAAATAGATCAATTGAACATCACTCCAATGATCCTCTTTTCACAGTCCCAAATCCTTACTGCAAATGCAAGAATTCCAAATTCATGCCATTTACTGAAATCTGTTAGATTCTAAACTTATATGCATTGATCCTCTTAATGATTATGCACAAAGTCAGAAAGACTTGACAACAATCATTACAGAGCATTCCAAAGGAGATCAGCTCCTTGGAAACATCCTTCTTTCATTAAGTTTCCTAATCTTACACAGATTGAATAATTTCTAACTTTGAAACATTTCCATATGCCATTTTGACTATCACTTCTGAACAAGAGTTGCCTCCTTACAGATTATGTCAATATGGTCCTTCCAGAATTAACATTATACTTCCAACTGTCCTTGAGCAACCAATCTTTGGTAAACCTTAGATTGTCCTCGACAATTGGTTAATCATTTTAGTCATATCCAATTCTAGACCTTTTCCCTTCATAATGCCCCAGGCATTTGGAAAATTTTAGAAAGGATGAATATAACACATGTAATCGATCCTATATCCGAAGCATATGGGACACGATTCATGATGTCTCACATAAAGACTAAACCAGTCTTTTGATATAATATTTCCATTTCAATTTGCCAAGTTCTCAAAATTCAGATTATGAAAAGGGATGCCGTAATCATAATCGAATTTTAGAACGCAAATAATGGACCCATATATAGAATTTCCTTATGTTGAGCCATTCCAACATGAAATTCATATATATATCCTTGATTAAATACGATTAAAATCTCAATCTAAGCTTTTTAGAATTGAAATGAAGTATAATTTCCTCTCCCTTAATTATAGCAAAACAACTTTTTCAACCCCTGCAACCTCACGAATTGAAACTTTTGTTTTCTATAATTAACATTGCTAACTTGCAACCTTTGTCATAATTATCATGCTCCCTCTAACATGATGATTATTAGCATAACACTTATGCTCCCACTAGCTTTGACATGTACTCAGAAATCAGCTGACTTTCTTACCAAAGTTCAGATTTCTGATACTAGATTGTTTTGATAAAACTTTATCAAAATCATACACCTCTCTTAGATAGCTCACATGTGTGTCTAAACAATTTTAGAACTATGAAAAGGGATGCCGTAATCATAGTCTCAATTGTTTAGACCTTTGCCACTTCTCACAAGTCCATGTTAGTGTGCCGGTAAACCACACACGCTCCACTAACGACTTTGAGAATGCAAATATCACAATTGCTATCTAGCTAAAATCTACTTAGTGAAAGTGTTTCCTCACCATCATTTTCATGAATCGGAGAGAAACCTTATGGCACTTAGATTTAATAGTGTATGTGTTCTTATCCATGTGAATTTGCCAAAACCATAATCACAAGACAAGGTTAGTGACAAATCCAAACTCATATTGATTAAACTTGTGGAATCTTAAATTCTTGCCATTTGGCAGCTCAGGTGCCTGCCATTGCTTCCAAGTAGTTGTGCAACCAATTAAGAACTCTCAGAACTCCTATGCAAAGCCAACTTGAATAGGCACAAAAATTTCAACACGATAGGTTATAAACCTCAAGTCGTGTGCTAGTGAAGGACTTTTGGTTTTATTCTTGATTAAGTCTTGAAACTTTCAAGAGCTTTAAGACTCCCACTGTCCTCTTGACATATAAGACTCCCTTGTCAAATATTCAAGAGATAGTGCGGATTCTTTATCAAGACTAACACTTTACACAATTGGCCTTAGTTGGTCTCTGTTTTATCCAAAACATCACAACTTACCAATTTCAAATGTACAAGAGTAGATAACCTTTTACTCTTACATTTGACTAGTGTTAACAAACCCTCTTTAAGATATGTCACTCAAGTTACAATCTTGGAGTATGACTCTAAGAATTGTTTTGGAACGAAGTATGACTCATCTTTTTGATTTAACCATTTCAACAATTCATGACTCCTCTTCTTGACTTTAGAGGACCAATTGTGATATGGTATCTTAATCATTAAGATGATCATAAACATGATACTAAAGTACTCTCCCATCTTTTCAGATTTGAGAAACTTTTATCTTTCTGCCATACTTTGATTCTTCTTATTCGTTCTGTCTCACATTGAAACTTCTCCAATGCTACAGACTTATACTTAAACTTATAAGTATAACCATATTTATTGAACTTAAGTAAATCATGACGAATAGTCTTCTTGATCTTTTGTGGTGGACTTGACCAGTGCACAAGAATGTGTACTCGATCCCTTAGTCCTTTCCTTATTCACATAAGGAATTAGTCTTAATTTTCCAAACTGAAAGTTCTCATTCATCATACTATACAACTTGCATGATTCCAAGTTTCGGTCCAATTGAACCTTGGGTGATGAGAGTCTTTCCTTATTTGGTAATATTAGACACTACCACAACCGAAAGAATCAAATCTATTTTTCCAATATTGCTATCAATGGAATCTTATAATCAACAACTTTTCACAAATGCCATTGTAAGGATACTTAAAATAAATAAAATCAAAACCTTTTTTCTTTTATTTTAAAACTTTGCGGAAAAACTTATCCTTACAATCCATATGAAAACCTTGTTGTTATCTATTCCTAAGCAATATAAATATCATAACTCTTAAGTAATAGCCCAAAATTCTGATCACCGAACCATGCGATTGAAATCCATCTTCGCGATCAGAATCAGCATGTACTTAATAGAGTTAGACAATGGACTTTACCTGAAGTAGAGCCAAACTTATTGACTTTAACATCCTTAGGTAAATTTGGCAGCTTCGTAACCAATGCCCCTTCCTTTGGCAATAGTTACCTATGGATCCTTGATAATGGGACTATCTCAGACTTCGTCTCTCTCTTTACCATTGGGTCAACAGAGTTGACTATGGCCGATCCCTTTCCATTGGGAAGAGAGAGCTTTACTGGATATCCAATGGCATCATTGTCAATGTCCATAGCGTTTTAGGAAGTTGATCTTAGCAAATAGATAAGATCATTAAGGGTCTTGTCTTAGTCTGTTTCATAGGATTCCCAAAAGAACTCACTATGTGACTTAGAAAGTAGTTGAGCCACCAACTTTCTCAAGACTTTGACACCCAACTCTCCCGGCTTGTCAATATGTGACTACATCTCCAAGATGTGATCACACCTAGACCTTGCCTTGCCAATAGGGCTTGAGTGACCTTAAACTTTTTAGCAACTTGTGGGTTAGGGAGAATAATTGGAGGAGGTGAAAGAAGTATGATATCCATGGGACATCATCTTCATTTAGGAAAGCTTGTTTCAAGAGATTTAGGAAGATCATAAATGTCTAGACCAGACATCTTTTTGGGAGATATTCAAGATAGTTGATTTAAAGTCCTTAATATGACACCCAATATGAAATATTAAGGCTAGGACCCAACAAAATATTTTATAACTTAGAAGAGGGATGTCGTAATCCAAGCTATAAAATATTTGAAGGTAGGTGAATGACGATTCACCAATTTCCAGCATGAAAAACAAAATAATTTATTAGGTTTTAATTGGATTTGAAAGTCCTAGATCTTTGAGATTCATTGAACTGTTCAAAGGCATGTTTCAATCTCGAGTGTGCCCTTCAGGTTTTGTGACTGGGATGCCGAGGATCACAAAACAAGGTGTGAATAACCAGGCAAATATACTTGGTACCCTTAATATTTACCCCTTAATCAGTGTGCCGGTTAACCATACACGCTCCACCGATACTATGATAAATATTAAGTTACCCTTTGCCTACCTTGTTAAGTCCAGGTTAGTGTGCCGGTTAACCACACACTGATTAAGGGGTAAATATTAAGGGTACCAAGTATATTTGCATGGTTATTCACACCTTGTTTTGTGATCCTCGGCATCCCAGTCACAAAACCTGAAGGGCACACTCGAGATTGAAACATCACGCTCCACTAACGACTTAAGCAAAGTGCAAAGTGTAATTTCATGGGTTAGCACCAAATTCACATTTTCCTAAGTAACTAAGATTGGGTATTAATAAGAGTTTAGTTACTTAGTATGTATCATTAATACTTTTAATGAAAGGAGAATTATAGTCCTTGTCCTACCCGTTCGGCTAACGACCCTCCACCAGTCAAGGAAGCGGTGGGTGAGAGTGGACACCCATTAAACTGCCATTTTATAGGCAGTAACCTTATACCCCCCTTATAGACCGGCTTCGTGAATGAGGCCTACTAACGGTAAGACTGACTTTACTCTTATACATATATATAAATATTATTAACTTATAATATTATAAAGTATAAGGGTTGAATTTTAACTTTTAAAATTCTAAGGGCTAACTTGGAATTAAAGTATTCATAAGTGAAAACTTTTCAAATTCCAAAACTTGAGGGCAAGTTTTGAAACTATTCAAAACTAATTTATTAGGTTTTAATTGGATTTGAAAGTCCTAGATCTTTGAGATTCATTGAACTGTTCATAGGCATGTTTCAATATCGAGTTGTTTTGCTATAATTAAGGGAGAGGAAATTATACTTCATTTCAATTCTAAAAAGCTTAGATTGAGATTTTAATCGTATTTAATCAAGGATATATATATATGAATTTCATGTTGGAATGGCTCAACATAAGGAAATTCTATATATGGGTCCATTATTTGCGTTCTAAAATTCGATTATGATTACGGCATCCCTTTTCATATAACTTGAGGACAAGTTACAAAAACACACTTTGGAATCAACTCTTAGATTAAAATGGATTGAAAACAACTATTTCACATAACTTTTCTATTAATCTAAGAACCTCATAAGAACAAGATAATTCAAATCATCAATCTTCAAGAAATTAGCATGAACATACAAACTAGTATAAATCTTGAAATTATGACAATTATCTTAGAAATTGGATTAGCATGAACATTACCACATCAAAAACAAGTTTATAAGTCCAAAAACATCTTAGGGTAATGTTCCTAGTCCAATTCCAGCCAAAACAATCGAATATATGCATCCAACTCGATTTTTCAGCTACTTTTGCAAGTATAACAAGAAAACAAACCTAGGCTCTGACACCACTGTTGGGTTATGAGCATTCTAACACTCCTAAGTGTACATGCAACCCTAAATACCTTGGATCTATGTTTTCTCTATTATACATACAATTATGAACATCCAAGGTATTATCCTAATCTAGCATACAAAATAATAAATATAACAAGATAGAATACATACCTCTTTGATGTAGAATGTCTTCATGAAGCTTGAGTGCCTAGTGCCCCAAGTATGACACCTCAAATGGTTCACACAACACCAAATACACTTGGAATAACTTGAGAGAAACTTGAACACTCCTTGAAATCGTCTAGCCCTCACACTCACTCATTAGTGCACGATTTCTTGAGCCATGGGATTCTTTTATATGGTGGCTATTAGGGTTACACCATGTAACTCATAACTTTACCCATTCCTTATGCTCCATGGATTTTAACCTCCATGGAGTATCCATGGGTCACCCCATGGACTTAGTCCAACATAAGGAATCTTGGATCACAAGCCCACATATATAAGAATGAATGATTTACACAATCAACCCATATATTTAATTAGTCTCCTTTTGATCACTTAATTAATTCCAAATTAATTCTTGATCAATACTAATTAAATAACCTTATTAATATATTAGAACTTATAATATATTAACCAACCTGAAGTGTTATTTCTCTCATTATAGTCTATCCAAATGCATGATGCCATGCAACCCAAATGGACCATGCCGGGTCGGGTCAAGTCTTACCAATTATAGTTATGGACTTAGACATTAATCCAACAGCCCTTTGGTCTAACGAATGCACCCACAATATTCATGGACTTGATGAATCGAGTGTGTCGACCTTACTTAGACAAGTTCGTTATAGTCTTCATTGATGATATACTAGTCTATTCTCAGAGTAAGGAAGAACACAGCAAACACTTGCGACAAGTTTTGAAAACCTTAAGGGCAGATAAATTGTACGCAAAGTTCTGAAAATGTGAATTTTGGATTCGAAAGGTTGAGTTCCTAGGTCATGTAGTCAGCAAGGATGGGATACATGTTGACCCCTCCAAGATCAAAGCTATCGAAAAATGGATGACCCCACAAACCCCAACAGAGATTCGTCAGTTTTTAGGTCTCGCTGGCTACTACAGGAGATTCATTCAAAACATTTCAAAGATTTCTAAGCCACACATCACATTGACCCAAAAAAATGTGACATTCAGCTAGGAGGAGAAACAAGAAACTGCTTTCCAGAAACTAAAGCAAGCCATTTGCAGCGCACCGATCTTATCCCTCCCAGAAGGGACAGAAGATTTTGTAGTTTACTGCGATACGTCCAAACAAGGGTTGGGTTGCGTTCTTATGCAGCGAGGAAAGGTTATATCCTATGCCTCGAGACAGCTTAAGAATCATGAAGTCAACTATACCCCACACGACCTCGAACTGGGAGCAGTGGTTTTTGCTTTAAAGATCTAGAGGCATTACCTGTACGGTATAAAATGCACAGTCTTTACTGATCAAAAACGCCTCCAGCACATCTTTGATAAGAAAGAACTCAACATGAGACAACGACGATGGGTAGAGCTACTAAATGATTACGAATGTGAGATTCATTATCACCCCGACAAGGCCAATGTGGTATCAGATGCCCTTAGTCGGAAAGAGTACTCATGCCGCCGAGTAAAGTCTCTGACCATGACTATCCATTCCCACCTATCTACACAAATCAAGGAAGCTCAGCTGGAAACCTTGAAACCCGAAAACATGACAAGAGAAACCTTAAGGGAATGGAAAAGAACTTATAAATCAAGGGTGACGGAGTTCGTTATCTCATGAATCGGATCTAGACACCAAGTTTGGTGGTTACAGAGATGTTGTCATGAATGAAGCCCATAAAACTATATACTCCATTCACACGGGTTCAGACAAGATGTATCTGGACCTTAAGAAACTCTATTGGTGGCCAAACATGAATGCTGAAATTGCTACTTATGTGGGCAAGTGTTTAACTTGTGACAAAGTCAAAGTAGAATATCAAAAACCCTCAGGTTTACTTCAACAGCCAGAAAGACCTGAGTGGAAGTGGGAGCGGATTACAATGGATTTCATAACCAAGTTACCCAGGACAATGGGTGGTCATGACACCATTTGGGTTATTGTCGATAGATTAACCAAATCCGCACACTTCCTGCCAATAAAAGAAACTGATAAAATGGAGAAATTAACAAGGACGTACCTTAAAGAAATAGTACGGTTGCATGGTGTGCCAATATCTATTATCTCTGACCGAGATAGTAAATTTACCTCCCAGTTTTGGTAATCATTGCAAAAGTCCTTGGGAACCAATCTTGACATGAGTACAACGTACCATCCTCAGACTGATGGGCAAATCGAGAGAACCATACAAACGCTGGAAGACATGTTAAGAGCTTGTGTGATAGATTTTGGTAAAGCTTGGTACACCCATTTACCACTAGTTAAATTCTCCTACAGCAATAACTATCACACTAGCATCAAAGTTGCACCCTTTGAAGCTCTCTATGGCCGTAAGTGCAGATCTCCTCTGTGTTGGGCTGAAGTGGGCGATGCGCAACTAGCGAAGAACCAAGTAACCGACAATACTCTAACCGGTCCCGAGATTATTCGAGAAACCATAGAAAATATTGTACAAATCCGGGAACGATTGAAAGCTTCTAGAGATAGACAGAAGAGTTATGCGGACAAACGATGAAAAACCTTGGAATTCCAGGTTGGTGACCATGTCTTGTTAAAGGTCTCACCCTGGAAAGGAATGATACGCTTTGGCAAAAGTGGAAAACTAAGTCCAAGGTACATCGGACCATTCGAGATTCTTGCTAGAATTGGTCCGGTTGCTTATAAACTCAAACCACTGTCTAGCGTAAAAAGTGAGATTTCAATAAAATGCTTTTTAGCCTTAAGTATCTAAATATAAGCCGTAGTATACGTTAAACGGAGAGTGTCCAAAAAAGAACGTCTAAATCTGACTTCGTATGAAGAAGTTATGGTTTTTCTAAGTTTCGACACAGCAGTACGCAGCCCGAAACGCGAAATTTAGATCGAGCAACTTTTGGCCAACACAACCTAAACGAGAATCGAAGATCTTATCAAAAGAAATCCAACGGTAAAAAGACAAACGAAAACGGACGTCGGATGAAAAAGTTATGAATTTTTAACGGACTTTTCCTGTCCCGGCCTGTTAAACATATAACTTTAAAAATAAAGTCAAAATTAGCCGACGGAGTCTAAACGAAAGTTTTAGAGTATGGTCTCACCTACGCGTGGATATAAAGAACGTCAAAAACGGAGTTCGTATGCGAAAGATATGAATTTTTGAAGTTTGGAAAAGAGAAGTACGCCCCGCGTACAAGAGTACGCCTAGCGTACTCGGAAGCTAGGCCTCTGATTGACCACGTCGCCTCTTTCTTCGCATGCGACACGTATCACGCTCAATCAACACGTCTGAAGCCAGGTAGCAACTACGCCCCGCGTACGAAAAGATTACGCTCAGCGTAATCGGACTAGCCTCGACGCGTACCTCGTAGCCTCGCCACGTCCGAAGATCGGATAAGACTCAAACTAGTATGCCCCGCGTACAAGACGTACGCCCAGCGTACTGAGGTTTTCAGTTGTACACCTAGCGTACATGAATATTACGCCCAACGTACCGAGGACCAGACCCCTCCTATAAATAGGATGCGAGGCCTCCAGGTTTTGTTTACACTTTTCAAATCCTCTCTCCACTTAAACACTCATTTAAGCCTCTCTAAACCCTCAGAAGTCCCGGGAACCTCCTTACCACCTGAAGCAAGCCCCGAAGTCCTCAATTTATAGCTGAAACTCTGCCCGCGTGAAGCCGAATTTTCATAAAAAACTCTCAGTTTCATCAAGTAAACTCCTTTCTAGAAACGAAATGCTGCCCGAATAATCACCTATCAAGTGAGTTTATACCCCTATATTTTCACTATTTTTATAATGTTTTAGGGGGGAAATACAAGTAAAATACAAGGAAATCTTGTGTAAATAACAAAATTTATTCAAATAGTTTACAATTGTTATTTTTACTAAAATAAACAAACTATTTTACCAGATCAGGATTTCATATAAAAACAAACATATAAACTATAATAGTTATAGTTTATGAGTCATGCATACTTATCAATACAGTTGATGGAACTTATATATTTCTTTTCATTTTCAGAATAACTTACGAAAACAACTATATAAATTATATTAAATATAATTTATGAGATATTTACAAAATATCTATTACAAAGATATCTTTCATTATTCTACACGTAACTATCAATATAGCATTTGTGAGACACGCTTCAAGTACTTATTTAAGTATAAAACAAAAGTCCTGAAAATTATAACCAGAGTCTCCTTGAGGGAGAGCGTGACACTTGTGTATAGATCTATAAAGGACTGACAATCCCGCACCAGAGCTGCTTGCAACAACTAGGTCGGCAGACCTGTGGTAACAATTGTTGTATCATATTTCGACGCCTGAAGAACGTCGTGTTTCAGGCGAGGCTTAGGTCATCAAGCATGGTTATGATAACTCACAATTTGATATTGAATAAAGCGTTTAGTGTAAGAATAAGTAAAAAACTTCATATAGTTTTATATAAATAAAATTATAATTGGTGAATCTAGATATTTACAATTTCAAAAGCTTTCGTACAAGTATAAATATAGATTACTATTCTAGTACAGAGAAACTATATCATACTATTTCAGACCACAAATACATATACAACAGAAAATATAGGATTTTCTGGGGAAAACATACTTGCATTTTTCAAAGGAACAAATAACAGATTTGTATTACAAACATGCTTATGAACTCACCAACTTAATTGTTGACACTTTTTTCAAAACTTCCTTGTATTTTCAGGAAATCGATAAACAAGTACCCACAAGTTTTGAAGAAGACAGAGTTTCATATAATTATGTCTTTTAATTATACATTTTGGTGTGACATATACAAAGATTTGAACACGAATGTAAAGTTATATTTTATCAATGTAATGAATGTTGTACTTTGATTACTATTGTGTATTGTTGTGATACTACACATGAAGTTATCCATCCCCAAATGTTTCCGCCGTTCCGGTTTGGGGGTGTGACACCTACACATGAAAATACATACAAAACTTTCTAAAAACATTGTGCCAAGTAGTCATGATATACCTAATATGTGCATATTATGTTTTGATGGTATTTGGTTATTTACAATGATAGATTCGTTCAACATATATCGAATTGTTGTTGCAACTTATATTTTATTCTTCATAAGGGGCATCGACATAAGAATATACTATCATCAAGAAGCAGACAAAACGGAATCGAAGATATATGAAAAAAATTCTTACTTGGCTCACACTCGATGAGAACTCGTCTGTAAGTTTGGTCAACAAATGTATAATAATATGGTTAATACGTATTCCATATATAATAATCGTCGGCTAACGATCAAACACGGAGAAAAAAAGTGTTAAAAGAATTGAATGATAAAACTAGTATAAACTTAGACATCATATGCATTTATAGTATTTGTGCATTGACTTTAACGGTTTCATTTTATTTGTTGAATTTTGTCAAACTTATTAAAAAATAAAAGAGTAATTTTTAATGAGGGGTTTTAAAAATATTATTCAAAAGACACTGAACTAAACAGAATTGGCTTGTAACTTACCTGAAAATTGCATTTCTCAATCTATGACCATATTATTTTAAATGAATTATCATTCTGATTAGTGTATTTTTACAAATCATGTGGATATACTTTACTATTCGTCCATTTTAAATAATTTATTCACAGCGTTTTATGCAAAATAAGCAATATATATATATATATATATATATATATATATATATATATATATATATATATATATATATATATATATATATATATATATATGTATATTATATATATATATATATATATAGAGAGAGAGAGAGAGGGGGGTTCAATTGATAAAAAAAAAGTTGGTGATCTTGACTCCCTTGATTTCGTGTATTATATATATATATATATATATATATATATATATATATATATATATATATATATATATATATATATATTATTTACACAACCTCAACCAAAATCTTTATTCTTTTCCTCCAACTTTTTTTTGAAAAATGTCTTCTTCCAAAAGACTCATTTTTATTTTTAGGTTTTTTTTTTAAGTTAAGTAATGTATGGTATTTGTATTTTTAATTAATGAAATATTATCTTTTTAAAATTATGTTTTTTTATTAAAAAAGAAGTTTTATTAAATTAAAATAGTTAAAAAAAAACAAAACAAAAAAAAACAAAACAAAAGTGTGGCACCACTCCCTTGGTGTGGTAAGAAACCACATTTATGTGGTAAAAAATGACGTGACGCTTATGTGGCGGGGGAAGGAGTGCAGTTTCGGTGACACCACTCCTTCCAGCCTTAGGCGTGCCGTCGGAAATGGATAACGGATAAACATGTGTTTTCCAACCAAACATGTTTCCTTAAACTATGTTAATCATTACCTTAATATACACAAAAACATACTTTTTTTGTTTTTTTGATTTTTAGAAAGCCATTTTTATTGAAAAATTATTTTAAATATATCAAAATTCATAATTTTTTATTCTCTATACATAGACATCCATATTGATATAGTTTTAAGATAAAATAATTTTTTTTTTTTTTTGAGTTTCAGCTCTCGTTATTCATAAGTGAATAAAAATCTATCATATTTTTATTACAGTACATTCGTTACTCACTTATGAATAAAACGTATGTTTAACTTTTTTTTCATAGTTTAAGTGTCGTTCATATATGAATATGACACGTAATAAATTTTTCTTACTTAAAATATATTTTTTATATTATCTTTCGTCATATATTATATTTATATATGAATAAAATGTGTATTAGTTATCGTCATATTTTATATTCATATATGAATGAAACATTTATCAGATTTTTTGTTACAGTTAATTTGTTATTCATATATGAATAAGTAGTATAAATGATACTTAAATTGTAAAAAAAAAATTAATTATATATTTTTATTCATAAGTGAATAATGAATGTACTGTAGCAAAAATTTGATGCATTTTTATTCACTTATGAATAACGATAGCTGAAAATATAAAAAAATTTATTTTATCTTAAAAGTATATCAATATGGATGTCTATTTGTAGAGAATAAAAAATCATGAATTTTGATATATTTAAAATCACTTTTCGATAAAAATAGATTCTTAAAAATTAAAAAAACAAAAAAAAACTATGTTTTTGTATATTATTAAGGTAATGATTAGTATAGTTTAAGGAAAGATGTTTTGTTGGAAAACACATGTGTATTCTTTATCCATTTCCGCTGGTACAACGGAGGCTTTTGCGTCAAAAATAAATGAGTGACACAGAATGATTCCTCTATTTTCAACCTTTTTTATTTTCTCAATTGAACTTACTTCTATATATATATATATATATATATATATATATATATATATATATATATATATATATATATATATATGTATATATATATATGCTTAAGTTATTTTGTTTTTACTAACTATTGTGTGCCAGAATGCACAGATCTGAACCAACGGATTGAATTAATCAATTGACATGATTTTAGAATGTATGATATTACAATGGAATAACATAGACTATATAATCACACAAATTTTAGCAAAATGGTATATTTTGCACAATAAACTACATTTATAAAAGAAATTTTTTGGATTTTTAGAGATAGTTAATTCTCATAATTTTAAAAATCTGAATTTTTTTAATTAATTCAATTTTAATTCTAACGTAATTTGTAAACATAACCGATTTTATTCCATCAGAATATTTTTTTTGCTAAAATGATGTTCTTCAGAATTTTATTCTATTAGAATATATTGAAGAATAACAAAATTCTTGAATCCGAAGTTGAAAAATAACAACATTCTAATATATTCTTATACATTCGAACTTAAATACGAATTCATACATATTGTTACAGACTAAAAGCCTTATATATTTTAATATAAGTATACATATTCTAAAAGAATATCAACAAAAATGAATAAAATTCTTAAAAAATAACAACATTCTTAAGTTATGAGTATGATCAAACTTTATTCATTCTTCAAGTTATTCCTATTAGATCCTCAATTCATTCTTCCAGCCATTCCTATCACAAATACAACAAAAACTAACAATGGTTAAAAACATGTTACTTGCAATTACCTATCACTTTATATATTCTGGTAGAATACATAGAATATGACATAATACATTCTGGTAGAATACATAGATTTTATTCTGACAGAATACATAGAATACATTCAAAAGTATTGTATTTACTGCTAATATAATTTTAGATTCAAAATATACAATAACGAGGGACAATAGAAATTGGAATTCAAAATCACAAATTGAACCAAAATAATACACAAACAAATTAATTACATTTTTAAACAATTACATAAAACATGTGTTGCTAGTAATTCTGACAGAATGCATACCACGAGGTTAAATTCTTTACATTCTCTTTCAGGCATTTCAACAAACACTTGTTAGGCATTATCATCAAACAAGCCAAAATCCTGTGAAAGGTATAGTGTGATCGGAAGCAAAATAAAAAAAAACATAAATTCTTTAGAGAACATCAAAGTTTAAGTTTTTCAATATCAAATAAAAACAAAGAAGACGAACCTGATTGAGATTGGTAATACCATAAAAAAGAATTAGGGGAAGCATCATTATTTATGAATCTTGGCCAAAGGAATCATAAAATTAAAGGCTTCACAGATCGATCAATAGGTCCAGACACCACTTCATGATTATCAAGAAAACACCCAAATAAGTTCACGTCTATCAAACAAGCCCTACAGGGTCGATTCTCGATTCTTAGTTCTGTTTCCGAAGTCTTTCCCTCTAGTGCTGTAACGCCCGTGTTTCTAGGCTAGACATTAATATTGACATAATGGTATAGGTTAACCTTTGTAACTCATTTAGAAAAAATGAAAAGGAATTATGTGAATTTTATGTGAATTATGTGTTTTATGCTTAATTATTAGGGTTTAATTAATTAAGAATAAAAATGAGCGTCAAAATTAAATATTAGATAAAGTCGATATCTATTAACAAACTTGTAGTGGGCGTGACAAGGATTGCGGATATATAAAGAATGCCGAAATCCGAGTTATAACGAAGAAGTTATGACCTGTCGAAGTTTCGCGACAAACCGGCACGGTGCTGAATGTCGTAAAAAGTGAGTTTTTGATAAACTACTTTTTAGCCTTAGTGATCTAAACGAAACTCGTAGTATTCGTTAAACCGAGAAGTTCGATAAAAAGAACGCCCAAATCTGACTTCGTATGAGGAAGTTATGATTTTTCTAAGTTTCAGCTTAGCAGTAGACAGCTAAAAACTCGAATTTTAGATGAGTGATTTTTAGCCGACACGACCTAAACGAGAATCGAAGGTCTCGTTATTTGTAGCACAACGGTAAAAAGACAGACGAAAACGGACGTCGGATGAAGAAGTTATGAATTTTTAACGGATTTCCTGTCCCGGTCTGTTAAAAATAATAATATAAAAATTAAAGTCAAAATTAGCCGACGAAGTCTAAACAAAAGTTGTAGAGCGTAATTTTACCTACGCGTGCACATAAAGAATGTCAAAAACGGAGCTCGTATGCGAAAGTTATGGATTTTAGAAGTTTTGGCGCGAAAACCGAGAAATTTTGCATAGGTGGCTTCGGCCACGTCATCCTTCGCATGCAGCCTCCATGTGGCGTCTTCTAATTGGACCGCAGCCTTGCGTGGCACCCTCTGATTGGTCCGAAGTCGTCACCCTCTTTCCCCATTGGACTGAAGCTCGGTCCACTTAGGAGCTTGCATCTGTCCGAGCCGGAGACCCAGCTGATGACGAGTCTGAAGCCGATGACTCCTCGCGTCCGAAACCAATGACTCCTCGCATGGAAGCGCGCCAGCTGCTGCATCCGAGCCTCGCTGCTTCTGCCCCGTGTCCAAACCCCTCGCTGCCGCGTGTCCCTTCTCGGCCGACCTTCGGATTTCCTCTCCTATAAATAGGAGACTTGCGAACCCTCCCGGGTAAAAATGGGATTTTGCCATTTTTGACCCCTTTTTCCATATTTTTACTATCCCGACATCCCCCGAAGCCCCGGTACTTATTCCAAAGCCCGAAACACGCCCCGAGATTCCCGAGAAGCCCGGAAAATTTATCTTTTCGGTTTTGAAGCCCGACCTTTCGTAGAGCCCGGTTTCTCAATAAAACTCTCGGTTTTATTAGAAACGAACGTTTTAGGTAACGAATTGCTGCCCGATTATCATCAAATCAAGTGAGTGTATAGTCACTTTCATCTTACACATATATATGAAGCATTTTATATAAAATACGTGATATGTGTATATATGTTGTTTGTTTTTTTTAGATGGATGTTGGATGAATGTTTTATACATGTTTAAAATGATTTAAAATGTATATATATTTTATCTTCAAATATGTTGGGTAAAACATGGGTAGATAAAGTATGAGGGATAAAAGTACAGTATAGATGTACGTTGGTAGCTATGAATTTAGTACAATATAGATGTACGTTGGTAGCTATGTATTTAGTACGTTGGCAGCTATGGACTTAGTGCCTGTTGTGTAAACCTTGGCGACGATGTGACTTCGTGCCTATTAGATAAACCCTGGTGACGATGTGACTTCGTGCCTATTAGATAAACCATGGCGACTATGAGACGTAGTGCCTATTAGATAAACCCTGGTGACGATGTGACTTCGTGCCTATTAGATAAACCCTGGCGACTATGAGACGTAGTTCCTATTAGATAAACCCTGGTGACGATGTGACTTCATGCCTATTAGATAAACCCTGGCGACTATGAGACGTAGTGCCTATTAGATAAACCCTGGCGACGATGTGACTTCGTGCCTATTAGATAAACCCTGGCGACTATGAGACGTAGTGCCTATTGTATAAACCCTGGCGACTATGAGACGTAGTGCCTATTGTATAAACCCTGGCGACTATGTGACGTAGTGCCTGTTGTATAAACCTTGGCGACGATGTGACTTCGTGCCTATTTGACATAAATTGCTGAGGGAAAGCAATGTTGTCACCCTGATGTTTGTTTTATTTGACATAAATTGCTGAATAAAAGCAATGTTGTCACCCCGGTGATCGTTTTATTTGACATAAATTGCAGAGGAAAGCAATGTTGTCACCCTATAGGTTGTCTTATTTGACATAAATTGTTGAGGAAAGCAATGTTGTCAACTTATTGGTTGTTTTATGTTAGGTTGTCTTGATTGACATAATTTGATGAGGAAAGCAAAGTTGTCACCCCATTGGTTGCCTTATTTGACATAAATTGCTGAGGAACCCCCGAAGCAATGTTGTCACCCCTAATGAAAATCCTTAGGCTAGGTCCCTTGTGATAGTTGTTTTAGGGACGTAAGGTGAGGATAACGGGAATGGGTAATTAGGGTTGTTTTTGGTTGATGAAATTAATAAATTATTTGTTGATTGATAAACTTAAAGAGTTTATTATTTATTGTGGGTTGAAAACCCTATATGCTCACCAGGCTTCCAAGCCTAACCCACTCAGCTTTTTATATTACAGGTAGTAGACCCCGAGCATAGTCGGATGATGACAATGAGTGATTTTTGGATTATAGGCCAGTAGTTATAAATAACTGTTGTAAGGCTTATAATGTCTTGTTTATGCTTTTGATCTGTATCGGAACATGACATCCCGAGGTTTTGATATAAAAGGAAATTATATATTTCTTAAAGAAAGGTTTTGACAAACTTTTATCATGTTTTGTTTTGGGGACCAATTCCGCAACATCTTTTAAAAAGATTCTTCTGATTTTATTTTAAAAAGCATAAACGAAATCGGTCTTTTCTGGCCGTGAAATTGGGGATGTCACAGTTGGTATCAGAGCATTAGTTTAAGCGAACTAGGAATTTGTAGGATTTCTAGACTTAAACTTAGAATGCTAAGCGATGATTGTGAGATGAGTGTCTGCTATATTTTAGACACGAGCACAACTTTATTTTAGGAAAGATGCCTAAAATGTTTTATGTGTTAAATTGTTTTGTGATTTTAGGACTTGGGGACTGCGAGACAGTACTTGGGACGAGTATGAGTAGGTGTGAATAGTAGTAGAGATCTATACTACTGGAAGCACAGGACTCACACTTGGATCAGGGAAAGTCACAAGGTTACCAAGGAACTCGTAATTGATTCCGTCTTATTCTAGTCTGTCGTTACCATCGTTTCGGTAATGACTAAGAAGATGATTGTTATTCCGACCCTAGTGGTCATATCAAATTGAGTCCGACTATGTTGAGTTTGTTATGTGGTTCAGAGAACCAAGTTCGATGTAGCAGTTGACTTAAGCCGAATTGAAGTAAAGGCTGATCAAAGCGATCAATAGAAGTATCGCGTTTGTTGTTAAAGAAGTTGGGTTAGGTTGTGTTCTGACCCAAAGGGATAAAGTGATAGCGTATGCATTGAGGCAATTGAAGGAGCATGAAAAGAACTACCCCACTCATGATCTGGAGTTGGCAGTGGTAGTATTCGCCTTAAAGATAGGGAGGCACTATCTTTATGGTACTAAATGCAAACTTTTCGCTGATTATAAGAGTCTTCAATATCTCTTTAATCAGAAGAAATTGAACATGAGGCAACGACGCTGGCTAGAATTACTCAAGGACTACGACTGTGAGATACTTTACCACCCTGGTAAAGCAAATGTTGTTGTTGATGCTCTCAGTCGGAAGGTAATTCTTGAAAAGAAAAGGCCAAGAGCGTTGAGAATTAAAGTTGTCTTGACAATTGTGGAAGTATAAAGAAAGCTCAAGAGGAAGCTTTAGAGAAAAATGACCGAAAGAAAGAACGTTTGGGATAAAACGTTGGTGTTTGATACAAACGGTCAAGGACTGAAGGTATTCAAAGATAGGATTTGGGTACCTAGGATGGGAGGAGTAAGAGGTCTTCTGATGGATGAAGCTCACAAAACCATGTACTCGATTCATCCCGGCAGTGCGAAAATGCATAGGGATCTAAAACCCTATTATTGGTGGCCGATGGTGAAGCTCGATGTTGCTAAGTATGTGGTTGAGTGTGTAACTTGTGCTAGGGTTAAGGCACAACATCAGAAACCGTATGGGAGTTTAGATCCTTTACCTGTACCCATGGGTAATGGGAAGGTATCACTATGGGTTTTGTGACTAAACTGCCCAGAACAAGGAACGGTCACGACATGATTTGGGTGGTCGTTGATCGCTTCAGTAAGAGTGCGCATTTCATAGCAGCCAACGAGAAATGGTCTATGGATAAACTTGCGAATTCTTATGTGAAGGAAAGTGTGAGGCTTCACGGTGTGTAGTTAACGATTGTATCCGATCGTGACAGCCGTTTTACCTCAAGGTTTTGGAGGAGTCTATAAGAGGAATTGGGTACCAAGTTGTGTTTGAATACAGCTCACCATCCACAAACCGATGGTCAAAGCGAACAAACAATTCAAACGTTGGAGGATATGCTGAGGGCATGTACCCTGGAATTTCCAAGGTAACTGGGGTAAACACTTACCTCTAGTAGAATTTTCCTATAGTAATAGTTTCCACTCAAGCATCAAGATGGCACCTTATCACGCTTTGTATGGGGAAAAGTGTCGAATGCTGTCATGTTGACTGGAAGCTGGGAAAAGCAGTTTATGGGACTTGTAATAGTCCATCAGACTGCTGAAAAGTTGAAAATGATTAGGGAAAGGATGTTAGTTGCTCAAGAGAGCTATGCTGACAAGAAAAGATAACCGATATCATTCAAAGTTGGAGATTCGGTTTTACTTAAAGTCTCGCCGTGGAAGGGACTTATAGGATTTGGTAGAAGGGGAAAGTTGAGTCCAAGGTTTATTGGACGATTTAAAGTTCTTCAGAGGATCGGGAATCAAGCTTACGAGCTAGAATTACCGGAAGAACTGGAGGGTATTCATAATACCTTTTATGTGTGTTATTTGAGAAAACTTACGGGAGATGTGCCCGACATAATTCCCATTTCTGAATTAAGGTTGGATGAAAACAAGAAGTTGATTAAAGAACCTGAGGCAATCGTTGACCGTAAGACTAGGAAGTTGTGACGTAAAATGGTCGAATTGGTGCTTATGTGTTAGAAACATACGAATGGGCCAAATCTCACCTAGGAAACGGAGAGTGACATGATGAGTCACTACCCATATTTGTTTGATGATGTGTGATTCCAGGGACGGAATCATTCTAAGGGGGAGAGAGTTGTAACGCCCGTGTTTCTAGGCTAGGCATTAATATTGACATAATGGTATAGGTTAACCTTTGTAACTCATTTAGAAAAAATGAAAATGAATTATGTGAATTTTATGTGAATTATGTGTTTTATGCTTAATTATTAGGGTTTAATTAATTAAGAATAAAAATGAGCGTCAAAATTAAATATTAGATAAAGCCGATATCTATTAAGAAACTTGTAGTGGGCGTGACAAGGATTACGGATATATAGAGAATGCCGAAATCCGAGTTATAACGAAGAAGTTATGACATGTCGAAGTTTCGCGACAAACCGGCACGGTGCTGAATGTCGTAAAAAGTGAGTTTTTGATAAACTACTTTTTAGCCTTAGTGATCTAAACGAAACTCGTAGTATTCGTTAAACCGAGAAGTTCGATAAAAAGAACGCCCAAATCTGACTTCGTATGAGGAAGTTATGATTTTTCTAAGTTTCAGCTTAGCAGTAGACAGCTAAAAACTCGAATTTTAGATGAGTGATTTTTAGCCGACACGACCTAAACGAGAATCGAAGGTCTCGTTATGTGTAGCACAACGGTAAAAAGACAGACGAAAACGGACGTCGGATGAAGAAGTTATGAATTTTTAACGGATTTCCTGTCCCGGTCTGTTAAAAATAATAATATAAAAATTAAAGTCAAAATTAGCCGACGAAGTCTAAACAAAAGTTGTAGAGCGTAATTTTACCTACGCGTGCATATAAAGAATGTCAAAAACGGAGCTCGTATGCGAAAGTTATGGATTTTAGAAGTTTTGGCGCGAAAACCGAGAAATTTTGCATAGGTGGCTTCGGCCACGTCATCCTTCGCATGTAGCCTCCATGTGGCGTCTTCTGATTGGACCGCAGCCTTGCGTGGCACCCGCTGATTGGTCCGAAGTCGTCACCCTCTTTCCCCATTGGACCGAAGCTCGGTCCACTTAGGAGCTTGCATCTGTCCGAGCCGGAGACCCAGCTGATGACGAGTCTGAAGCCGATGACTCCTCGCGTCCGAAGCCAATGACTCCTCGCATGGAAGCGCGCCAGCTGCTGCATCCGAGCCTCGCTGCTTCTGCCCCGTGTCCAAACCCCTCGCTGCCGCGTGTCCCTTCTCGGCCGACCTTCGGATTTCCTCTCCTATAAATAGGAGACTTGCGAACCCTCCCGGGTAAAAATGGGATTTTGCCATTTTTGACCCCTTTTTCCATATTTTTACTATCCCGACATCCCCCGAAGCCCCGTTACTTATTCCAAAGCCCGAAACACGCCCCGAGATTCCCGAGAAGCCCGGAAAATTTATCTTTTCGGTTTTGAAGCCCGACCTTTCGTAGAGCCCGGTTTCTCAATAAAACTCTCGGTTTTATTAGAAACGAACGTTTTAGGTAACGAATTGCTGCCCGATTATCATCAAATCAAGTGAGTGTATAGTCACTTTCATCTTACACATATATATGAAGCATTTTATATAAAATACGTGATATGTGTATATATGTTGTTTGTTTTTTTTAGATGGATGTTGGATGAATGTTTTATACATGTTTAAAATGATTTAAAATGTATATATATTTTATCTTCAAATATGTTGGGTAAAACATGGGTAGATAAAGTATGAGGGATAAAAGTACAGTATAGATGTACGTTGGTAGCTATGAATTTAGTACAATATAGATGTACGTTGGTAGCTATGTATTTAGTACGTTGGCAGCTATGGACTTAGTGCCTGTTGTGTAAACCTTGGCGACGATGTGACTTCGTGCCTATTAGATAAACCCTGGTGACGATGTGACTTCGTGCCTATTAGATAAACCATGGCGACTATGAGACGTAGTGCCTATTAGATAAACCCTGGTGAGGATGTGACTTCGTGCCTATTAGATAAACCCTGGCGACTATGAGACGTAGTTCCTATTAGATAAACCCTGGTGACGATGTGACTTCGTGCCTATTAGATAAACCCTGGCGACTATGAGACGTAGTGCCTATTAGATAAACCCTGGCGACGATGTGACTTCGTGCCTATTAGATAAACCCTGGCGACTATGAGACGTAGTGCCTATTGTATAAACCCTGGCGACTATGAGACGTAGTGCCTATTGTATAAACCCTGGCGACTATGTGACGTAGTGCCTGTTGTATAAACCTTGGCGACGATGTGACTGCGTGCCTATTTGACATAAATTGCTGAGGGAAAGCATTGTTGTCACCCTGATGTTTGTTTTATTTGACATAAATTGCTGAATAAAAGCAATGTTGTCACCCCGGTGATCGTTTTATTTGACATAAATTGCAAAGGAAAGCAATGTTGTCACCCTATAGGTTGTCGTATTTGACATAAATTGTTGAGGAAAGCAATGTTGTCAACTTATTGGTTGTTTTATGTTAGGTTGTCTTGATTGACATAATTTGATGAGGAAAGCAAAGTTGTCACCCCATTGGTTGCCTTATTTGACATAAATTGCTGAGGAACCCCCGAAGCAATGTTGTCACCCCTAATGAAAATCCTTAGGCTAGGTCCCTTGTGATAGTTGTTTTAGGGACGTAAGGTGAGGATAACGGGAATGGGTAATTAGGGTTGTTTTTGGTTGATGAAATTAATAAATTATTTGTTGATTGATAAACTTAAAGAGTTTATTATTTATTGTGGGTTGAAAACCCTATATGCTCACCAGGCTTCCAAGCCTAACCCACTCAGCTTTTTATATTACAGGTAGTAGACCCCGAGCATAGTCGGATGATGACAATGAGTGATTTTTGGATTATAGGCCAGTAGTTATAAATAACTGTTGTAAGGCTTATAATGTCTTGTTTATGCTTTTGATCTGTATCGGAACATGACATCCCGAGGTTTTGATATAAAAGGAAATTATATATTTCTTAAAGAAAGGTTTTGACAAACTTTTATCATGTTTTGTTTTGGGGACCAATTCCGCAACATCTTTTAAAAAGATTCTTCTGATTTTATTTTAAAAAGCATAAACGAAATCGGTCTTTTCTGGCCGTGAAATTGGGGATGTCACAGTTGGTATCAGAGCATTAGTTTAAGCGAACTAGGAATTTGTAGGATTTCTAGACTTAAACTTAGAATGCTAAGCGATGATTGTGAGATGAGTGTCTGCTATATTTTAGACACGAGCACAACTTTATTTTAGGAAAGATGCCTAAAATGTTTTATGTGTTAAATTGTTTTGTGATTTTAGGACTTGGGGACTGCGAGACAGTACTTGGGACGAGTATGAGTAGGTGTGAATAGTAGTAGAGATCTATACTACTGGAAGCACAGGACTCACACTTGGATCAGGGAAAGTCACAAGGTTACCAAGGAACTCGTAATTGATTCCGTCTTATTCTAGTCTGTCGTTACCATCGTTTCGGTAATGACTAAGAAGATGATTGTTATTCCGACCCTAGTGGTCATATCAAATTGAGTCCGACTATGTTGAGTTTGTTATGTGGTTCAGAGAACCAAGTTCGATGTAGCAGTTGACTTAAGCCGAATTGAAGTAAAGGCTGATCAAAGCGATCAATAGAAGTATCGCGTTTGTTGTTAAAGAAGTTGGGTTAGGTTGTGTTCTGACCCAAAGGGATAAAGTGATAGCGTATGCATTGAGGCAATTGAAGGAGCATGAAAAGAACTACCCCACTCATGATCTGGAGTTGGCAGTGGTAGTATTCGCCTTAAAGATAGGGAGGCACTATCTTTATGGTACTAAATGCAAACTTTTCGCTGATTATAAGAGTCTTCAATATCTCTTTAATCAGAAGAAATTGAACATGAGGCAACGACGCTGGCTAGAATTACTCAAGGACTACGACTGTGAGATACTTTACCACCCTGGTAAAGCAAATGTTGTTGTTGATGCTCTCAGTCGGAAGGTAATTCTTGAAAAGAAAAGGCCAAGAGCGTTGAGAATTAAAGTTGTCTTGACAATTGTGGAAGTATAAAGAAAGCTCAAGAGGAAGCTTTAGAGAAAAATGACCGAAAGAAAGAACGTTTGGGATAAAACGTTGGTGTTTGATACAAACGGTCAAGGACTGAAGGTATTCAAAGATAGGATTTGGGTACCTAGGATGGGAGGAGTAAGAGGTCTTCTGATGGATGAAGCTCACAAAACCATGTACTCGATTCATCCCGGCAGTGCGAAAATGCATAGGGATCTAAAACCCTATTATTGGTGGCCGATGGTGAAGCTCGATGTTGCTAAGTATGTGGTTGAGTGTGTAACTTGTGCTAGGGTTAAGGCACAACATCAGAAACCGTATGGGAGTTTAGATCCTTTACCTGTACCCATGGGTAATGGGAAGGTATCACTATGGGTTTTGTGACTAAACTGCCCAGAACAAGGAACGGTCACGACATGATTTGGGTGGTCGTTGATCGCTTCAGTAAGAGTGCGCATTTCATAGCAGCCAACGAGAAATGGTCTATGGATAAACTTGCGAATTCTTATGTGAAGGAAAGTGTGAGGCTTCACGGTGTGTAGTTAACGATTGTATCCGATCGTGACAGCCGTTTTACCTCAAGGTTTTGGAGGAGTCTATAAGAGGAATTGGGTACCAAGTTGTGTTTGAATACAGCTCACCATCCACAAACCGATGGTCAAAGCGAACAAACAATTCAAACGTTGGAGGATATGCTGAGGGCATGTACCCTGGAATTTCCAAGGTAACTGGGGTAAACACTTACCTCTAGTAGAATTTTCCTATAGTAATAGTTTCCACTCAAGCATCAAGATGGCACCTTATCACGCTTTGTATGGGGAAAAGTGTCGAATGCTGTCATGTTGACTGGAAGCTGGGAAAAGCAGTTTATGGGACTTGTAATAGTCCATCAGACTGCTGAAAAGTTGAAAATGATTAGGGAAAGGATGTTAGTTGCTCAAGAGAGCTATGCTGACAAGAAAAGATAACCGATATCATTCAAAGTTGGAGATTCGGTTTTACTTAAAGTCTCGCCGTGGAAGGGACTTATAGGATTTGGTAGAAGGGGAAAGTTGAGTCCAAGGTTTATTGGACGATTTAAAGTTCTTCAGAGGATCGGGAATCAAGCTTACGAGCTAGAATTACCGGAAGAACTGGAGGGTATTCATAATACCTTTTATGTGTGTTATTTGAGAAAACTTACGGGAGATGTGCCCGACATAATTCCCATTTCTGAATTAAGGTTGGATGAAAACAAGAAGTTGATTAAAGAACCTGAGCCAATCGTTGACCGTAAGACTAGGAAGTTGTGACGTAAAATGGTCGAATTGGTGCTTATGTGTTAGAAACATACGAATGGGCCAAATCTCACCTAGGAAACGGAGAGTGACATGATGAGTCACTACCCATATTTGTTTGATGATGTGTGATTCCGGGGACGGAATCATTCTAAGGGGGAGAGAGTTGTAACGCCCGTGTTTCTAGGCTAGGCATTAATATTGACATAATGGTATAGGTTAACCTTTGTAACTCATTTAGAAAAAATGAAAATGAATTATGTGAATTTTATGTGAATTATGTGTTTTATGCTTAATTATTAGGGTTTAATTAATTAAGAATAAAAATGAGCGTCAAAATTAAATATTAGATAAAGCCGATATCTATTAAGAAACTTGTAGTGGGCGTGACAAGGATTACGGATATATAGAGAATGCCGAAATCCGAGTTATAACGAAGAAGTTATGACATGTCGAAGTTTCGCGACAAACCGGCACGGTGCTGAATGTCGTAAAAAGTGAGTTTTTGATAAACTACTTTTTAGCCTTAGTGATCTAAACGAAACTCGTAGTATTCGTTAAACCGAGAAGTTCGATAAAAAGAACGCCCAAATCTGACTTCGTATGAGGAAGTTATGATTTTTCTAAGTTTCAGCTTAGCAGTAGACAGCTAAAAACTCGAATTTTAGATGAGTGATTTTTAGCCGACACGACCTAAACGAGAATCGAAGGTCTCGTTATGTGTAGCACAACGGTAAAAAGACAGACGAAAACGGACGTCGGATGAAGAAGTTATGAATTTTTAACGGATTTCCTGTCCCGGTCTGTTAAAAATAATAATATAAAAATTAAAGTCAAAATTAGCCGACGAAGTCTAAACAAAAGTTGTAGAGCGTAATTTTACCTACGCGTGCATATAAAGAATGTCAAAAACGGAGCTCGTATGCGAAAGTTATGGATTTTAGAAGTTTTGGCGCGAAAACCGAGAAATTTTGCATAGGTGGCTTCGGCCACGTCATCCTTCGCATGCAGCCTCCATGTGGCGTCTTCTGATTGGACCGCAGCCTTGCGTGGCACCCGCTGATTGGTCCGAAGTCGTCACCCTCTTTCCCCATTGGACCGAAGCTCGGTCCACTTAGGAGCTTGCATCTGTCCGAGCCGGAGACCCAGCTGATGACGAGTCTGAAGCCGATGACTCCTCGCGTCCGAAGCCAATGACTCCTCGCATGGAAGCGCGCCAGCTGTTGCATCCGAGCCTCGCTGCTTCTGCCCCGTGTCCAAACCCCTCGCTGCCGCGTGTCCCTTCTCGGCCGACCTTCGGATTTCCTCTCCTATAAATAGGAGACTTGCGAACCCTCCCGGGTAAAAATGGGATTTTGCCATTTTTGACCCCTTTTTCCATATTTTTACTATCCCGACATCCCCCGAAGCCCCGGTACTTATTCCAAAGCCCGAAACACGCCCCGAGATTCCCGAGAAGCCCGGAAAATTTATCTTTTCGGTTTTGAAGCCCGACCTTTCGTAGAGCCCGGTTTCTCAATAAAACTCTCGGTTTTATTAGAAACGAACGTTTTAGGTAACGAATTGCTGCCCGATTATCATCAAATCAAGTGAGTGTATAGTCACTTTCATCTTACACATATATATGAAGCATTTTATATAAAATACGTGATATGTGTATATATGTTGTTTGTTTTTTTTAGATGGATGTTGGATGAATGTTTTATACATGTTTAAAATGATTTAAAATGTATATATATTTTATCTTCAAATATGTTGGGTAAAACATGGGTAGATAAAGTATGAGGGATAAAAGTACAGTATAGATGTACGTTGGTAGCTATGAATTTAGTACAATATAGATGTACGTTGGTAGCTATGTATTTAGTACGTTGGCAGCTATGGACTTAGTGCCTGTTGTGTAAACCTTGGCGACGATGTGACTTCGTGCCTATTAGATAAACCCTGGTGACGATGTGACTTCGTGCCTATTAGATAAACCATGGCGACTATGAGACGTAGTGCCTATTAGATAAACCCTGGTGACGATGTGACTTCGTGCCTATTAGATAAACCCTGGCGACTATGAGACGTAGTTCCTATTAGATAAACCCTGGTGACGATGTGACTTCGTGCCTATTAGATAAACCCTGGCGACTATGAGACGTAGTGCCTATTAGATAAACCCTGGCGACGATGTGACTTCGTGCCTATTAGATAAACCCTGGCGACTATGAGACGTAGTGCCTATTGTATAAACCCTGGCGACTATGAGACGTAGTGCCTATTGTATAAACCCTGGCGACTATGTGACGTAGTGCCTGTTGTATAAACCTTGGCGACGATGTGACTTCGTGCCTATTTGACATAAATTGCTGAGGGAAAGCAATGTTGTCACCCTGATGTTTGTTTTATTTGACATAAATTGCTGAATAAAAGCAATGTTGTCACCCCGGTGATCGTTTTATTTGACATAAATTGCAGAGGAAAGCAATGTTGTCACCCTATAGGTTGTCTTATTTGACATAAATTGTTGAGGAAAGCAATGTTGTCAACTTATTGGTTGTTTTATGTTAGGTTGTCTTGATTGACATAATTTGATGAGGAAAGCAAAGTTGTCACCCCATTGGTTGCCTTATTTGACATAAATTGCTGAGGAACCCCCGAAGCAATGTTGTCACCCCTAATGAAAATCCTTAGGCTAGGTCCCTTGTGATAGTTGTTTTAGGGACGTAAGGTGAGGATAACGGGAATGGGTAATTAGGGTTGTTTTTGGTTGATGAAATTAATAAATTATTTGTTGATTGATAAACTTAAAGAGTTTATTATTTATTGTGGGTTGAAAACCCTATATGCTCACCAGGCTTCCAAGCCTAACCCACTCAGCTTTTTATATTACAGGTAGTAGACCCCGAGCATAGTCGGATGATGACAATAAGTGATTTTTGGATTATAGGCCAGTAGTTATAAATAACTGTTGTAAGGCTTATAATGTCTTGTTTATGCTTTTGATCTGTATCGGAACATGACATCCCGAGGTTTTGATATAAAAGGAAATTATATATTTCTTAAAGAAAGGTTTTGACAAACTTTTATCATGTTTTGTTTTGGGGACCAATTCCGCAACATCTTTTAAAAAGATTCTTCTGATTTTATTTTAAAAAGCATAAACGAAATCGGTCTTTTCTGGCCGTGAAATTGGGGATGTCACAGTTGGTATCAGAGCATTAGTTTAAGCGAACTAGGAATTTGTAGGATTTCTAGACTTAAACTTAGAATGCTAAGCGATGATTGTGAGATGAGTGTCTGCTATATTTTAGACACGAGCACAACTTTATTTTAGGAAAGATGCCTAAAATGTTTTATGTGTTAAATTGTTTTGTGATTTTAGGACTTGGGGACTGCGAGACAGTACTTGGGACGAGTATGAGTAGGTGTGAATAGTAGTAGAGATCTATACTACTGGAAGCACAGGACTCACACTTGGATCAGGGAAAGTCACAAGGTTACCAAGGAACTCGTAATTGATTCCGTCTTATTCTAGTCTGTCGTTACCATCGTTTCGGTAATGACTAAGAAGATGATTGTTATTCCGACCCTAGTGGTCATATCAAATTGAGTCCGACTATGTTGAGTTTGTTATGTGGTTCAGAGAACCAAGTTCGATGTAGCAGTTGACTTAAGCCGAATTGAAGTAAAGGCTGATCAAAGCGATCAATAGAAGTATCGCGTTTGTTGTTAAAGAAGTTGGGTTAGGTTGTGTTCTGACCCAAAGGGATAAAGTGATAGTGTATGCATTGAGGCAATTGAAGGAGCATGAAAAGAACTACCCCACTCATGATCTGGAGTTGGCAGTGGTAGTATTCGCCTTAAAGATAGGGAGGCACTATCTTTATGGTACTAAATGCAAACTTTTCGCTGATTATAAGAGTCTTCAATATCTCTTTAATCAGAAGAAATTGAACATGAGGCAACGACGCTGGCTAGAATTACTCAAGGACTACGACTGTGAGATACTTTACCACCCTGGTAAAGCAAATGTTGTTGTTGATGCTCTCAGTCGGAAGGTAATTCTTGAAAAGAAAAGGCCAAGAGCGTTGAGAATTAAAGTTGTCTTGACAATTGTGGAAGTATAAAGAAAGCTCAAGAGGAAGCTTTAGAGAAAAATGACCGAAAGAAAGAACGTTTGGGATAAAACGTTGGTGTTTGATACAAACGGTCAAGGACTGAAGGTATTCAAAGATAGGATTTGGGTACCTAGGATGGGAGGAGTAAGAGGTCTTCTGATGGATGAAGCTCACAAAACCATGTACTCGATTCATCCCGGCAGTGCGAAAATGCATAGGGATCTAAAACCCTATTATTGGTGGCCGATGGTGAAGCTCGATGTTGCTAAGTATGTGGTTGAGTGTGTAACTTGTGCTAGGGTTAAGGCACAACATCAGAAACCGTATGGGAGTTTAGATCCTTTACCTGTACCCATGGGTAATGGGAAGGTATCACTATGGGTTTTGTGACTAAACTGCCCAGAACAAGGAACGGTCACGACATGATTTGGGTGGTCGTTGATCGCTTCAGTAAGAGTGCGCATTTCATAGCAGCCAACGAGAAATGGTCTATGGATAAACTTGCGAATTCTTATGTGAAGGAAAGTGTGAGGCTTCACGGTGTGTAGTTAACGATTGTATCCGATCGTGACAGCCGTTTTACCTCAAGGTTTTGGAGGAGTCTATAAGAGGAATTGGGTACCAAGTTGTGTTTGAATACAGCTCACCATCCACAAACCGATGGTCAAAGCGAACAAACAATTCAAACGTTGGAGGATATGCTGAGGGCATGTACCCTGGAATTTCCAAGGTAACTGGGGTAAACACTTACCTCTAGTAGAATTTTCCTATAGTAATAGTTTCCACTCAAGCATCAAGATGGCACCTTATCACGCTTTGTATGGGGAAAAGTGTCGAATGCTGTCATGTTGACTGGAAGCTGGGAAAAGCAGTTTATGGGACTTGTAATAGTCCATCAGACTGCTGAAAAGTTGAAAATGATTAGGGAAAGGATGTTAGTTGCTCAAGAGAGCTATGCTGACAAGAAAAGATAACCGATATCATTCAAAGTTGGAGATTCGGTTTTACTTAAAGTCTCGCCGTGGAAGGGACTTATAGGATTTGGTAGAAGGGGAAAGTTGAGTCCAAGGTTTATTGGACGATTTAAAGTTCTTCAGAGGATCGGGAATCAAGCTTACGAGCTAGAATTACCGGAAGAACTGGAGGGTATTCATAATACCTTTTATGTGTGTTATTTGAGAAAACTTACGGGAGATGTGCCCGACATAATTCCCATTTCTGAATTAAGGTTGGATGAAAACAAGAAGTTGATTAAAGAACCTGAGCCAATCGTTGACCGTAAGACTAGGAAGTTGTGACGTAAAATGGTCGAATTGGTGCTTATGTGTTAGAAACATACGAATGGGCCAAATCTCACCTAGGAAACGGAGAGTGACATGATGAGTCACTACCCATATTTGTTTGATGATGTGTGATTCCGGGGACGGAATCATTCTAAGGGGGAGAGAGTTGTAACGCCCGTGTTTCTAGGCTAGGCATTAATATTGACATAATGGTATAGGTTAACCTTTGTAACTCATTTAGAAAAAATGAAAATGAATTATGTGAATTTTATGTGAATTATGTGTTTTATGCTTAATTATTAGGGTTTAATTAATTAAGAATAAAAATGAGCGTCAAAATTAAATATTAGATAAAGCCGATATCTATTAAGAAACTTGTAGTGGGCGTGACAAGGATTACGGATATATAGAGAATGCCGAAATCCGAGTTATAACGAAGAAGTTATGACCTGTCGAAGTTTCGCGACAAACCGGCACGGTGCTGAATGTCGTAAAAAGTGAGTTTTTGATAAACTACTTTTTAGCCTTAGTGATCTAAACGAAACTCGTAGTATTCGTTAAACCGAGAAGTTCGATAAAAAGAACGCCCAAATCTGACTTCGTATGAGGAAGTTATGATTTTTCTAAGTTTCAGCTTAGCAGTAGACAGCTAAAAACTCGAATTTTAGATGAGTGATTTTTAGCCGAAACGACCTAAACGAGAATCGAAGGTCTCGTTATTTGTAGCACAACGGTAAAAAGACAGACGAAAACGGACGTCGGATGAAGAAGTTATGAATTTTTAACGGATTTCCTGTTCCGGTCTGTTAAAAATAATAATATAAAAATTAAAATCAAAATTAGTCGACGAAGTCTAAACGAAAGTTGTAGAGCGTAATTTTACCTACGCGTGCATATAAAGAACGTCAAAAACGGAGCTCGTATGCGAAAGTTATGGATTTTAGAAGTTTTGGCGCGAAAACCGAGAAATTTCGCATAGGTGGCTTCGGCCACGTCATCCTCCGCATGCAGCCTCCATGTGGCGTCTTCTGATTGGACCGCAGCCTTGCGTGGCACCCGCTGATTGGTTCGAAGTCGTCACCCTCTTTCCCCATTGGACCGAAGCTCGGTCCACTTAGGAGCTTGCATCTGTCCGAGCCGGAGACCCAGCTGATGACGAGTCCGAAGCCGATGACTCCTCGCATGGAAGCGCGCCAGCTGCTGCATCCGAGCCTCGCTGGCCTTCGCTGCTTCTGCCCCGTGTCCGAACCCCTCGCTGCCGCGTGTCCCTTCTCGGCCGACCTTCGGATTTCCTCTCCTATAAATAGGAGACTTGCGAACCCTCCCGGGTAAAAATGGGATTTTGCCATTTTTGACCCCTTTTTCCATATTTTTACTATCCCGACATCCCCCGAAGCCCCGATACTTATTCCAAATCCCGAAACACGCCCCGAGATTCCCGAGAAGCCCGGAAAATTTATCTTTTCGGTTTTGAAGCCCGACCTTTCGCAGAGCCCGGTTTTTCAATAAAACTCCCGGTTTTATTAGAAACGAACGTTTTAGGTAACGAATTGCTGCCCGATTATCATCAAATCAAGTGAGTGTATAGTCACTTTCATCTTACACATAGATATTAAGTATTTTATATAAAATACGTGATATGTGTATATATGTGTCACATCCCGAAACTTTGTTCGTTTCCGTTACGTGATTTTCGTTAATAAAATTTCGATATCATTAACTTTTCCGTCAAACTTCTTGGTTTAGAAAATAATCTAGTTATATATAATTAAATTATTTACGAGTCGGAACCAAAAATCGCGCGGAAACCCGAATATCTCGAAAAATCAATCAAATCCGGCCTAAGTGAGTTTACAGTCGTAAACTAGTTTACGACCGTAAACTCGTTTACGGCCGTATACCTGTTTACGGCCAGCAAAGAGGGGACCCCCCACCACCGACCACAAAACCCCTATAAATACGAGACCTCCACCTTCATTTGAACATTTCTGGCCGAAAACTCTCTCCTTCTCTCTCTAAAAACCTTGACTGTAAACACCTAAAAACACATTCAAACTTCGGGAAACATCGAGAAGCACCGTTTGGAGTCACTTCGGAACGTCTGGAAACGCTTATCTCTTCGAAATCAGCACCATCATTCTTGAGTTTACGGTCCATCTTCAAAGACCGTAAACCCTGTTCTTGAGTTTACGGTCCAAGCTTTCAAAGACCGTAAACTCTGTTCTTGAGTTTACGGCCGTAAACTCATCAAGCCTTCAGAAACCGTAAACTACCAGTCGACCGTAAACCCTTGTTCACAGCCGTAAACACCTTTTAAGTGGTGTTTTTGGCTGAAAACCCACTTTCATCGATTCGATCAAGTCCCGGTAACATTCCTCAACCGAATACAAGTGTTCCTCTAACACTTTATCTAACGAAATCGCTAATTTAGATACATATATGTATTTAATTGATAATAGGATTTCGTTAAGTATCCCGTGCAACAACTCGAGGATCTTCATTTCAGTCAACGCTTTCACACAACAACTGTGAGTTCATACCCCTACATTTTCCATATTTTCAATGTTTTCAGGGGGGATACAAGCTAAACATAAATGTTTTCAAAAACTCATGCAAACCTGATACTTTAACCCTTTTGTACTGTGTTGAGCATAAGGGACGTTTTCACTAAAATTGCATAGTTTTCCGGACACGCTATTCACTAAACATGCAAACTATAATCGGTATAGTTTGGGATTTTTCTAAACATAACAAGTACAGAAACTTTCACTACTAAACATATGTGCTAAGACAGAAACAGTTTGCAGTTACATCACTACTTTATCATGGCTTTTCATAACTGTAATTATCACTACATATGATATACATACGGATTTTCACTATGGTAGAACACTACTACACTACATGTAAACTAGATTGTACGATATTGTGAGGCGCTACTTCACTACTGTACCCTTAGGTGTACAGGGATAAATCCTATCATAGTATAACCAGAGTCTCCTGGAGGGAGAGCGTGAGATTTTTTAATAGATCTATTCGGGACTGACAATCCCACACCCGAACTGCTAGCTATAGTTGGGCAGGCATGCCTAGGGTGACAAATGTCATTTAACTCGACGCCTGAAGAACGTTGGAAAGGTCTCTAGTCATATCAAGCATGGTTATACGACTCACAATATGTATAAATCACCTTTAGTTTACAACTTAACATTCTTCAACAGTTTAATTTACGTTAAATAGAACTGATAAACACTACAGCTGGAGAACTTTCAGGTTTTTCAAACAGAAACGAGCATACAATGGTTTCACGCACGAAATGCTATTACATCATGATTAGCATTAGCTAGTCACATGAAGTAATAATTTCGCATATCACTACAGTTTTCAGTGACAATCATTCATGGTTTTATACAGAATTGAAATCACTACTTTCTCACTAAAGAAAATATCGGATTTTCTTGGAACTATACAATTATTTTACGAACTCATCAACGATTTTTCACTGCAAATCACTGCTTATGAACTCACCAGCTTTATGCTGATACTCTTTCAAACTGCTTGTATTCTCAGGAAATCAGTAGACAGGTACTTGCTGGATTTTCGAGGAACTGGAGCAATACGAGTTTTAAGTTTATACTATACAAAGCTATTGAATGTAATTCAAACAAAGTTCCAGACAAAGTTTCAAACTGATGTAAACATTTTTATTTTAGTATTCACTATACTGGTTGTGTTGCTATGATTGCTATTATTCATTGGTTGTGATGCTATACATGACGTCCTCCGCCCCGGAACGTTTCCGCCATCGGTTTCGGGGTGTGACAGATTGGTATCAGAGCCCTTGTTTATAGCGAACTAGTATACCGAACCTTACGTGGTATACAACTATAAACACTAAGGGGCCTAAGTGCTCTACGCTAAAAGTATACTTTCAAAATATAAAGTATTTTTATAAAAAGTATACGGGCATGCATACATAACAAAATTCGTGTCACTAGAAGAACAGAACAAAAGTATTTGGATGCTGGAACGCTGCGGTTAAACCTGGGCAGTTATGTAATCATGTCTAGGGTGAATATAGCCTGATCAACTATATTCAGTCGAGACATGACCAACATGTGCTTGGGAGTGACTGTGGTGTTACAGCAGACCTAAAACTTACCAACAATCATCTCACATAAAATACTATAGGAGTATTTTTAGCTAGAGCCAAACTCAGTATACAGATTCACTCTAAGCGTTGCTACCTCTTCTTCCTTAAGCGATAACTTACTTGCGTCAGTAACCTTTCTGTGCTTATCGCTCGGTAGTATACTTTTATTATCAGGATGAGATATATCTTGTTATATATATATATATATATATATATATATATATATATACATATATATATATATATATATATATATATATATATATATATATATATATATATATATATATATATATATATATCTCGAGGACTTACCATCCTCTTCTTCCTGATTGTTTCTAGAACAAGATGCCTCCTCGACCAAGACCCATCAGAAGGAACGACGACACTCCGCCACCACCACCACCTCCTCAGTTCAATTCCGTCATGTTCCAGGCAGCAGTTACCGCCGTCGTGACTGCAGCAATGACACAAGTGAACGCTGGTGGGGCTGGAGGTGGAACCGACCCACAAAGACAAGATGGAAGTCCGGGACATCAAAAAGAATGTTCCTACAAGGACTTCATGACTGCAAAACCCAAGTCCTTCGACGGAAATGGAGGTGTCATCACCCTGACTCGATGGTTCGAGAAGATCGAATCCATCTTCGAAATTTACGTTTGTTCTGAAGAAAACAAGGTGAAGTTCGCCGCCTGCACCTTCACCGACAGAGCCTTGACCTGGTGGAATGGTCGAGTCAAAACCCTAACCCTGCCAGTGGCTACCACCATGGGGTTGGGAAAGACTGAAGGAGCTCATGCTCGCGGAGTACTGCCCGAGGGGTGAAGTGCAAAAGTTGGAACACGAACTCTGGAACTTGAAGATGAAGGGTTCCGACATCGCTGCCTACACCGCGAGATTTTGTGATCTGGCTCTCCTCTGTCCGGGAATGGTCACCCCGGAAAGCAAGAAAATCGAAAGGTACATCTGGGGACTGACACAACCAACAAAAGGGAATGTCTTGGCTGCTAGACCGATTACGTTTGAAAGCGCCAAGGATCTGGCACAGACTCTGATCGATCATGGAATCGATCTGGATGAGGTGGCAGCTGTCTCCGAGCCACAAAAGGAAAGCGGTGGGAAGAAGAAGAAGTTTGGTAACAAACAAAAGGGTCAGTCTTCGCAGGAGCCTTCCAAGAAACAACAAACAGTGACAGTTCATGTTGTTACTGCTCCTGCTGCTGCTCCCACTGCTGTTCCAACCACCCAATCTCCTACCGGTGGTTATGCTGGCAAACTACCCCTGTGCAACAAGTGTAACTTCCATCATCACGGACCCTGCCGTGAGTTGAGTTGCAACAGCTGTGGAAAGAAAGGACACACAGTTCGATACTGCAAGACACCGACTCAACCAACCAACCAGGCTCCGGGATCGGGCGCTGGTCAAACTTGTTATGGATGTGGAGAGGCTGGGAACTTCAGGAGAAACTGCCCCAAGGCAACAACTGGTGGCAATACAGGGAGAGTTCTGGTGATGGGCCAGGAGGAAGCAGTTGCTGATCCTACCGTTGTTACGGGTACGTTCCTCCTTGACAACTCTTATGCATGCATTCTCTTCGATTCTGGTGCGGAGAGGAGTTTTGTTAGTCATACATTCAAACATCTAATCAAATGTAAATCCCAACCTCTAACCGAAACATTTACCGTCGAGATGGCTAACGGAAAGAAGGAGAGCACTAACGACATATTCATAGGCTGTACTCTTACTCTAGACAATTATTCGTTTCCCATCGACCTTATGCATGTGTCCATCAAGAGTTTCGACGTCATTATCGGCATGGACTGGTTAAGCTCCAATTGTACTGATATTCTTTGCTTCGAGAAGGCTATCTGTCTCAATCTTCCCTCTGGCGAAACCCTCATGATTTACGGGGATAAGCCTAGCTCGAACCTTCGTATCATTTCGTGCATCAAAGCTCAGAAGTATCTGCGGAAGGAGTGTCATGCATTCCTAGCTCATGTTGTCGACGAAACGCAAAAAGTTAGAGACCTCGAGAGCATCCCCGAAGTCTGTAACTTTACTGACGTTTTCCCCAAAGATCTCCCAGGAATCCCTCCCGAGCGCCAAGTCGAGTTTCGTATCGACTTGATCCCCGGACCTACTCCTGTAGCTAAATCTCCTTACCGTTTAGCGCCAGCGGAAATGCAAGAATTATTCAGTCAGCTCAATGAGCTGATCAGCAAAGGATTCATCAGGCCGAGTTCCTCACCCTGGGGAGCTCCGATCTTATTCGTGAAAAAGAAAGATGGATCCTTTCGGATGTGCATTGACTACCGAGAGCTGAATAAGCTTACCATCAAGAACCGATATCCCTTACCCAGAATCGACGATCTCTTCGACCAACTTCAGGGAGCCAGTTATTTCTCAAAGATAGATCTAAGATCAGGGTACAATCAGTTGCGAGTTCATGAGAATGATGTACCCAAAACAGCATTCCGAACTCGCTATGGACACTACGAGTTTGTAGTAATGCCCTTTGGTCTAACCAACGCACCGGCAGTATTCATGGACCTGATGAATCGGGTGTGCCACCCTTTCTTAGACAAGTTTGTGATTGTGTTCATCAACGATATACTTATCTATTCGCGGAGTGAGAATGATCATAAACTGCACTTAAGGCAGGTGTTGGAAACATTAAGGGAAGAAAAACTATACGCGAAATTCTCGAAGTGCGAATTCTGGATCAGGAGGGTAAATTTCCTAGGACACGTGATTAGCAAGGAAGGAATACACGTGGACCCTTCCAAGATCAAAGCGATTGAGAATTGGTCTGCACCAAAGACACCCACGGAAATCCAACAATTCTTGGGTCTCGCGGGCTATTATCGCAGGTTCATCCAGAACTTCTCCATAATTGCTAAGTCTTTAACTACCCCGACACAAAAAGGTGTAACCTTTAGTTGGGGAGTTAAGCAAGACACTGCGTTTCAATCCTTGAAACATGCTCTATGCAGCGCACCTATCTTGTCCCTGCCCGAAGGGACGGAAGACTTCGTAGTCTATTGTGATGCATCCAATCAGGGCCTTGGGTGTGTGCTCATGCAGAGAGGAAAGGTCATCGCCTATGCCTCGAGGCAGTTGAAAACACACGAGGTCAATTACACAACTCATGATTTGGAGTTGGGAGCAGTGGTCTTTGCGTTAAAGATCTGGAGACACTATCTCTATGGAACCAAGTGCACTATCTTCACCGACCATAAGAGCTTGCAGCATATTTTTGATCAAAAGGAGTTAAACATGAGACAACGGCGATGGGTAGAGCTACTCAGTGACTACGAGTGCGAAATTCGCTATCATCCCGGCAAGGCTAATGTGGTAGCAGATGCCCTCAGTCGAAAGGAGTATTCAGGGCGTAAGGTGAAGGCACTAACAATGACCATCCATTCCCATTTATCCACGCAAATCAAGGAGGCTCAGCTGGAAGCCTTAAAACCAGAGAACATGTCGGGTGAAGCCTTGAGAGGAATGGAAAAGAAGCTAGAGATCAAGGGAGACAGAGTCTATTATTTCATGGACCGGATCTGGACCCCAAAGTTCGGTGGTTACAGAGAGGTTGTAATGAACGAAGCTCACAAGACTAAATACTCCGTTCACCCAGGTTCGGATAAGATGTATCTGGATCTCAAACAACTCTATTGGTGGCCAAACATGAAAGCAGAGATTGCTATCTTCGTGGGCAAGTGCCTGACTTGCGCCAAGGTGAAGGTCGAATATCAGAAGCCCTCAGGTCTACTTCAGCAGCCGGAAATACCTGAGTGGAAGTGGGAAAGGATAACCATGGATTTTATCACCAAGTTACCCAGATCTCCGAGTGGGCACGATGCCATCTGGGTAATTGTCGATCGGTTGACGAAGTCCGCCCACTTCCTGCCAATCAAAGAAAGCTTCAAGATGGAGAGACGCACACGGATCTACCTTCAAGAGATAGTTCGCCTTCATGGTGTCCTGCATCCATTATCTCCGATCGAGATAGCAGGTTTACATCGAGGTTCTGGCAGTCACTACAGAAAGCTCTTGGAACTAAATTGGATATGAGCACGGCCTATCATCCGCAGTCTGATGGACAGAATGAGAGAACAATTCAGACATTGGAAGACATGTTGAGAGCTTGCGTCATCAATTTCGGCACATCATGGGACACTCATCTTCCTATGGTTGAATTTTCCTACAACAACAGCTACCATACCAGCATCAAGGTTGCGCCGTTTGAAGCCCTCTATGGCCGTAAGTGCAGATCCCCTCTGTGCTGGGCTGAGGTGGGTGACACGCAGCTAGCCAGGGGTCAAGTTCCCGACAGTACTCTCACTGGTCCTGAGATCATCCGAGAGACAACTGAAAAGATTGTGCAAATCCGAGAACGACTGAAAGCCTCACGAGATAGACAAAAGAGCTACGCCAATAAGAGACGAAAACCCTTGGAGTTCCAGGTTGGTGACCACGTCCTTCTGAAGGTCTCACCCTGGAAAGGCATGATACGCTTTGGGAAGCGTGGAAAGCTCAACCCAAGGTACATTGGACCGTTTGAGATCCTTGCTAGGATCGGTCCCGTAGCATACAAACTCCAATACCGCGAGAGCTCAGCAACATCCACCCTGTTTTCCACGTATCGAACCTAAAGAAGTGTCTGTCCAATGAGACACTTGTGATTCCTCTCGATGAAATCGAATTAGACGAGGGTCTACACTTCGTGGAAGAACATGTCGAAATCATGGATCGGGAAGTCAAACGAACGAAACAAAGTCGCATTCCGATAGTGAAGGTTCGCTGGAATGCCAAGCGGGGACCTGAATTCACTTGGGAGCGCGAAGATCAGATGAAACAGAAGTATCCGCATCTCTTTCCTAATCCACGATTTGTGTTCTATGTTCGAATTTCGGGACGAAATTCCCTCTAACGGGGGGATGATGTCACATCCCGAAACTTTATCCGTTTCCATTACGCGATTTCCGTTAATAAAATTTCGAATTCATTAACTTTTCCGTCAAACTTCTTGGTTTAGAAAATAATCTAGTTATATATAATTAAATTATTTACGAGTCGGAACCAAAAATCGCGCGGAAATCCGAATATCTCGAAAAATCAATCAAATCCAGCCTAAATCCGGCCTAAGTGAGTTTACAGCTGTAAACTAGTTTACGACCGTAAACTCGTTTACGGCCGTATACCTGTTTACGGCCAGCAAAGAGGGGACCCCCACCACCGACCACAAAACCCCTATAAATACGAGACCTCCACCTTCATTTGAACATTTCTGGCCGAAAACTCTCTCCTTCTCTCTCTAAAAACCTTGACCGTAAACACCTAAAAACACATTCAAACTTCGGGAAACATCGAGAAGCACCGTTTGGAGTCACTTCGGAACGTCTGGAAACGCTTATCTCTTCGAAATCAGCACCATCATTCTTGAGTTTACGGTCCATCTTCAAAGACCGTAAACCCTGTTCTTGAGTTTACGGTCCAAGCTTTCAAAGACCGTAAACTCTGTTCTTGAGTTTACGGCCGTAAACTCATCAAGCCTTCAGAAACCGTAAACTACCAGTCGACCGTAAACCCTTGTTCACAGCCGTAAACACCTTTTAAGTGGTGTTTTTGGCTAAAAACCCACTTTCATCGATTCGATCAAGTCCCGGTAACATTCCTCAACCGAATACAAGTGTTCCTCTAACACTTTATCTAACGAAATCGCTAATTTAGATACATATATGTATTTAATTGATAATAGGATTTCGTTAAGTATCCCGTGCAACAACTCGAGGATCTTCATTTCAGTCAACGCTTTCACACAACAACTGTGAGTTCATACCCCTACATTTTCCATATTTTCAATGTTTTCAGGGGGGGATACAAGCTAAACATAAATGTTTTCAAAAACTCATGCAAACCTGATACTTTAACCCTTTTGTACTGTGTTGAGCATAAGGGACGTTTTCACTAAAATTGCATAGTTTTCCGGACACGCTATTCACTAAACATGCAAACTATAATCGGTATAGTTTGGGATTTTTCTAAACATAACAAGTACAGAAACTTTCACTACTAAACATATGTGCTAAGACAGAAACAATTTGCAGTTACATCACTACTTTATCATGGCTTTTCATAACTGTAATTTTCACTACATATGATATACATACGGATTTTCACTATGGTAGAACACTACTACACTACATGTAAACTAGATTGTACGATACTGTGAGGCGCTACTTCACTACTGTACCCTTAGGTGTACAGGGATAAATCTTATCATAGTATAACCAGAGTCTCCTGGAGGGAGAGCGTGAGATTTTTGAATAGATCTATTCAGGACTGACAATCCCACACCCGAACTGCTAGCTACAGTTGGGCAGGCATGCCTAGGGTGACAAATATCATTTAACTCGACGCCTGAAGAACGTTGGAAAGGTCTCTAGTCATATCAAGCATGGTTATACGACTCACAATATGTATAAATCACCTTTAGTTTACAACTTAACACTCTTCAACAGTTTAATTTACGTTAAATAGAACTGATAAACACTACAGCTGGAGAACTTTCAGGTTTTTCAAACAGAAACGAGCATACAATGGTTTCACGCACGAAATGCTATTACATCATGATTAGCATTAGCTAGTCACATGAAGTAATAATTTCGCATATCACTACAGTTTTCAGTGACAATCATTCATGGTTTTATACAGAATTGAAATCACTACTTTCTCACTAAAGAAAATATCGGATTTTCTTGGAACTATACAATTATTTTACGAACTCATCAACGATTTTTCACTGCAAATCACTGCTTATGAACTCACCAGCTTTATGCTGATACTCTTTCAAACTGCTTGTATTCTCAGGAAATCAGTAGACAGGTACTTGCTGGATTTTCGAGGAACTGGAGAAATAAGAGTTTTAAGTTTATACTATACAAAGCTATTGAATGTAATTCAAACAAAGTTCCAGACAAAGTTTCAAACTGATGTAAACATTTTTATTTTAGTATTCCCTGTACTGGTTGTGTTGCTATGATTGCTATTATTCATTGGTTGTGATGCTATACATGACGTCCTCCGCCCCGGAACGTTTCCGCCATCGGTTTCGGGGTGTGACAATATGTTGTTCGTTTTTTTTGAGATGGATGTTGAATGAATGTTTTATACATGTTTAAAATGATTTAAAATGTATATATATTTTATCTTCAAATATGTTGGGTAAAACATGGGTAGATAAAGTATGAGGGATAAAAGTACAGTATAGATGTACGTTGGTAGCTATGAATTTAGTACAATATAGATGTACGTTGGTAGCTCTGTATTTAGTACGTTGGCAGCTATGGACTTAGTGCCTGTTGTGTAAACCTTGGCGACGATGTGACTTCGTGCCTATTAGATAAACCTTGGTGACGATGTGACTTCGTGCCTATTAGATAAACCCTGGCGGCTATGAGACGTAGTGCCTATTAGATAATCCCTGGTGACGATGTGACTTCGTGCCTATTAGATAAACCCTGGCGACTATGAGACGTAGTGCCTATTAGATAAACCCTGGTGATGATGTGACTTCGTGCCTATTAGATAAACCCTGGCGACTATGAGACGTAGTGCCTATTAGATAAACCCTGGTGACGATGTGACTTCGTGCCTATTAGATAAACCCTGGCGACTATGAGACGTAGTGCCTATTGTATAAACCCTGGCGACTATGAGACGTAGTGCCTATTGTATAAACCCTGGCGACTATGTGACATAGTGCCTGTTGTATAAACCTTGGCGATGATGTGACTTCGTGCCTATTTGACATAAATTGCTGAGGGAAAGCAATGTTGTCACCCTGCTGTTTGTTTTATTTGACATAAATTGTTGAAGAAAAGCAATGTTGTCACCCCGGTGATCGTTTTATTTGACATAAATTGCAGAGGAAAGCAATGTTGTCACCCTATTGGTTGTCTTATTTGACATAAATTGCTGAGGAAAGCAATGTTGTCACCTTATTGGTTGTTTTTGTTGGATTAGATGTCTAAGCCCATAACTATTATTGGTATGTACTTGACCCGAGAGTAGCATGGTCCATTTGGGTTGCATATCATCAGGACAATTTGTTAGGATGGAATTTTGAGAGAAGGTTATTTATGGTTTATTAATATATTATAAGTTATAATATATTAATATGAAATCATATGTTTTAATTAGTATCGATCAAGAATTAATTTGGAATTAATTTAGTGATCAAAAGAGACTAATTAAATCTATGGGGACTAATTATGATAATTAGTTATATTTATATGTGTTGGGCTTATGATCCATGTTGGACCAAGTTTATGTATGGATACATAAAGAGTTGGGCCACATGAACCATGGATCATAAAACCCATGGGTATGGATTATGGGTTATACCCATGACCCTTGGAATCCTACATATAAATAGGTTACTCCATAGCCAAAATCACCACTTCTTTTCTTAGAGAAATATGGAGGTGTTTTGGTGCATGGTATTCTCTCTCAAGAGCCACCTTTGTCCTAGGTGTGTTGTGATTCCATTTGAGGCATTTCATACTATTGGTGCTAAGCTCTTAAGGTCAAATACATCAAGACTTCAAGCCACATAAAAGGTATATTTCCCTAACTAGTATATTATATGGTTTATGTCAAATGCATGCTAGTTATAGGTTTAATGCCTTGGAAACCATTTGCATGTATAATAGAGAAAACATAGATTCAAGGTATTTAGGGTTGTATGTGCACCATAGGATGTTGTAGAATGCCCAAAACCCAACAGTGGTGTCAGAGCCATGAGTTGTTTTCTATTATATTTGATGCAAATGTTTTTTTTTCAAGTTGAAGGAAAAAAAAGAAAAAAAAAACATGAAGTTTGTCAAATTTTATGATAATTACTTGATTTTATGAAAAACTAATTATTTATAAAATTTGAGTCACTTTACTACAAGAGTTGAATTAGGTCAATTTATTAAAAGATAGAATGATATGATTATTTTATTTGTTTTAAAAGTTTGATCTAAATGGTTTTAAGGAGTTACAAATTTTGTCATAAAATTTTGCAACTCAAAAGTTTTTTTTTTAAAGTTATGATCTTAAGAGTTTTGAAACTTCCATAAGTTATGGATGTGAAATGTCTCATTTATTAACTCTTTAGGTTATGAATTCCAAGAGTCTTCAAAGGATAATTGTCAAAGTTTCAAGATTTGTATTAGTTTATATGATTATCTAATTTCTTGAAAATTGTTGATGTGAATTATCTTTACTTATGCGTTTAATCTAGATCATAGAAAAATTATTTGATTATTGTGTTAATTGGAATATTTGATCTTAATGGTTTTTATGAACTCCATAACTTGTCCTCAAGTTATGGAAAGTGAAGAGTTTTTCTTTTTAAAGTGTCATTAAGTCTCATAGGTTATGAAAATAGAAGAGTCACTATTTTTAATGTCATCATTAAATGATTTAATGTCTTCCATAACTTGTCCTCAAGTTATGGAACTTGAATTTTTTTTTTCATTAAACCTTAATTAAACTCATAAGTTATGAAAAATCCAAGAGTTTTGATGGTTTGAAAACTTGTCCTCAAGTTTTGGAATTTGTAAAGTTACCCCCCATATATACTTTAATTCCAAACTAGACCTTAGAATTTTAAAAGTTTAAAATTCAACCCTTATACTATTATTATAATTTTAATTATATAGATATGTATAAGATAAAGTCAATCTTACCATTAGTAGGCCTCATTCACAAAGTCGGTCTATAAGGGGGTATAAGGTTACTGCCTATAAAATGGCAGTTTAATGGGTGTCCACTCTCACCCACCGCTTCCTTGACTGGTGGAGGGTCGTTAGCCGAATAGGTAGGACAAGGACTATAATTCTCCCTTCATTAAAAGTATTAATGATAAATACTAAGTAACTAAACTTTTTATAAATTCCCAATCTTAGTTACTTAGGAAAATGTGAATAAGGTGCTAATCCATGAAATTACACTTTGCACTTTGTTTAAGCTGTTAGTGGAGCGTGTGTGGTTAACTGGCACACTAACCTGGACTTAACAAGGTAGGCAAAGGGTAACTTGATGTTTATCATAGTATCGTTGGAGCGTGTGTGGTTAACCGGCACATCGATTGAGGGGTAAATATTAAGGGTACCAAGTATATTTGCATGGTTACTTCACACCTTGTTTTGTGATCCTCGGCATCCCAGTCACAAAACCTGAAGGGCACACTCGAGATTGAAACATGTCATTGAAAAGTTCAATGAATCTCAAAAGATCTAGGAGTTTCAAATCCAATTAAAAATTAATTATATTTCGTTTTTCATGGTGGAAATTGGTAAATCGTCATTTACCTACCTTCAACTATTTTATAACTCGGATTACGACATCCCTCTTCCAGTTATAAATAGGTTGTTGGATCCTAGCCTTAATATTTCATGTTGGGTGTTATATTAAGTACTTTAAATCAACTATCTTGAATATCTCCCAAAAGATGTCTAGCTCAGACATCTATGATCTTCCCAAATCTCTTGGAACTTTACTTCCTCCACCTCCTCCAATTATTCTCCCTAACCCACAAGTTCAAGGTCACTCAAGCCCTAATGGCAAGCAAGGTCTATGTGTGATCACATCTTAGAGATGAAGTCACATATTGACAAGCCGGGAGAGTTGGGTGTCAAAGTCTTGAGAAAGTTGGATGTTCAATCACTTTCTAAGTCACATAGTGAGTTCCTTTGGGACTACTATGAAACAGACTATGACATGAACCTTAATGATCATATCTATTTGCTTGGTGCTGCTGAATCAGTAATGATTTGGAACGATAGTAAAGCAAATTTGATTAGAAGATCAACTTCCCAAAAACTTTATGGATAGTGACAATGGTGACACTGGAAATCCAGAAAAAGCATTCTCTTCCCAATGGAAAGGGATTGGCCATAGTCAACCCGGTTGACCAAATGGTAAAGAGAAAGGCTAAGTCTGAGATAGTCCCATTACCAAAGGGTCCATATGTTTATTTTGCCAAAGGAAGGGGCGTTGATTGCAAAGCTGCCAAATTTACCTAAGGATGTTAAAGTCAATAAGTTTGACTCTACATCAGGTAGAGCCCATTATCTAACTCTGTTAAGTTCTATTCTGAGATCCTCATTACATGATGTGACTGGGTCACATGTTGATGTTTTAAGAATCAAAGAATAGAGAGAAATCTTAAAGGAAGTATATGCTGATTCTAATCGCGAAGGTGGATTTCGATCGCATCAGAATTTTGAGCAGTTGCTTAAGAAGTTAGGATATATTGCTAAGGAATAGATAACAACAATTTTCCATGTGGATTGTAAGGATAAGTTTTTCCGCAAAGTTTTAAAATAAAAAAAATTGTTTACTTTTATTTATTTGAAGTATCCTTACAATGGCATTTGTGGAAAATTATAGCTTATATGATTCCACTGACAGCAATATTGGAAAATGGATTTGATTCTTTCATTTGTGGTAGTGTCTAAATTTACCAAATCAGGAAAGTTCCTCATCGCCCAAGTTTCAATTGGACCGAAACTTGGAATCATGCAAGTTGAATAGTATGATGAATGAGAACTTTCAAGCATTGGAAAATCAAGACTAATTACTTGTTCACATGGATGTGTGAGTCAAGTGAAGGACTAAAGGGATCGAGTACACATTCTTGTGCACTGGTCATGTCCACCACAAAGCTCATTAAGACTATTTGATTTACTAAAGTTTAGTAAATATGGTTATACTTACATGTTTAAGTATAATTCTGAAACATTGGAAAAGTCTCAATGTATGGCAGAACGAATGGGAAGAATCAAATTAGGCAGAAAGATAAAAGTTTCTCAAATCTGAAAAGATGGGAGAGTACTTTAGTATCATGTTTGTGATCATCTTAATGATTTAGAAATCATATCACAATTAGTCCTCTAAAGGTCATCTTAGTGCATTCTTATGACTAAGAAGAGGAGTCATGAATTGTTGAAATGGTTAGATCAGGAAGATGAGTCATACTTCGTTCCAAAACAATTCTTAGAGTCATACTCCAAGATTGTAACTTGAGTGACATATCTTAAAGAAAGGTTTAAAACACTTGTCAAATGTAAGAGTAAGAGTGTCCTACTCTTGTACATTTGAAATTGGTAAGTTGTGATGTTTTTGATAAAACAAAGACCAACTAAGGCCAATTGTGTGAAGTGTTTGTCTTGATAAAGAATCTGCACTATCTCTTGAATATTTGGCAAGATAGTCTTATATGTCAAGAGGATAGTGGGAGTCTTAAAGATCCTAAAAAGAATTTCAAGAACTAATCAAGAATAAAACCTAAGGTTCTTCACTAGCACATGACTTGAGGTTTATAACCTATCGTGTTGACATATTCTGTGCCCATTCCAGTTAAAGTTGGCTTTGCATAGGAGTTCTGAAAGTTCTCAATTGGTTGCATAACAACTTGGAAGCAATTGCAGGCCCTGTACTGCCAGGTGGCAAGAAGTTAAGATTGCATAAGTTCAGTCCATATGAGTTTGGATTTGTCATTATCCTTGTCTTGTGACTATGGTTTTGACGATTCAAATGGATAAGAACACATACACCATAAAATCTAAGGGTCATAAGGTTTCTCTCCGATTCATGAAAATGATGGTGAGGAAACACTTCCACCAAGTAGATTTGAAGCAGATGGCAAAAGGTCTAAACAATTGAGACTATGATTACGGCATCCCTTTTCATAGTTCTGAAATTGTTTAGACACACATGCATGCTATCTAAGGAAAGGTGTATGATTTTGATAACGTTTTATCAAAGCATCTCGTATCAGAAATCTGAACTTTGGTAAGAAAGTCAATAAAGTATTGATTTCTAGAAGTCCAGCTGATTTCTGAGTACATGTCAAAGCTAGTGGGAACATAAGTGTTATGCTAATAATCATCATGTTAGTGGGAGCATGATAATTATTGTTAGTGTTGCAAGTTAGCAATGTTAATTATAGAAAACAAAAGTTTCAATTCGTGAGGCTGCAGAGATTGAAAAAGTTATTTTGCTATAATTAAGGGAGAGGATATACTTCATTTCAGTTCTAAAGGCTTAGATTGAGACATTAATCATCTTTAGTCAAGAATATATATATATATATATATATATATATATATATATATATATATATATGAATTTCATGTTGGATTGGTTCAACTTAAGGAAATTCTATATATTGCGTTCTCAAAATTCGATTATGATTACAGCATCCCTCTTCATAGTCAAATTTTGAAAACATGGCAAATAAAAATATTGTAGCAAAAGACTGGTCTAGAATCATGTCTTTATGTGAGACATCATGAATCGTGTACCATTTGCTTTGGGTACAGGATCGATTGCATGTGCTATAATATCTGTCATTTCTAAATTTTTCCAAATGCCCAGAGGCATTAAGAAGGGAAAAGGTCTAGAATTGGATATGACTAAAATGATTAAGCAATTGTCGAGGACAATCTGAGGTTTACCAAAGATTGGTTGCTCAGGGACAGTTGGAAGTATAGTGCTAATTTTGGAAGGACCATATTGACATATTCTGAAAAGAGGCATCTCTTATTCAGAAGTGATAGTCAAAATGAGAATATGGAGTTGTCTCCATAGGTGGAAGTTATCTGTGTAAGATTAGAAAACTTAATGCAAGAAGCATGTCCAAAGCAATGTACTTTGAATATGAGACTTAGTTTCCATGGAGTTGATCTCCATTGGAATACCTTATAATGACTGTTGACAAGTCTTTGTGACTTTGTACATATTCATTATAGGAGGGTCAGTGCATATAAGTTTAAAATCTAAACAGATTTCGATAAATGATAGGAATTTGAAATTCTCACATTTTTCGATAAGGATTTGGGAGTGTGAAATTAGAATCATTGAAATTATGTTCAATTGGTTTATTTCACAAAGTAAGGATCATAGACAAACATAGAGTGCATACTTGGTGTATGGCAAAGCTATTGTTTAAGAAAAACATAGTGTACATGCTTGGAGCATGGGACAACTAGTGTTTTTAATTCAAGTATAAAGTTGATAAAACCGAAACAATGAATAATGAGTAATCAGTATGGTGATAAATAAAAGTGTTTATTTATATTCATAGGGTTTGATACCATATTTGATTCATTTATTCTTGTGTTTCACTTTGCATGTTTTGACTTCCAGAATAACTAAGTCGCTCTTCCTGAATGATTAAGTTATTCAAACCATCCACAGTCGGTCATATGTTGGAAGTAGATATGAATCAAGACTGTCATGGGTTGGTTTGTAGAGGTCCAAGTTGGTGGACAAAGTGGTGCTACAACACTCATGAGTGCTCATAAGTTCTGAGTAGTGGATTCAACCCGCGCTCATTTGAATCACTTCATGGATTTTATCACGAGTGATCATGAGACGATAATATCTTATATTCTTCAAACCTAGAGATATGAGTTGTTACTATGAGTTGGTTATACATTGATTGCACGAAAACGCATTTGGTAAATCGATGTTATAAAACGTGCCTTTGTGTATGATTCAACAAGTAGTAGAACAAGCCATATGAGTCGAAGTTTATCCATTCCTTTTATCTTCGGGATAAAAGCGATATATGTGGGCCCCTCGACGATTTAGTGATGACACCCTAAGTGCTTGGCCAAGCCTAGACTGATTTGATTTGTTCAATTAGTCGGTCGTCATAAATCGGAAATCGGGAAACAACAAATGGACAGAGAGAATGATTATAATCCATGTCTCAGTCCATATGATATCTAGAATGGAGGAATATATGATCCCTTATCTAATGGACGCGTCATTGATTTGTTCAGAGTTCGACAGCGGCTTTAAGAGCTACGATTGCTAGTCGGGTTATGAAGTCGTACTTGCAATAATAGTTTTAGACTTATCCAAGTGGGAGACTGTTGTATTAGATGTCTAAGCCCATAACTATTATTGGTATGTACTTGACCCGAGAGTAGCATGGTCCATTTGGGTTGCATATCATCAGGACAATTTGTTAGGATGGACTTTTGAGAGAAGGTTATTTATGGTTTATTAATATATTATAAGTTATAATATATTAATATGAAATCATATGTTTTAATTAGTATCGATCAAGAATTAATTTGGAATTAATTTAGTAATCAAAAGAGACTAATTAAATCTATGGGGACTAATTATGATAATTAGTTATATTTATATGTGTTGGGCTTATGATCCATGTTGGACCAAGTTTATGTATGGATACATAAAGAGTTGGGCCACATGAACCATGGATCATAAAACCCATGGGTATGGATTATGGGTTATACCCATGACCCTTGGAATCCTACATATAAATAGGTTACTCCATAGCCAAAATCACCACTTCTTTTCTTAGAGAAATATGGAGGTGTTTTTGGTGCATGGTATTCTCTCTCAAGAGCCACCTTTGTCCTAGGTGTGTTGTGATTCCATTTGAGGCATTTCATACTATTGGTGCTAAGCTCTTAAGGCCAAATACATCAAGACTTCAAGCCACATAAAAGGTATGTTTCCCTAACTAGTATATTATATGGTTTATGTCAAATGCATGCTAGTTATAGGTTTAATGCCTTGGAAACCATTTGCATGTATAATAGAGAAAACATAGATCCAAGGTATTTAGGGTTGTATGTGCACCATAGGATGTTGTAGAATGCCCAAAACCCAACAGTTTTATGTTAGGTTGTCTTGATTGACATAATTTGATGAGGAAAGCAAAGTTGTCACCCCATTGGTTGCCTTATTTGACATAAATTGCTGAGGAACCGCCGAAGCAATGTTGTCACCCCTAATGAAAATCCTTAGGCTAGGTCCCTTGTGATAGTTGTTTTAGGGACGTAATGTCACGGGATGACTCTTTTAGACTAGTCAATACCGTGTGCCACTTAGTGCTTCTCCGACTAAGTCAGGCTAACTTCGACGATCTAGATGTACTAACGAACTTAGGAAGCAAGAGTTACGACAAGGGACACTTCAAGAAAGCTTCTATTATATAACTCAACTTCTTTACAAGGCAACTTCTCGATGATTCCTACAAATGAGACATCATTTCTATTTATAGGCACCTTACACCTCCTCAAATGGAAGTTTCTAGGTCCCGTATATTCTCGACTATTCTAGAGTATTCTATCAATATCTACATTATCTTTACAAGACTCCATATTATGATACACTATTCTATAATGTTCTAGATATCTCTAGGATGTTATGATATTATCCAAGTTATTCTTGCATGATCTAGAATTTTCTAGATCGTTCTTGAGTCTTCCGAGTCATTCTAGTTTCGTCTAGTGTCGTCTTGATTACTTCGGAGACTCTTCGTGTATTCTTTATAGTTCCAACATTTTCTACACGGTTCCGGAGACTTCCAGAAACTTTGTCCGTGACACGTAAGGTGAGGATAACGGGAATGGGTAATTAGGGTTGTTTTTGGTTGATGAAATTAATAAATTATTTGTTGATTGATAAACTTAAAGAGTTTATTATTTATTGTGGGTTGAAAACCCTATATGCTCACCAGGCTTCCAAGCCTGACCCACTCAGCTTTTTATATTACAAGTAGTGGACCCCGAGCATAGTCGGATGATGACAATGAGTGATTTTTGGATTATAGGCCAGTAGTTATAAATAACTGTTGTAAGGCTTATAATGTCTTGTTTATGCTTTTGATCTGTATCGGAACATGACATCCCGAGGTTTTCATATAAAAGGAAATTATATATTTCTTAAAGAAAGGTTTTGACAAACTTTTATCATGTTTTGTTTTGGGGACCAATTCCGCAACATCTTTTAAAAAGATTTCTCATTTTTATTTTAAAAAGCATAAATGAAATCGGTCTTTTCTGGCCGTGAAATTGGGGATGTCACAAGTGCTCCTATCATCTTTGACCGTGGGTGGTTTAGGATCGATCGCATAGCACGAAGAGTCGGCGATGGAGATGATGACGGTGGTGGTCAGCAGCCAAGATGATGATGGTTATCAGGGAGGGGATCATGAAGGTTTTAGAGGAGCGCTTGGGCCCGTTCCATTCTGAGATGGTAGCGATGATGGGAGCTCGCACTTTGACTTTCCGTGAGTTTCAAGCATGTGGGCCCTGAAGTTCTTCGAGAAGAAGGACCCGATCGTGAACATACGTTGTTTAGCGGATGTCGCTAATGCCTTCCGCACTAGCAGTTGCCCTGATGGGAAAAGTTCATGCTTTCTCCATGTCTTCTGAAAGACAGAGCTCAAGACTGGTGGGAGGAGGTTGGACATGCCCTGGGATGCGAGGAGATTGAGTCCATAACTTGGGAGGATTTTGTGACAAGATTTCGTGCCGAGTTCGCACCTGTAATTGAGGTCCAGCAGTTGGCGCGAGAGTTTCAGGATTTCCGCCAGACTACTGAGACGTTGGCTAAGATCACTGTTATGTTCCGTGAGAGGGTGTTGTTGGTTCCGCAGTATGTGGCGGATGAGGAGATGAAGAAGGCGAGATACCATGAGATGTTGAGGAGTGATATCTGACATTTTATGAGCCGATCCAGTTGCAGGACACCGAATGATATGATTGCGAGAGCCAGGGAGAGAGATTGACTTGGAGATGGAGAGGAAGAGGAAGTCAGATCAGGCTTAGGGTTCAAAGGGCTCAGGCAAGAAGTCCAAGGTATTCGATTCGAGATCGAGAGGCCAGGAGGGTCAGGGCCGCTGTGGAAAGTGCGACAAGACGCATGATGGAGCTTGAAGGGGTGGTGGTGGTTCAGGCTGCTATAAGTGCCGAAATACGGGGCATTTTAGTCGGGATTGGATAGCCACCACCGAGGGATCGAGCCTGATTTGATTCCATTGCAATCATAGGGGCCATAAAGGGCCGATTGTCCGAGTCTAGCAGCGGCAGGACCAGTTGCAGCTCCCACTCTGGTGACTTTGAGGATCACAGATTGCCGCCAGGGCAAGGTGGATGCGCCTGTTGTGAGGAGCATGGCTTTTCAGTTGACAATCGAGGAGGCTCATGCAGCACCAGATGTGGTGACGGGTATGTATCTTCTCCTTATCTCTTTATTTATGTTGATTTTTGGCTTATATTTGTGTGTTTTATTTTAGGATCGTTCCTTGTGAACGATATCTCTGCCTTGGTATTTTTTGATTCGGGGGCTACTCGATCTTTTGTATCTATTGCGTTCAGCAAGAGGTTTATTAGTGCTCCGGGGGAGCTGGGTTGTCCATTAGAGGTTGATATTTTGGATGATTTATTTGTCTGTGTATCGAGGGTTCATCGGGGTTGTATTCTAGAGATGTTCAGTGAGCAGTATCCGATTGATTTGGTTCCTATTCCATTGTGTGGGAATAAGGTTATTATAGAGATGGACTGGTTGAGCCCCAATGGGTCAGTGAGTGATTGATTGCAAGCATTAGTTGGTATGCATTCAGACCCCAAGTGGGGCGAGTTAGTGGTTCAAGGAGAGAGTGCTCAGCATGGGCCGATTCTATGTTCAGCAGCTAGGGCCATACGCTATCTTCAGCAGCGTTGTTCCGGATATGTTGCCTATGTTATGGATATTCGGGAGAAGGGTAAGGCGACTGTGGATGATGTGCTGGTTGTTCGGGAATACCCGGATGTGTTCCCAGAGGACTTTCCTGGAGTGCCTCCAGAGAGGCAGGTGGAGTTTAGTACTGACTTGGTTCTTGGTGCGGCTCCGATAACCAAAGCACCATATCGGTTAGCTCCTCCAGAGATGCAAGAGTTGTTTACACAGTTGCAGGAGCTGTTAGATAAGGGGTTCATTTTACCGAGTTGTTCGCCATGGGGAGCGCCGATCCTATTTGTAAAGAAGAAGGATGGGTCGCATCGGATGTGTATTGACTACCGGGAGCTGAATAAGCTAACGGTGAAGAACCATTATCCACTTCTGAGGATTGATGGTTTGTTTGACCAGCTTCAGGGCGCATCTTGGTTTTCCAAGATTTATCTATGTTCGTGTTATCATCAGATGTGGGTCAGAGAGGATGATGTGCAGAAGACGACCTTCTGGACTCGTTATGGTCATTACGAGTTCGTGGGGATGCCCTTTGGGCTCACCAATGCTCCAGCCTCGTTCATGGACCTCATGACTCGCGTATGCAGGCCGATGCTGGATCGGTCTGTGATTGTGTTTATCGATGATATCTTGGTCTATTCTAAGACCCAAGAGCCACATGAAGAGCATCTGAGGGAGGTATTGGAGACCTTGAGGAGGGAGAGATTGTATGCGAAGTTCTCCAAGTGTGAGTTCTGGTTGTGCGAGGTGCAGTTTCTGGGGCACCTTGTCAACCAGAATGGTATTCTGGTCAATCCAACCAAGGTCGAGGCGGTGATGGGATGGGATGTTCCGAAGCCTCCATATGAGATTCGGAGTTTCCTTGGGCTGGCCGGTTAATACCATAGGTTCATTCATGATTTCTCTAAGATAGCGGTTCCTCTGACTCGATTGACGAAGAAGACTGTCACTTTTCGATGGGAGCCTAAGCAGCAGACTGCTTTTGAGACTCTGAGACAGAGATTATGTGAGGCGCCGATTCTGACCCTGCTGGAGGGTGTTGAAGATTTTGTAGTTTATCATGATGCTTCGATCATGGGTTTGGGTGTAGTTCTGACGCAGAGGGGTCGCATTATTGCTTATGCTTTGAGGCAGCTGAAGCCTCATGAGGCGAACTATCTTACGTATGATTTGGAGCTGGGGGCGGTGGTGTTTGCCCTCAAGATTTGGTGGCATTACCTCTATGGGGTTCGTTATACTATTTACACGGATCATAAGAGCTTGAGGTATTTGATGGATTAGTCGAACTTGAACATGAGGCAGTGTAGGTGGTTGGATGTGGTAAAGGATTACGATTGTGAGATCCTTTACCATCCGTGGAAGGCGAATGTTGTGGCTGATGCTCTCAGCCACAAGGCGGTTGCGGCTCTGATCAGGGATGTCTGTATGAGGATGGCATTTATTACTCCACTCTTGGAGCAGATCCGAGAGGCTCGGGTTTAGGCTATGAAGAAAGAGCACCAAAATAGTGAGCGCATTTCGGGACAGATGGCTTCCTTTGACTATTATAGTCGAGGGTTATTGACTCTCCATCGGAGGGTGTGGGTTCCTTACTAGGGTGGTTCTCGACAGGTTTTGATGGAGAAGGCGCACAAGTCAAGATTCTTTATTCATCCCGGAGCGAAAAAGATGTAAAGAAATCTTCGTCCCGATTATTGGTGGCCATATATGAAGCGAGTAACTTGGTATGTGGAGATGTGCATGACTTGCAGGAAAGTCAAGGCCGAGCATCAGTGACATCACAGAAAGATGTAGTCGTTTGATATTCCCTTATGGAAATGGGAAGAGATTACGATGGATTTTATCATGAAATTGCCACATACAACGCGCAGAGTGGATTCTATATGGGTCATCGTGGGCCGAATGACCAAGAGAGCGCATTTCAATCCGATTCAGGAGAGTATCTCTGCGGAGAAGTTGGTTGACATCTACATCAGGGAGGCTGTGGCACAATATGGGGTGCCAGTTCCAGTGGTTTCAGACAAGGATGTCCGGTTCACTTCCAGATTCTGGAACAAATTCCACGACGAGTTGGGTACTCGTGTGCACTTCAGCACGGCCTTTCACCCGCAGATGGATGGTCAGAGCGATCGGACCATCCAGACATCGGAGGATATGTTGTGGGCATGTGTTTTGGATTTCGGCGGCAGTTGGGATACGTATCTTCCGTTAGCGGAATTTTCGTATAACACTAATTATCATGCCATCATCGATCATCCTCCTTTCGAGATGCTCTATGGGAGGAAGTGTAGGACCCCAATATGTTTGGCAGAGTTCGGGTAGTGGGTCATGGGGAGTACCGAGGTGGCACTCACGACGACCGAGATTATTCAGCAGGTCCGCGGTAGACTTCAAACAGCTCAGAGTTGGGAGAAGAGTTATGCCAATAAGCGCCGATCAGACCTGGAGTTCCAGGTTGGGGATATGCTGAAGGTGTCACCTTGGAAAGGTGTCATCCGATTCAGGAAGAGGGGCAATCTGGGCCCCAGGTATATTGGTCCTTTCAGGGTTGTAGCCCGGGTGGACAGGGTAGCGTATCGTTTGGATCTCCCGGAGGAACTCAGTCAGATTCACAATACTTTTCACGTCTCTCATGTGACAACCCGATATTTAAAGTCAATATAATGACCTAAAGTCAAGTATTATAATCTATTTTTGGAATCAATAGAAGTTAGCGTCAAAAATGAAGTGTTCTAAAATCTAAATTGGGTTGCATAAAATGATAGATATCGTGTCAAGGTTTTGAAAAATATAAAGAACACTCAAATCCGAGTCATAACGAAGAAGTTATGACCAATCAAAGATCCGCGTCAAAACCGGTAAAACATTGTTAAGCGTAAAAAGTGAAACTTCAATAAAATACTTTTTAGCCTTAGGTATCTAAACGAAAGTCATAGATTACGTTAAACCGTGAGCATGCATAAAAAGAACGCCCAAATCTGACTTCGTATGAGGAAGTTATGATTTTTCGAAGTTTCGGATATAGCGGTAGACAGCTAAAAACTCGAAATAGAGATCGAGCGATTTTTAGCCAACGCAACCTAAACGAGAATCGAAGGTCTCGTGAATAGTAGTACAACGGTGAAAAGACAGACGAAAACGGTCGTCGGATGAAGAAGTTATGGATTTTTAACGGACTTTTCCTGTTCCGGCCTGTTAAAAATAAATAATTAAAAATAAAGTCAAAACTAGCCGACGGAGTCTAAATGAAAGTTGTAGAGTACATTCTCACCTACGCGTGCATATAAAGAACGTCAAAAACGGAGCTCGTATGCGAAAGTTACGGATTTTACAAGTTTGAGGCACACAAACCAAGACGATTTACGCCCAACGTACCCTCGTACGCCCAACGTACTCGGATGCTAGGCCTCGATTCGTCCACGTCGCTCCAATGCTTCGTCCGAGGATGCGGTAAGCCATGACGCATGCGAACGCGCCGCGTAACCTCGCTGGTACGCCCCGCGTACGCGAGGGTTCCAGCCCCTATAAAAGGGATGCGAGAGTTCCGAGTTTCTTTGCTCATTTTCTCTCATTCTCTTGCGTTTTTAGCTCGTTTTGCGTGCAAGAAATATCCCGAAGTCCTGGTTTTCATATCCAAGTCCCGAAGGAAGTTTTACGCTCCCGAGATTCCCGAGAATCCCGAGAAATCCGCTTCCTCCTGTCGAAGTTCTGCTCGATTATTGCCTTATCTTCTTCAACCCGCCTCTTCAACCAGGTGAGTTCATACCCCTACGTTTTTCTGAGTTTTTCATGTTTTCAGGGGGGGGGGGGATACAAGCAAAAGCACAAGTAATCTTGGGCTTAAAGTATATTATTTTGTTTAAGATAATTATACTTTCAATATACTTTGAACACGGAAAATAGTTTTTACCAAATGTGTTAAGAAATCAACTCGCAGAAACGGTTTTCAAAACTAAGACAACGAACTTATGAATCATGAAGTAAAAGATGTCATTTTATAAAAGGATTCATGTTAATTACAAAAAGGGTTTTCAGCATTATTACTTGTAAATTTGTTAGCCTAAGTTGGAGACACGTCCTTGGTAACACTCACCACCAAAACAGAGTGTAGGACTAACACATATGACCAGAATCTCTTGTAGGGAGAGCGTGACTGTTTTGTATAGATCTATACGGGATTGACAATCCCGCACCTAAACTGTTAACTATAGTTAGACCGGCAGGTCTGGGGTGACAAAGTCATAAAGGATACTGGCCCCGATACGTGCCATATCAAGATAATGCATGGTTATAAAACTCGCAATCTAGATAACAGCGATTTACTTACGTAATAATGGATCAAATGAACTAACCTCAGAGTGATAATCAATTGATTACTAGGGAGTATTAATAATACCTTCCGGATTCAGTTCAACATGTTTTTATTAGTTTTATTTATGTAATAAGGCTAATGTACCTCACTGGGTGTAACCAGGGTTTTTAAAAGAAAACTGTTTTTATCATTATAAGTATAGTAGATACTTCTACACCTCAGTTTAGAACAGATAACCAACCATCAACTTTTAGGGAAAATATAGGATTTTCCCGGGATAACCCGGCTATTCAAAAACAGATTGTTTAACGTGTAACCAACGGATATTCATATTCATTCCACGACACCTTGGATTGTACATATCTTGTATGAATCTGGAAATCATGGAAGGAATGGGTTTTCAAACACGCTTTTCATAAGAAAATATAGGATTTTCTTGAAGAACGCTTTTCAAAAAAAAAAATCAAAGAACATTTTTCCACCAAAACTAAATGCCTATGAACTCACCAGCTTTATGCTGATATTCTTTCAAAACTGCTTGTATTCTCAGGGGATTCAGTAATATAGATAAAACATCAGCTTTTGGAGAAGAGACGCTAAGACGTCAATCTTAAAACTTATTGAATCATCATATTGTAATTATTTTGGGACATGTATTGTAAGCAACAATGTAACTTTTATATTATATATATGATGGTTGTGTGTACTTTCTTTACAAATATTCAACTGTTATGATACTACGTGAAGTCATCCGCCCCCGAATGTTTCCGCCACTCTGGTTTGGGGGTGTGACAGATTGGTATCAGAGCATTGTTTATAGTGAACTAAGTATATCGAACCACATAAGATATACAAACTATAAATGCAAAGGGACTAAAACCCTCTGACAAAACGTTTTCACAAACTATACTTTTAAGAAAATAGAGTACTATTTTTATAAGTACATGCATGCATCGGTCTAGTATCATAGTCAAAACTATACAAAAGCATTAAGTCAAGTTGCGACGCTACGATTAGGCCTCGAGGTATGTAATCAGATCGAGAGTAAATATAGCCTGATCAACTATATTTATCCTGGATGTGACCAACGTATGTCGAGAAATGGTCATAGTGAGCAACAAGTCAAAAACTTACCAAAGAAAATACTAGAATCAAACTTACAAATTTGAAATACTAAAGGAGTATTTTATAAAACCATAAGAACTATAATAATCGTGCGAACCTCGATATTTAGTTAAAATTATGAATCATCAAATAAATAGAATCTTATTCAAAATGCATACTTTAAAATTACACATGATTGGAATTTTATAGGCTTAGGATTTATGATTTCGCTTTAGGCCCTTTTCCTTGTTTGGATGTGGACTTAAGGTGAAGCTACTGATCTAACGGCCTATTCAGTCTTGATTGTAGGTGATTTGTATACACTAGGTAATTATAGGAGGACCCGGTGTAGGTCATATCACAAAAACTACCTTCTTACCCTTAAGTTGTATTTATATTTCTCTTATCCCTACTCTCGCTTAGATAAAAATGGCTGGATTCCATCCTCCTAGAGATTCGTACTATCCTAATCAAGAGAATGCTGGTTGGCTCGGTGCCGAACCAAAAGATGAGCCGTAATTTCCCCTAGACGATGATTTTGCTGAAGACTTTCCCGAAGACAACGGTTCCGGATCAGAAGCTTATAATCCACCTCCAGTTGCTCAGAACCCTAACCCTCGTCAAAACTTTCAAGGACCCACACCCCTGTGGGCAGCAAACTTGAACAGATGGAGTCACGAGCAAGGTCAACCCTTACCCTACAACGGAGACCGAAGCTTCTACAATCTGAGCGAGGGAGGCTCAGCAGACAGAATCTTACCTGTTCTGGTTCGCATGATCGCTCGTAATGAGGAATAGGGAAGGACAGCCATCAACCGGGTCATGGAGGTTGATGCCGATGCAGGAGTCAGTACAGTTCACATTCGCCATCTGGAGACTGCTCATAGAAGAACCCTGAACCAGAATATGACCCTGTATAGAGAACTAACTACAACCCAATCTGAAGTTAGGGAACTTCGAGGGCATCATGCAACGTTTGAAAGACGCATGTTGGACATAGAGCGTCGTCTGGCAGAATCAAGGACTCATTCGGGCGATTCTCGCCGCAAGTAGAGTCTACTATATTCTCTCTTTTGGATATAAATTAGGTCTATTTATAGACTCTAGCATTAATTTCATGCTTATGTTAAGACCTTGAACTTTCAGTCGGTTAGGTCTATGTACTGTCAAAATTTTCTCGATTCTGGTGTAATGTGAGTCCTACTCCAAGGTCAATTTTTCCCAAACTTATCACATCTTTGCTACCAATGACATCGGCGAACGTCTAATCTCCTAGGGAAATCTTTGTCCAAATACTTTCATCCTTCTATTGTTAGAACTCTACCAAAATCACACACTTATTTAATGATTAAACTATGGTGATTGAGTTCACGGATCACTTTCATTATTCTCACTCTTGAAATTCTTATCATTATCTCCATCTTCACACACTTAGTTGATAGGTGATGCGTCTGAAATTAACACCGCCTGTACTCGCAACCAAGAGGAAACTATAGAAACCACAATCTGTCGTTACCTTGTTAAAAACACCGAGGAAAAGTTCGCATGAACCCCCGGGATTCAAACTCTTCATTATGAAGTAATGGAGATCGGTGTAAGAATCGGAAGTAAGACGACACAGAAATTCAATATACCTACGAAGGAGAAGGACACCCTATAAATATCAGGAGATAACAAATCATTATCACCCAGAATAGAACGGAGGAGGACCACGCGTGTTACACACGAAGTGTTTGAGTGCCTTTTCGTCACAATAATAACTAATAAGTAATGCAACCTAGTGGGTTAACGAATACATTACTCATATTAGATTTCGAACTTATCGTCTCTTCCTGTATTGGCTAATAACAATAATTCGGATCACGAAACCTCAGATCAAGAGTGATTACTTCTCAATTTCATAAGTCAATTTATTGTAGACTCTATTATGAATTACTTTCAAATCTTTTCGAAAACTGAATCATAGTATCCTCCAACCAAAGATAACTTCGTTCGGATGACACTCGTCTGATAACCGTTCTAGAAACTTCATTCTACTCTTTTACCAGGACTGCATCATAGGGATGTAGATCGAACCATCGAGAACAGTATAACAAAATGAAAAACTTACATTCGCAGGAACGATCGGAATACATCTAGAGCCAACCATAATCGCTCACAAACTCATTTTCTTATCATATAACAGAATCATGCCTCCGAAGAAACGTAACCAAACCGCTGGCAAGGCACCAACCCTTCAGATAGATTTGGATACTTTTCAAGCTACGGTCACAGCTGCCGTAGCAGCTGTCATGACTCACCTAAATGCTATCAACACAAATGTTAGTGGAAATGTTATCGACGACCCCAATCACGGTGATAACCAAGTACAACAACGAGTGCCTGTTTGTAAAGACACTCCGAACCTCAAAACCTAATATTCTGAAACGAAAGTTCGAGAACAAGAAAGGGAGTTGTTAAACTCAAGGAGCTACAGAAGGGCAAAAAGCTGGGGCAGTCAATACCCCCATCAGCCATGTTATCCCAACACCGACCACATTGTACTTAGGAAACCTCCCACACTGCGGCAAGTGCAACTACCATCATCATGGGGTCTGCCGAGTACTGCATTGCAATAGATGCAACATAAAGGGGCACACCGCCCGTTTCTGTAGGACTCCGGTCAAATTCATCACTTCAACTACCAACGTTGGAACAAGTCCAATATGTCATCTTTGTGGTGAGAAAGGACATTACAAGAGGGACTGTCCAACAGAGAAGAACGACGGGGGAGCAGGAGGAAATTTGACCCCAGAGAATGGGGAAACATAAAAGAACCCTACTATAGTTTGGTACGCTTCCAAACCCCAATAATTTAATTATAATTATAATTACTCTTTCATTCGAACCAAATCGCAGCATTCATATAAAACTGAGAACCCTATCAGGTAAGCTATGATGGCTTAGTGTAAACATAAGGGACATTTATAATTAAGATTTGTAGATTTAAAGTGAGTGATCCCGCCTCATTTCCTGTTCCTTGTTTGGTTGTGGATTTAGGGCAGGGTTGCTCAGTCAACTGTCTTACCAATCTTAATTATACATGACTTGTATACACCAAACAATGATAGAGAGACCTAGTAGGGATCATTCCGTGAAAGTTCATAGTTTCAAATTATCAGAACCCTCGTATTAGTAGTATCCGCCAATTTTGAATTAAAAAGGGGATTCGTAGCAAAATAACATAATAAAACTGAAGACGCTGAAAACTTATGTGCGTAGAATTGTTCATTATCCTAGTAATCATCTTTTCCAGAATAACTTAATATCTACTTCGTTGAGAAGTTCCGACATCCTCATCCGACATGGTTTGGCTTAATCCTTACCATGCAATTTTTTTAAGTCGTGTAAAAGAACTCTTTCCTTAATCAGCTGAAATTCTTCCAATCCATAACACAAACCCTTATATCACCTATGACTTCAAAACTTCAGAAGTACCCATGCGAGGGGTACCACACCTTCTATCGTGCTCAATAGATAGAAAGCTTGAAACAAAAAGCACCAAAGAAGTCTCACAAGTCAGTAACCACCCGTAGCATACCCAAGAGATCTCCAAGTAAGACCACTTGCACTGCGGGTCAAGTTCAAGAATAGAGTACAAGAACTCATTAGGTTAATCTATCGCTGCTAGTTGTATATGAAAGAGTGGCATATAATTTAGACTCAACAAGATGTAGGATGTATGATTCCGCCCTATTTCCTGTTCCTTGTCTGGTTGTGGACTTGGGGCAGAGCCACCCAACCGAAGGTTTTGTTGATTTAAATTATATACAACTCGTATACACGAGGTGAGGATGGATGAGCCAAGGATGAGTCTTATCATGAACACAAAGCAAAAGCCCGCATGCTTACTATAACAACCGGAGATACCTGAGTGGGAGTGGTAGCGGATTGAAATGGGCTTAAAAATCAAGTTACCAAGGCAACGGATGAACTTGATGCCATTATGGGTGATCGTCGACAGGTTATCCAAATCCGCATGCTTCCTACCAACAAAGGAAACAGACAAGCTGGAGAAACGGACTAGAACCTACATCAGGGAGATTATGCGACTGCACGGTGTACCAATATCCATTATCTCGGACCGAGATAGTAGATTCACCTCGAGGTTCTGGCAGTCACTACAAAAATCTCTAGGAACGAGACTAGACAAGAGTACCGCCTACCACCCACAAACCGACGGACAGAGTGAGAGGACCATTCAAACCTTGGAAAAATATGCTAAGGGTTTGTGTGATCGATCTTGGTAAGGCATGGGATACCCATTTACCATTGGTTGAGTTCTCGTACAACATTAGCTACCACACTAGCATCAAAGTTGCTCCATTCGAAGCCCTCTATGGCCGCAAGTGCAGATCACCTTTGTGCTGGGCTGAAGTGGGTAACACGCAACTAGCTAGAGGATAAGTACCTAACAGCACCCTCACAGGCCCAGAAATCATAAAGAGAAACGACCGAGAATATTGTCCAAATCCAAGGTATATCAGACCATTCGAGATCCTTTCCAGGATTGGCCTGGTAGCATACAAACTTCAATTACCACAGGAGCTCAATAACGTACACCCTACCTCTCACGTGTCGAACCTAAAGAAGTGCTTGTCCGATGAGACCCTCTTCATCCCTCTGGATGAAGTAGAAATCAACAAGAGTCTTCACTTCGTGGAAGAACCAATAGAAATCATGGTAGGAAAATTTAAAAGAAGAAAACAAAGTCGCATACCCATTTTGAAGGTCCGCTGGAGTGCCAAGCGAGGACCTGAATACACTTGGAAGCGCAAAGATCATATGAAACAAAAACACCCGCATCTCTTCCATAGTCCATAAATGCCTATCTTAGAATTAATTTCGGGACGAAATTCCCTCTAACGGGGGGATGATGTGACAACCCGATATTTAAAGTCAATATAATGACCTAAAGTCAAGTATTATAATCTATTTTTGGAATCAATAGAAGTTAGCGTCAAAAATGAAGTGTTCTAAAATCTAAATTGGGTTGCATAAAATGATAGATATCGTGTCAAGGTTTCCAAAAATATAAAGAACACTCAAATCCGAGTCATAACGAAGAAGTTATGACCAATCAAAGATCCGCGTCAAAACCGGTAAAACACTGTTAAGCGTAAAAAGTGAAACTTCAATAAAATACTTTTTAGCCTTAGGTATCTAAACGAAAGTCGTAGATTACGTTAAACCGTGAGCATGCATAAAAAGAACGCCCAAATCTGACTTCGTATGAGGAAGTTATGATTTTTCGAAGTTTCGGATATAGCGGTAGACAGCTAAAAACTCGAAATAGAGATCGAGCGATTTTTAGCCAACGCAACCTAAACGAGAATCGAAGGTCTCGTGAATAGTAGTAAAACGGTGAAAAGACAGACGAAAACGGTCGTCGGATGAAGAAGTTATGGATTTTTAACGGACTTTTCCTGTTCCGGCCTGTTAAAAATAAATAATTAAAAATAAAGTCAAAACTAGCCGACGGAGTCTAAATGAAAGTTGTAGAGTACATTCTCACCTACGCGTGCATATAAAGAACGTCAAAAACGGAGCTCGTATGCGAACGTTACGGATTTTACAAGTTTAAGGCACACAAACCAAGACGATTTACGCCCAGCGTACCCTCGTACGCCCAGCGTACTCGGATGCTAGGCCTCGGTTCTTCCACGTCGCTCCAATGCTTCGTCCGAGGATGCGGTAAGCCATGACGCATGCGAACGCGCCGCGTAACCTCCCTGGTACGCCCCGCGTACGCGAGGGTTCCAGCCCCTATAAAAGGGATGCGAGAGTTCCGAGTTTCTTTGCTCATTTTCTCTCATTCTCTTGCGTTTTAGCTCGTTTTGCGTGCAAGAAATATCCCGAAGTCCCGGTTTTCATATCCAAGTCCCGAAGGAAGTTTTACGCTCCCGAGATTCCCGAGAATCCCGAGAAATCCGCTTCCTCCTGTCGAAGTTCTGCTCGATTATTGCCTTATCTTCTTCAACCCGCCTCTTCAACCAGGTGAGTTCATACCCCTACGTTTTTCTGAGTTTTTCATGTTTTCAGGGGGGGGATACAAGCAAAAGCACAAGTAATCTTGGGCTTAAAGTATATTATTTTGTTTAAGATAATTATACTTTCAATATACTTTGAACACGGAAAATAGTTTTTACCAAATGTGTTAAGAAATCAACTCGCAGAAACGGTTTTCAAAACTAAGACAACGAACTTATGAATCATGAAGTAAAAGATATCATTTTATAAAAGGATTCATGTTAATTACAAAAAGGGTTTTCAGCATTATTACTTGTAAATTTGTTAGCCTAAGTTGGAGACACGTCCTTGGTAACACTCACCACCAAAACAGAGTGTAGGACTAACACATATGACCAGAATCTCTTGTAGGAGAGCGTGACTGTTGTGTATAGATCTATACGGGATTGACAATCCCGCACCTAAACTGTTAACTACAGTTAGACCGGCAGGTCTGGGGTGACAAAGTCATAAAGGATACTGGCCCCGATACGTGCCATATCAAGATAATGCATGGTTATAAAACTCGCAATCTAGATAACAGCGATTTACTTACGTAATAATGGATCAAATGAACTAACCTCAGAGTGATAATCAATTGATTACTAGGGAGTATTAATAATACCTTCCGGATTCAGTTCAACATGTTTTTATTAGTTTTATTTATGTAATAAGGCTAATGTACCTCACTGGGTGTAACCAGGGTTTTTAAAAGAAAACTGTTTTTATCATTATAAGTATAGTAGATACTTCTACACCTCAGTTTAGAACAGATAACCAACCATTAACTTTTAGGGAAAATATAGGATTTTCTCGGGATAACCCGACTATTCAAAAACAGATTGTTTAACGTGTAACCAACGGATATTCATATTCATTCCACGACACCTTGGATTGTACATATCTTGTATGAATCTGGAAATCATGGAAGGAATGAGTTTTAAAACACGCTTTTCATAAGAAAATATACTATTTTCTTGAAGAACGCTTTTCAAAAAAAAAATCAAAGAACATTTTTCCACCAAAACTAAATGCCTATGAACTCACCAGCTTTATGCTGATATTCTTTCAAAACTGCTTGTATTCTCAGGGGATTCAGTAATACAAATAAAACATCAGCTTTTGGAGAAGAGACGCTAAGACGTCAATCTTAAAACTTATTGAATCATCATATTGTAATTATTTTGGACATGTATTGTAAGCAACAATGTAACTTTTATATTATATATATGATGGTTGTGTGTACTTTCTTTACAAATATTCAACTGTTATGATACTACGTGAAGTCATCCGCCCCCGAATGTTTCCGCCACTCTGGTTTGGGGGTGTGACATCTCAGCTGCAGAGGTGTTTGGTTGATGATTCTGTAGTAGTTCCACTGGAGGATATACATGTGGATGACAGCCTGAACTACATTGAGAGACCGGTAGAGATCCTCGACCGGAAGACGAAAACCTTGAGGAACAAGGTTGTAGGATTGGTGAAGGTGAAGTGGTAGAAACGGAAGGGTTCGGAGTGGACTTGGGAGCCTGAGGATGAGATGAGGGAGCGTTACCCTAAGTTATTTCCGACAACGGACTTCGAGGATGAAGTCTGATTCAAGTGGGGGAGAATTGTAACGCCCGAGTCGTCACATATAAAGTTTAGCCATTTTTGTTAGTAAAATTAAAGACTAGCCGAGAGTACGTTGGGCGTACAAAAGGTACGCACGACCTATTCCCTTTGCATACACGTTTCGGGATGACCCCTACGTACGTGTGACATCCCCATTTTTGTTATTAAAATCAAAGACTAGAATACCTTATCATTAAGCGAACAATCCTTGGAATAGTGACCGATCCTCCCACACTTGTAACAAGTCACTTCTCCGTCGCATCTCCCATAATGCTTCTTCTTGCACTTTTCACACCACTTGGCTCCATACTTTTGGTCATCCAGGTTAGACTTCGAGAATCTTCCTTTCTTATCGGATCTTAAGGATACCTCAATCTTCCTCTTTTCTCCCGCCTTATCTTTTTCTAGACCCTTTTCTCTTATCTGGGTCTCTACATTCTTAGCTGCCTAGATGGCGGTTTTCAAGGTGGTTGCTTGTTTGACCATTGGACCGAAGTCTGCTGGTAATCCATTAGAAAATTTGTTGACCTTGGAGAGTTCAGTTGTAACTAAATAAGGAATAAGGTTCATTTTCTTCGTAAAACTTGCAGCATACTCGTTGACGCTCATCCCCCCCCCCCTCTTCAGATTCTGGAACTCATTGTTGATCTCCAGAAGATCATGCTCAGAGCAGTACTGCATTTTTAGTTGCACCAAAAGTCTTCCCAAGAGAAGTCGAATCACGAGGGACCGAAATGCTCGGGGGATAAGAAGAGAAAGACTCTTGAATCAAGAGAATGGTGCAAGAAATATGAGATCCTAGAGTCTCTTATTTATAGTAATTGAATTTTCAAAAACCACCCTCTATAGTTACTTAAATAACCTTATAGTTATTTAAACGACTAAACACCTCTTTATACTACTATTTTAAATAGATTTAATGATATTTGTACTAAAATAATGTCGAAAGTTCTCAACACTAGTCTTATAACGACCGCATCGTCGATACATTTCTAATGATATATATATATATATATATATATATATATATATATATATATATATATGATTTATACTTTATTTTAATACGTAAATATGCTATTATAAATTATAACTCGTTCATACGAACTCGGTTTTTGACGTTCTTTATATCTACGCGTAGCTATCGACGAGATCTAGAACTTTCGTTTAGACTCCGTTGGCTAATTTTGACTTTATTTTTCGTCCATATTTTTATAAAATTAAATGATTTTGCTAAAATCATAACTCTTTCGTACGGAGTCCATTTTTGGCATTTTTTTCTCAAAATTCTTATTTTAAAGAGTACTATGATTTTCTTTTTTGGTGGCGTTAGCTAAAAGTCAACCATTCTCTTCGTAGCTTTTTACGTCATACATTCGTTGTGCGCGACTGACTTTTATATCTAATAAAAATCATATCTAATTCATACGGAGTCGGATTTCTATGAAATTTATATTTTCGGGATCGGGAAGACGTATACTTTCTAAATATATAATAATATATATGTTTTGGCACACTTATTTTTATGATTAACGGACGATTCGACTGATTTTTCCTATTTTATTATATTATAATAATCATGAAACACATAATATTCATATAATTCTTCTTTATTACGTCAAATAAGTTGCAATTGTTGACCCTAACTATTACTTTGGTTAAGATTATTTATCCTAGATAATCTTCTATAAACAAAATCATTTTAACGCTTATTATATCTTAACTGTTAGCCCAAATTTGTAGGTGTTACAATTTTCTCCCCCTTAGGATGATTACATCCCGGAATCATCAACAAAATAGGTCTTGTATAATGACTCCGTATGTTACCCTTCCATCTTAGGTGGTAATCGTAACTCCTATGTCCTTTCAAATGAGTATCTAACTTTTGGACTTCTTAATGGCTGACGGTGCTCAATCTTGCACCCACTCTTCATACTATGTTGGACTTTCAATTGAAACCTTTGAGTTACAATCTCGTTCCTTATCGGAGACTCCTGCTCCTTCTCGAACAAACTTAATTTAAGATAAGTTCTTTACTTCGATTACCGTAACAGACCGATGGGCATGTTCTAATGACCTCTCATCGTATGATGCAACGCTTAGACTCAGGTCTTTTTGAGTCAGATTCCAGAATGTAAGTCGGATGCTACATCGAACTTGGTTCTCTAAACCAGGTAACATACCTTGTCTTATCCGGACTCGATTTGATATGACTGCTAAGGTCGAAATAATAATCATCTTCTTAGTCATTACCGAAATGATGGTAGCGATAGACATGAAAAAAAACAGAATCAATTACTAGTGCCTTGTTAACCTTGTGACTTTACCTAATCCAAGTGCGAGTCATGTGCTTCGGGTAATATAGGCCTCTACTACGTTTCACACCTACTCATGCTCATCCCAAGTACTGCCTCACAGTTTTTTCCAAGTCACCATACAAGAATTTCACATAGTCATTTAACACATCGGATAACATAACTAGGGTTTATATTATTTCTTAAAGCGATTACATAGATATTCAAGTTCACTGTATATTATGCCTCTCATATTAGGCTACATCACATGATACTACTTATATGGCTACTTTATATCTCTATCTTCAGATATATGGACCCTTACTCCTAATCCCTTGCATCGTCACCTACTTCATCAAGGATCATCTGGAATGCCCTTTCCTTTGGCTTCGGCGGTGCATTTGGCCTTGCTGCTTTATTTTTCTTCGGGTAATCTTTTGACATATTCCCCTTGTCTCTGCATTCGTAGCATACCTTATCATTAAGCGTACAATCCTTGGAATAGTGAGCGATCCTCTCACACTTATAACAATTCACTTCTCCGTCGCATCTCCCATAATGCTTCTTTTTTCACTTTTCACACCACTTGGATCCATACTTATGGTTATCCAGGTTAGACTTCGAGAATCTTCCTTTCTTATCGGATCTTAAGGATACCTCAATCTTCCTCTTTTCTCCCGCCTTATCTTTTTCTAGACCCTTTTTTCTTATCTGGGTCTCTACATTCTTAGCTGCGCAGATGGCGGCTTTCAAGGTGGTTGCTTGTTTGACCATTGGACCGAAGTCTGCAGGTAATCCATTAGCAAATTTTTTGACCTTGGAGAGTTCAGTTGGAATTAAATAAGGAATAAGCTTCATTTTCTCCGTAAAACTTATAGCATATTCGTTGACGCTCATCCTTCCCTTCTTCAGATTCTGGAACTCATTTTTGATCTCCAAAAGATCCTGCTCAGAGCAGTACTGCATTTTTAGTTGCACCAAAATTTTTTCCCAAGACATCTTTCTAGCTTCTCCCTTGGGCATGATATCAGCTAGTAGTTTCCACCAGCTTAATACCCCAGTCTTCATCAGTGTAACTGCGAGAGCGGTCCTCTGTTTGTTGCTACAGTCGCAACTTTAGAACATCATCTCCATCTCGGAGATCCAATCCATGACTCCCACCGGTTTTGGGCTTCTAGAAAGACTTGGTGGCTTGGATGCCATGAAATCCTTGTACTTGCACCCACGTCCATCATTTCCTCAATTGGGTTGGTTTCTTCTAACCACTCGTGGATCAACTTGACTGACAGTTCTACTATAGTTTCCTTTTTCTGACTGTGCGTCATTCAGTTCAGGTTGCACAATGGGTGCAGTAGGTTCATCCCTATTAAGCAACATTTTTCTCATCTCCTCCCTTTGTTTGGCCATCATAGCCTGAATCATTGCTTGGACTCCTGCCATCGTGATTGGCTCAGATGCAACTGCTACTTCTGGTGCACGCTTAATCACTCATGGCTCAAGCTGATGGTTTCCATTAACATTTCCTAAACGCTACGAGTTCTCACCATTTCGATCTATACACTCTAGCAGATGTTCAGTGTACAACGACGAGAATTAAGATAGGGAAAGCTTTATTTAAGACAGACGTAAAAATCTCCTTATCACTTCGAAAAGTTATATGCTAGTTCTAATACCGTAATTAAACGTTTAGAAATCGAAACACATAAAATTTCCAGATCCGTTCGACAATAGACCATAGATCTGATAGCATCAAAAATCATATAAGGCATATTATACATAAATCATTTAGCATATAAAAGGAATTTATGCATCTCCCCTAAATAAGCTAGTGCTTGTGTCTATTCAGACATACATCCTAAATATAGCAGACACTCATCTCACAATCATCGCTTAGCATTCTAAGTTTAAGTCTAGAAATAAGTCCTTACTCCTAGTTCGCTTAAACTAATGCCATGATACCAACTGTGACATGCCCATTTTCACGGCCAGAAAATACGGATTTGTTTATGCTTATTTAAAAATCAGAGTATCATTTTGAAGAATAATATTGAGAAATTTGTTCCCTAAAACATGATAATGTTATTATCAAAGCATTTCAGAAGAAATGTATTTTATTTATATTAAATCATTTGGGATGTCATTGTCAATACAGAAACATAAGCATAACGAAATATTTCAAGTCTTACATTAATTAAACTAATGGCTTAAAACTCCTTGAATCCCTCAACATAATGTATCTTTCATATTGCTACCTGTGATACAATAAACTGAGTGGGTCGGGTTGGGAAACCTGGTGAGTACATAGGGTTTTCAACCAACAATAATGTAATTATTATGTTTAATCATCAAACAATTAACCCAATTTCCCATCCCCATTATCTTCTTTATTCTTAAGGATCTACCCTAAGAATCATATATTCTTCATTCATTTATTCCTAAGGATTGTCCTAAGGAATAGGCACGAAGTCCATCGCTGTCAGGGTTTATCCAACATCATCTAAGTCCATAGCTGTCGATGTTATCTATTAGGCACAGCTGCGAATGTTCATTTGTAAGGCACTAAGTCCATAGTTGGCAATGTTCATTTGTAAGGCACTAAGTCCATAGCTTCTAGGGTTTTTAGAGTACATCTGGTGAACACGTCGTCCACAAACACATACAGGTTGCGAGCCTGCTAGCGTTCTACTGGACTGTCTAGAATAATCCATGGTCGTCATCTATACTCTGCTAGATGACTGGATCAGCTTTAAAGTCAAGGCTTCTCATCATCTTTCTGAAGGGTTTTAGTATACTACAACATCCTATGATGCATATACAACCCTAAATGCTTTGGATCTATGTTTTCTCTAATTATACATGCAATATTGTTTCCAAAGCATTAAGCATATAACTAGCATGCAATTGGCATAAACAACATAGAAATGAGTTATAGAATTACCTATTTGTTGTAGCTTGTAGTTTTGGCCTTTAAGAACTTAGCATCAATAGAGTGAATTCCTCAAATGGAATCACAACACACCTTTGGACAAAAGATGACTTTTGAGAGAGTATGGTGTACACAAATCGACTTAATGATCTCCAAGAACACTAGTGTGTCTAGTCACCAATTTTGGATGCTAAGGGGCTTCTTATATAGTGTGTGGGAAGATTAGGGTTACACCATGTAAACCCTAATGTGCATGACCTTCCATATTCCTTAGGCTCCATGGGTTTAAACCTCCATGGATTGTCACATGGGTTTAGCCCAACCTAAGGAATCATGGATCATTGGCCCACACCATAAGAATGAATGATTTACCAAATCAAACCCTTATATTTAATTAGTCTCTTTTGATCACAAAATTAATTCCAAACTAATTCTTGATCAATACTAATTAAATAATATGATTTCATATTAATATATTAGAACTTATAATATATTAATAAATCATAAATAACCTCTTCTCAAAAGTCCATCCTATCAAATTGTCCTGGTGATATGCAACCCAAATGGACCATGCTACTCTCGGGTCAAGTACATACCAATAATAGTTATGGGCTTAGACACCTAATCCAACAGTCTCCCACTTGGATAAGTCTAATAACTATTATTGCAAGTACGACTCCACAACCCAACTAGCAATTGTAGCTCTTAAAATCCGTTGTCGAACTCTGACCTAGTCAATGACGCGTCCATTAGATAAGGGATCATATATTCCTCCATTCTAGATATCATATGGAAATGATACGTGGATTATAATCATTCTCTCTGTCCATATGTTGTTTCCTGATTTCTGATTTATGACGACCAGCTAATTGAACAAATCAAATCAGTCCAGGCTTGGCCAAGTACTTAGGGGTGTCATCACTAAATCATCGAGGGGCCCACATGTATCACTTTTATCCACATGGGGTAAAAGGAACGGATAAACTTTGACCCAAATGATTGGTTGTACCTACTCATCAAATTACACACAACAATATGTTTTATAACACCAAGTTACTGGTGCGTTTACATATGTCAATGTGCAACCGACTTGTAAACTACAACTCACATGTCTTGGTTTCAAGAATATAAGATATTATCGTCTCACAATCATTCGTCATAAAATCCATGAAGTGATTCAGGTGAGCGTGGGTTTAATCCAATACTCGAATCTTATTCCAGGAGTACTCATGAATACTGCAGCAAACTTGTGCTATGTCTAACACCTTAGACAATCCTACAGACCCATTCATGACAGTCTTGCCTCAATACCTACTTCCAAAGTATGATCGACTGTGGATGGTTTGAATAACCTAGTTATTCGGGAAGTCAAAACATGCAAAATGAAACACAATGATAATCGAATCCAATATGGTCTCAGAACTTATGAATATAAATAAAACACCTTTTATTTAATCACCATATTGATTACACATTATTCATTGTATAATGTTTCGATTAATCAACTTAATACTTGAATTAAACAATAGTTGTCCCATGCTCCAAGCATGCACACTATGTTTTCTATGGTCTTTACTTTGTGAAATAGATCAATTGAAAATATTTCAATGATGCTCATTTCACATTTCCAAATCTTTATTGCAAGTGTAAGAATTCCAAATTCTTGTCACTGCTAAACTTTCATGTAATGCAGCCTTTGTAATGTCATGGCACCAAAAGTCACAGAGACTTGACCAACGACATTACAAAACTTTCCACTAGAGATTGATAACAAAGAAATTCCAAGGAAGCGAAGTCTCAAATTCAAAGTACATTCCTTTGAACATCCTTCTTGCATTAAGTTTCCTAATCTTACACAGATTTAAAGAATAACTTCCACTTATGGAAACATTTCCATATTCCCATTTTGACTATCACTTCTGAACAGGAGTCGCCTCTTTTCAGAATATGTCAATATGGTCCTTTCCAATTTTATACTTCCAACTACAAGTGACCAATCCTTGGCGAACCTTAGATTGTCCTTAACAGTTGTTAACCACTTTAGTCATATCCGGTTCTAGTCCTTTTTCCCTCTTTATGCCCTAGGCATTTGGAAAATTTAGAACGCGAGAATTGTTGGATTAGTGTCTAAGTCCATAACTATATTTGGTATGTACTTGACCCGGTTGTGCATGGTCCTTTTGGGTTGCCTTCACCAAAGCAACTTGACTGGAGGAATAATATAGAAAGAGGTGATTATGGTTTATTAATATATTATAAGACTAATATATTAAAGGAGAAATCATAATTGTTTAATTAACATTGGTCAATAATTAATTAAGAATTAGTTTTGTGATCAAAAGGAGTTAATTGAACTTAAGGGACTGAACTGTAATTATGTGATAGTTACAAAGTTGGGCAAGGAAACCCTAATAGATAGGGTGGACGAATTCTAGGGATAAAGCCTTAAGAATTCATCCATGATAGGGATTCTAGAATTATCCTTGGGCTGCTGAGTGGCTAAGTAATCAGATAAGGATAACCATTGAAACCCTAATTCCTACACCTATATAAAGGACCCCTACGCATGGGAATTTCGGCCACTTGAACCCTAGAAGTCCTAGAGCCGAAATTCTCCTCTCCCCTCTCAATCTTGTTTCCTCCAATTGTTATTGGTGTTTGTGATTCATTAGAGGCACAAAACTTGAGGTGCTAAAGTTCTCAAGGCTTCAAGATCTTCAATCAACAACAAGGTAAACATCTAGATCTGATTTGTGATGTTAATTTTGATTATATACACTAGATCTAGGGTTAGAAAGTCTTGGATGAATTGCATGTATAATAGAGAAACCTAGATCCAAGCATTAGGGTTTGCATGAGCACATAGGATGTTCTTTTGGCTCAAACTCATCAAGAATATTATAGCATATGCAATCGATCCTATACCCAAAGCATATGGAATGCGATTCATAATGTCTAACATAAAGACATGATACTTGATCATCCTTTTGCTATAATATTTCTATTTGCCATATTCTCATAATTTTGATTATGAAGATGGATGCCGTAATCATAATCAAATTTTGAGAACGCAATTTACATTTCCATATATAGAATTTCCTTATGTTGAACCATTCCAACATAACATTCATATATATATATATATATATATATATATATATATATATATATATATATATATATATGACTAAATTTGATTAAAAACTCAATCCAAGCTTTTTAGATTTTGAAATGAAGTATATCATAATCAAATTTTGAGAACGCAATAAACATTTCCATATATAGAATTTCCTTATGTGGAACCATTCCAACATAACATTCATATATATATATATATATATATATATATATATATATATATATATGACTAAATTTGACTAAAAACTCAATCTAAGCTTTTTAGATTTTGAAATGAAGTGTAAATTCCTCTCCCTTAATTATAGCGAAACAATTTTTCAAACCCACAACTTGGCGAATTGAAACTTTTGTTTTCTATAATTAACATTGCTAACTTGCAACACCTACCATAATAATTATGCTCCCACTAGCACAATAATTATTATCTTACTAGCATAACATTTATGCTCCCACTAGCTTTGATATGTACCCAGAAATCAACTGGACTTCTAGAAATCAATACTTATTGACTATCATTACTAAAGTTCAGATTTCTGATACGAGATGCTTCGATAAAACTTTATCTAGGCTTCTAAAAATCATACACCTTTTCTTAGATAGCTCACATGTGCATCTTAACAATTTTAGAACTTACAGCAATAAGTCTCAAATGTTTAGACCCTTTGCCATTTCTCACAATTCAAATTATGAAGAGGGATGCCGTAATCATAATTGAATTGGAGAATTCAAATATCACAATTCTATCTCCTTAAAATCTACTTAATGAAAGCGTTTCCTCACAATCATTTTCATGAATTTGAGAGAAACCTTATGACACTTAGATTTTATGGTGTATGTGTTCCTATCCATGTGAATTTGTCATAACCATAATCACAAGACAAGGTTAGCGGCAAATCCAAACTCATATGGATTGAACTTGTTCAATCTTAATTTCTTGCCACCTGGCAGCACAAGGGCCTGCCATCGCTTCCAAGTTGTTATGCAAACAACTGAGAACTCATAGAACTCACATGCATAGTCAACCAACTGGAATGGCACAAAAACAAGAATATGTCAACACGATAGGTTATAAACCTCAAGTCGTGTGCTAGTGTTTAACAATAGGTTTATTCTCGATTAGTTCTTGAAACTTGTCAAGATCTTTAAGACTCCCACTGACCTCTTGACATATAAGATTCTCTTGTCATGAACCATTCCTTGGCAAACAAATATTCAAGAGTTAGTGCGGATTCTAATCAAGACTAACGCTTCACACCATTGGCCTTAGTCCGTCTTTGTTTTATCCAAAACATCACAACTTACCAATTTCAAATGTACAAGAGTGGAAAACATTTTACTCTACATTTGATAAGTGTTATAAACCATTCTTAAGATTATGTCACTCAAGGCTCAATCTTGGAGTACGACTCTAAGACTCGATTTGGAACGAAGTATGATTCACCTTTTTGATTTAACCATTCCAACAATTTACGATTCCTATTCTTAGCCATAGAAATGCACTAAGATGACCTTAGAGGATCAATTGTGATATGGGTTTCATAATCATTAAGTTGATCATAAAACACGATACTAAAGTACTCTCCTATTTTTTAGATTGGAGAAACTTTTATCTTTCTGCCTAATTTGATTCTTCTCATTCGTTCTGCCATACATTGAAACTTTTCCAATGTTCAGAATTATACTTAAACTTGTAAGCATAACCATATTTACTTAACTTTAGTAAATCATGACGAATAGTCTTATCGTTCTTTGTGGTGGACCTGACCAGCGCACACCCAGTGTACCCAATCCCCTAGTCCTTCACTTGACTCACATATACATGTGAACAAGGAATTAGTCTTAATTTCCCAAAGATGAAGGTTCTCAATCATCACACAATATAAGTTGCATGATTCCAAGTTTCTATCCAACTGAAACTTGGGTGATGAGAATATTTCCTTATTTGGTAAATTATGACACTACCACAAACGAAAGAATCAAATCAATATCGAACATTGCTAGAATATACATAAACATAAATTTTCACAAAATCCATTGTAAGGAGATATAAAATAAAACAAAATCAAAATTTTATTTATTTATAAAACGCGGAAAACTTATCCTTACAATGCAGTTACAAATGAAAACTATGTTTCTAAATATTTCTAAGCAATCTATTATAACTCTTAAGCAGCAGCCTAAGAATCTGATCATCGAACCATGCGATCGAAATCCATTTCTTCGCGATCAGACTCAACTTACTCTTCTTTTAAGCTTCCTTTGATTATACAAAACATCAAAATGTAATTGCATTACATCATGTGTTAAGAATCTCCAAATAGGAACTTAATAGAGTTAGATAGTAGATTTTACCTGAAGTAGAGTCATACACTCTGACTCTACCATCCTCGTGGTCCTTCAGGTAGATACGGCAGCTTCGCAACCAATGCCCCTTTTCTTGGCAATAGAAACATATGGACTCTTTGGAATGGTACACGGGACTATCTCAGACTTAGCCTTTCTCTTTACCATTTGGTCAAATGACTTGACTATGGCCGATCCCTTTCCACTGGGAAGAGAAAGCTTTTATAAACTTCCAATGTTACCATTGTCAATGTCCATGGAAGTTTGGGAAGTAGATCTTCCAATCAAATTTGCTTTTACCAGTGCGCCAAATCATTGTTGATTCAGCAGCAACAAGCAAATAGGTAAGATCAATGAGGGTCATGTCGTGGTCTGTCACATAGCAGTCCTTAATGAACTCACTATATGACTCGAGAAGTGATTGAAGAACGCAGTTAACAACTAACTTCCTTGAGACTTCGACACCCAACTCTCCCAGCTTGTCAATATGTAACTTCATCTCCAAGATGTGAGCACATACAAACTTTCCTTCCTGCCAATAGGGCTTTGAGTGACCTTGAACTTGTGGGTTAGGGAGAATAATTGGAGGAGGTGGAGGAAGTGAAGTTCCACTACAGCACGAAGAAGGGATTAATCTTTCACCTTGATCGCCTTGTGGAAAATCATCTTTATAAAGAAAGTTTTTTTAAAAGATTCGGGAAGACCATAGTTGTCTTAACTAGACATCTATAATGGGAGAAATTCAAGTTTAGTTGATTTTAGTCCTTAATATAACACCCAACATGAAATATTAAGGCTAGGACCCAACACGGGTATTTTACAATTCAGAAGAGGGATGTCGTAATCCAAATTGCAAAATATTTGAAGGTAGGTAAATGACGATTTACCAATTTCCACCATGAAAAACGAAATCGATTATTAAATTTTAAATGGATTGAAATTCCTAGATCCTTTGAGATTCATTGAACTATTCAATGGCATGTTTAAATCTCGATTGTGCCCTTCAAGTTTGTGACTGGGATGCCGAGGATCACAAACAAGGTGTGAATAACCATGCAAATTAGCTTGGTACACCCAATGTTACAACCACCTAATCAATGTGTCGGTTAACCACACACGCTCCATTGATCTATGATTAACATCAAGCTACTATTTGTCACACACTGTCAGTCCCAAGTTAGTGTGTCGGTTAACCATACACGCTCCACTAACGACTTAACAAGGTACAAAGTGCAATTTCATGGAGTAGCACCATTTTCACATTTTTCCTAAAGTAACTAATATTGGGAATTTAATAAAAGTTTAGTTACTTTATAATTATCGTTATACTTATAATGAGAATTAATGCCCTATCCTACCCGTTCGGCTAACGACCCTCCACCAGTCAAGGAAGCGGTGGGTGAGAGTGGACACCCATTAAACTGCCATTTTATAGGCAGTAAGCTTATACCCCCTTATAGACCGGCTTCGTGAATGAGGCCTACTAACGGTAAGACTGACTTGTCTTATACATATATATAAATATTAAACCTATAATATTATAATAGTATAAGGGTTGAATTTTAAACTTTTAAAATTCTAGGGTTGGGAACTAAATGTTTCAAAGTAAGACTTTGCATTTACAAATTCCAAAACTCGAGGGCAAGTTTTGAACTATTCAAAAACTTTTGGAATCCATAACTTATGAGTTTAATATAGGTTTTATGAAAAGAATCTTGACATTCCATAACTTGAGGACAAGTTATGGAGTTCATAAAAACATTTATGTAAAAGACTCTTCAAGTTCCATAACTTGAGGACAAGTTATGGAAGACTTAAAACCATTTTATGATGACATTTAAAAATGAGACTTTTCACTTTCCATAACTTGAGAACAAGTTATGGATTTCATAAAAAACATTTAGATCAAAAATTGTAACTAACAAAATCAAACAATTTGCCTATGATCTAAATAAACTCATAAATTAAGATAATTCATATCAAACAAGTTTCAAGAAATTAGCCTAATCATATAAACTAACACAAATCATGAAACTTTGACAATTATCTTTTATTTGAATGAGGATAATCATTACCATAGCAACAAAATTAAATTTTATGAACAAAAACATTTTGTGGTAATGATCCTAATCCAAAACAGGCCAAAAAACGATTTTTTTTCCACTGAACAGTCACCACCTCGTGGTAATTACCACATCGTGGTGATCAGGCAGATTCCAAAAAATGATTTTTCTTGCTTTAAAAAACAATAAGCGTCAAGTATAATATAAAACAATCCTAGGCTCTAATACCACTGAAGGGTTTTAGTATACTACAACATCCTATGATGCATATACAACCCTAAATGCTTTGGATCTATGTTTTCTCTAATTATACATGCAATATTGTTTCCAAAGCATTAAGCCTATAACTAGCATGCAATTGACATAAAAAACATAGAAATGAGTTATAGAATTACCTCTCTGTTGTAGCTTGTAGTTTTGGCCTTTAAGAACTTAGCACCAATAGTGTGAATGCCTTAAATGGAGTCACAACATACCTTTGGACAAAAGATGACTTTTGAGAGAGTATGGTGTACACAAATCGGCTCAATGATCTCCAAGAACACTAGTGTGTCTAGTCACCAATTTTGGATGTTAAGGGGCTTCTTATATAGTGTGTGGCGAGATTAGGGTTACACCATGTAAACCCTAATGTGCATGACCTTCCATATTCCTTAGGCTCCATGGGTTTAAACCTCCATGGATCATCCATGGATTGTCACATGGGTTTAGCCCAACCTAAGGAATCATGGATCATTGGCCCACACCATAAGAATAAATGATTTACCAAATCAACCCCTTATATTTAATTAGTCTCTTTTGATCACAAAATTAATTCCAAACTAATTCTTGATCAATACTAATTAAATAATATGATTTCATATTAATATATTAGAACTTACAATATATTAATAAATCATAAATAACCTCTTCTCAAAAGTCCATCCTATCAAATTGTCCTGGTGATATGCAACCCAAATAGACCATGTTACTCTCGGGTCAAGTACATACCAATAATAGTTATGGGCTTAGACACCTAATCCAACACTTTCACCTCTCATCATCTATATCATCTTTCATCTCTCATCATTCATCTACCCATCTTTACCCAATATATCTATAGGTATACAAATACATATACAATTTAAATCACGTAAAACATGTATAAATCGTTCATCTAGCATAGATATCAGGAACATAGATAATAAGCACATATAGCATGTATTAATATTAAATACTTCATATCTATGTGTAAGATGAAAGTAACTATGCACTCACTTGTTAAAGTGACGACTCGAAATTCGGACAGCGCTTCGCTTCTAGCAATTGTCTTTTCCTTTGACGTAACCTAGTATTATTATCGCTAAGTTTTTGTCAAATATTATTGCGACTAATTATTAGTCTAGATTCATCATTAACTCAAAGTCTACTTCAAGATCTATCAAATAAGGATCAGCCAGGCATGACAGTTGGGAGGCAGGACCATTTCGGCATATAGCTTTTCTGAAATCCAACAACCAAGCCAACGTGACCATTCTAGACACATTTCCCGCAAGTAGATCAATCAGTATAACGACTTTGAATCACTGATAAATCTTGTTTATAGGTTCATAATAACGATAATGGACTTAAACATAAGTTATACTTAAAGTACGGTAAGCACCCTAGGCAAGTCCTCCGTAGGCACCCCAGGCAAGTCCTCCGTAGGCACCCCAGGCAAGTCCTCTGGGAATACATCCGGGTAATCTCACACAATAGGTACATCATCTTACGGTCGCCTTACCCTTATCTCGGGTATCCATGAAATAGGCGAGATAACCAGGGCAACCCTGCTGAAGATAACGACTGTCCCTCGCTCAGAACACAAAACCGGCCCACGCCGCAGTCTCTCCCCACGAATCACCAAATCTCCCTCACTTGGGGTTCGAACCCGAACTAACTACTGCTAACAGTCGATCACTGCCCCATTAGGGATCAGCCAATCCATGCCTACAGTGACCTTGTTCCCACGCAATGGAATGAGAACCAAATCCACAAAATACTGCTCACTGAACAACTAAAGAGTACACCCCGGATGAACCCTTACAACCCGAACAGTCCTATCATCATCAATCTCAACATCGAGAGGACATCAGCTCCCCTAGAGCTTCGACAAACCTCTTGCTCAGCGCAAGTGATACAAATGATCGGGTAGCCCCCGAATCGAACAATACCAAAGCAGAAATACTGTTCACAAGGAACGATCCTAAAATAATACATATAAACATAAGCAAGCAATTCAATAAAAATAAAGAGATAAGGAGAAGATACATATCCATCACCACATCGGGAGCCGCATGCGCCTCCTCTGCTGTCAGCTGGAAAGCTCTGCTCTTCGCCACATGCGCGTCTGCCCGACTCTGGCGGCCGTCAGTAATCCGGAGAGTTGCAGGAGCGGGTGCTGATACCGGTCCTGCTGCAGCTAAACTCGGATAATGGACCTTCTTGTGGCCCCTCCGATTACAATGAAAGCAAATCAGATCATATACCGGGGTGGTGGTGGTGGTAACAGTACAATCCCAGCTAATATGACCAGTCTGGACGCACTTGAAGCAACTAGAACCACCCACCCTGCACGCCCCCTCGTGCATCTTGCCACACTTCCAACAGCGGCTACGGCCCTGATGGCCTCTCGGTCTAGAATCAGATACCCTGGGCCTCTTGCCCGAACCCTCAACACTCGGCACATACTCAAACTTCCTCTTCTTCTCCATCTCCAGGACAATCTCCCTCTCCCAAGCTCGAGTTATCATATCCTCCAACGTCTTGCAGCTGGATCAGCTCACAAACTGACGAATGTCACTCCTCAACATCTCATGATACCAGGCCATCTTTATCTCCTCGTCCGCCATATACTGCGGAACCAGAAGCGCCCTCTCCCTGAATATAACGGTGATCTCAGCCACCGTATCAGTAGTCTGGCGGAGATCCTGAAACTCACGCGCCAACTGCTGCACCTCAATCACTGGTGTAAACTCAGCTCGAAACCTGGACGAGAAATGTCACACCCCCGAACCGAAGAAACGGCGGAAACGTCTGGGGGTTGGGTGACTTCATCTTCTAATACCATCACAATGTATATAATTGAATCAAGACAACATCATCATCACTCATACAATAATACAACCTTTATTGTTTACATCAGTGTGTTGGATTACAAATTACATTCCCAAAATATAAGTGTATGATGATAGCAAAAATACATCAAAATCCATGAGTTCTTGAAGGCCAACCTGCTTAACGATTTCCTGAGAATACAAGTTATTTTGAAAATGGTCAACATATATAATGTTGGTGAGTTCATAAGCATATTTGTATGAAAAGTTTGTATCACTCTGTAAACACCAGAAAATCCGATATTTTCTGTAAAAGAAATAAATGGTTTGAACGCTTTGTATCAAATCTTGTATTAAAGCATGTGTCTTTCTATTTTTGAAATTGTATAAGGAGTGTATTCCAGAATTCCTATGTTTTCTGTTGTAAGTAGAAGATAATGTATAATTGTGTGTTTTCCCAGAAAATCTGATATTTTCTGTTTATAAAAGTGTTGTGGTCTTAAAACCCTAAGACCGTAGAATGGTGTTTGTATAGTATCGCAACTACATAATTGTTTATGTATTCCGTAAATTTTACAGTGGAGTTAATTTCTATGTGAGTCGTTATAACCATACTTGATATGACTGATTTGCCTGTCATGACGTTTTTCAGGCATCGCTTGTTTAAGGTAAGATGTTTGTTACCCTAGACTGGCCTAGTCTAGCTGTAGCGAACAGCTCAGGTGCGGGGCTGTCAACCCCGTATAGATCTATACACAAATTCTCGCTCTCCCTGCACGAGACTCTGGTTATAACTATAGAACTTAAGGTGTACACTAGGTAGGTACGAATGAAAGAACGTTTCACAAGAACCTTAGCTAAATTTACATGAACAGTGTATCACATTGTTTACCGTTTCAAAATAATGTTTCCGTGTATGTATTTAGGTTATAAGGTCCAATAAACATGAAATGAATATACAAGACCTATCTAGCATGTAAATGGGTCACTAAGGCCCAATAAACATGTAATGTGTATCCCAGGCCCAATAAGCATGTAAATGGACCACTAAGACCCAATAAACATGTAAGGTATATTCCGGGCCCAATAAAAGTGAAAATGACGTATTTAGTCCGTTTGTTATTACTTTTTTTTGTTTTAGCTCAATTGTTTACCAAAATGACATAAAAGGTCCACTTTTTGTAATGATGACATTTTTGGCCCATTAAGCCGAAAATTTACAATTAAGGCACATTTTTGGTAAAAATGACACTTTAGGTCCCTTAAGACCAAAAGTTTACATTTAAGGGCTTATTTTAAATAAAATAACATTTTTAGTCCACTTTTGTTAGAAATAACATTTTCGGCCCAATCTTTGATGAAAATTGACATTTGTGGCCCAAATGTATAGAAATTTACCTTTTTGGACCATGTTTAATAAAATTGACATTTTCAACCCTTTTAACCTAAAATTTACATTTTTGGCTCAAATTTGTTTAAAATGACAATTTAATCCACAAAAGTTAAAAGTTTACAAATTAAGCCCATGAAACCGTGAAGGCCCAAATTTAAGCCCATTTTGTGAAAATTAACACTTTTGGCCCTTTTAAAATCATGAATATCATAAAGATCCATTTTTATTTAAAAATGACTATTTTAGTCCCTTAAAACCGTGAATTCACAGAAAGGTTTTACTTTTTTGTATTTTTTTCAAATAAGGCCCCTCTTACGGTTTTGTTTAGCTTTCAACATTCTTAGCATGTTTTATCGTTACAATCTCATGGTATGTGCATAAGTGATTTAGTTTTGCAAATATCACCAAGTTTTGGTAGTAATTTCGAGTTTCATGAAGTTTCAACACAAAATCACAACATATAATATGAAAAAGACACATAAACATGCACAAATACATAGATATAACACAAAAGCAACTTGTATCCTCCCCCAAAAACAATATAAAATCGAAAACAAGGGGTATGAACTCACTTTGGGAGATGGATTCGGTTTTGGTGAAGAGATGAGAGGAAATGATGTTGTTTTCGGGCTAGCAAGCTCCTTGAAGAGATTTTTGGATCTTGATGGTTCTAGAGAGCTAGAACACGAAGTGAAGCTAGGTAAGGAAGAGTTCTTAGCATATAATGGAAGATAACAACTTGTATAAGATGACAACTTACTAAGAGGTTGAAACCATGGTGAAAAGCCCTTGATAGCACACCTAAGGTCACAAAAATAGCAAGTAATGGAGGAAGGAAATCTTCTTGTGTTTGAGAGGTTAGGAAAACTAAGTGAGAAATTTGAATGGAGAGTGGTGGTGGTGTATTCTCGGTTGTGAATAAGAAGGGAGAAAATAGAAGGGTTTGTTGGTTAATACACGATGGATTAGGGTGTCCTAGCTTAGATATATGTGAGGCATAATACCTAGATTACCACTAAATAATAATTAAGTGTCAAGCATTTAAATTACTTTGATTTTTTTTCTTACTAATATATAAAACCGAGAATGAGGAGGAAAATGAGAGAATATGGACCTTGGGCTTGTTATAGCTTTGGCCCATTAGGGAGTTTTGATCCATGTGGGCCCATATATGTGTTGACGGCCCAACATGACAAAGGAATGGGTTTCGACCCATTGAGGCTCACCAAAATTGTTTACGGCCCATTAAGGCTCACCAAAATAGTTTACGGCCCAAAAATCAATTACTTAGTGAATGTGGGTCCAATTAGGGCCCAAATGAAGTATCTTAGCCCAAAATAATCAAGTTGTGGTTTTATTGGCCCATTAGGCCCAATAAATGATTCCTGGACCAATAAGGTTTGAACCGGGAAATTAGGGTTACAACCCTAAAGTAGAGTGTATGAAATGTATCGAATTTAGGTTTTGGGCTTCACGAGTGAGTTTTGATTTGAACATTTGTTTTTGAAATGAATAACATGTATTGTATCCATCTTAAAGTTACAAGATACATCGAGAGTTGATCATACATAGACATAATTTCCTAGCCCAAAAATGCTAGTTGTGACATCATCCCCCCGTTATAGGGAATTTCGTCCCGAAATCCTTTTGAAAGTTGTTCTTAGGAACTATAGAAAAGGTGAGGGTACTTTTGCATCATTTGGTCTTCGCGTTCCCATGTGAATTCCGATCCGCGCTTTGCGTTCCATCAAACCTTCACAATCGGAAGGCGACTTTGTTTTGTACACTTGACTTCCATGTTTATTATCTTAACCGGCTCTTCGACGAACATGAGATTCTCGTTTACTTCGATCTCATCTAGAGGGACGACGAGGGTTTCATCTGATAAGCACTTTTTCAGATTCGACATGTGGAACACGGGGTGTACGTTGCTGAGCTCCGCAGGTAGCTGCAACTTATAAGCCACCGGACCAATCCGGGCAAGAATCTCGAACGGCCCAATGTATCGCGGATATAGTTTTCCTCGCCTCCCAGAACGGATCATCCATTTCCATGGAGAGACCTTCAAGAGCATCTGATCTCCGACTTGAAACTCCAGAGGCTTTCGTCGTTTATCAGCATAGCTCTTTTGTCGGTCTCTCGATGCTTGGAGTCGTGCCTTGATTTGAACTATTCTCTCTGTCGTTTCCCGAATGATCTCAGGTCCTGTAAGAGTGTTGTTCGGTCTTTGCCCTCTTGCCAACTGGGTGTCTCCCACCTCAGCCCAGCAAAGAGGTGATCTGCATTTGCGACCATAAAAAGCCTCAAAAGGAGCAACCTTAATGCTCGTGTGATAGTTGTTATTGTACGAGAACTCAATTAAGGGCAAGTGGGTATCCCATGATTTGCCAAAATTGATCACACAGGCTCGGAGCATATCTTCAAGTGTTTGAATGGTTCGCTCGCTTTGGCCGTCGGTTTGAGGGTGGTAGGCAGTGCTCATATCTAGTTGTGTTCCCATAGCTTTCTGGAGCGACTGCCAAAATCGTGAAGTAAATCTACTATCTCGATCTGAGATAATAGATATCGGTACCCTATAAATACTCACGATCTCCTTTATATAGATTTGAGTTAACCTCTCCATCTTGTATGTTTCTTTTATTGGTAGGAAATGGGCGAATTTAGTTAGCCTATCGACAATTACCCAGATAGCATCCAATCCGTCCAATGTCTTAGGTAATTTGGTTATGAAATCTATGGTAATCCTTTTCCATTTCCACTCGGGTATTACTGGCTGTTGAAACAATCCCGAGGGCTTCTGATATTCCACTTTAACCTTGGCACAAGTGAGACACTTGCCCACGTAAGTGGCAATCTCTGCTTTCATGTTTGGCCACCAATAATGTCGTTTAATGTCCAGGTACATTTTATCGGAACCTGGATGGATGGAATATCGCGTCTTATATGCTTCGTTCATGCCTACATCCCAGAATCCTCCAAATTTTGGGATCCAAATACGTTCATGAAGTAATAAGCTCCGTCTCCTTTGACTTCCAAATTCTTATCCATTCCACGCAGTGCTTCATTTGCGGCATTCTCCGGCTTCAATGCCTCTAATTGAGCTTCCTTGATTTGTGATGTTAGGTGAGAGTGGATGGTTATCGATAATGTTCTCACCCGGCGACCCAAGTATTCTTTCTTGCTCAGGGCATCGGCTACCATGTTAGCCTTGCCCGGGTGGCACCTGATCTCGCATTCATAATCATTTAGCAACTCAACCCACCTTCGTTGCCTCATGTTCAGCTCCTTTTGATTTAGAATGTGCTGGAGGTTTTTGTGGTCCGTGAAGATGGTGTACTTTGTACCATAGAGGTAGTGCCTCCAAGTATTTAGGGCGAAGACCACGGCTCCCAGCTCGAGATCATGGGTGGTGTAATTTACTTCATGTTTCTTCAATTGTCTGGATGCGTAAGCTGTCACTTTTCCACGCTGCATAAGAACACAGCCTAACCCTTGATTCAAAGCGTCGCAATATACTACAAAGTCTTCGGTTCCCTCTGGTAAGGATAGCACTGAAGCACTACAGAGGGATCGCTTCAAGGTTTGGAAAGCAACTTCTTGTTTGTCTGTAACATCCTGATTTCCGAGGTATAACATTTCTATATGTGAGTACGAGTTTGCCTGGGGTGACTCGACTCGTCGAGTAAGGTCGCGTTTGGGTGACGTGGAAAATGAATGGACTCGACGAGTCGGGTATCTGAGTCGCTGGTCAGCGCTGCTGAGGAAAACCCTAATTACTCGGGTTTGCGTCCTATTTAAAGGCTCTTATGGCCTTCATTTGAGGCCACACTTTCCCTTGAGAGACCCTAATCGATCCAGAGAGCTTAGACAGAGAGTGGGAGCTAATTTCTTCATTTTGGTGCATTCTTGCAAGGAAGAAGGAGAGGGTTCAAGCTTAGCTGTCTAGAAGGGGCTCAGATCTTTCACTATTTCATTCAAGGATGTTGTGAAGGTATGGTTTCATACACGTTTTCGTTTGATTAGTAGATCTCATGAATTTAGGGTTTCTTTACCCTCTTTTAAGTTGAGTTATGAAATATGTGAAGTCCCTTTGAGGCTTAGACATCAGATCTGGACCTTGAGAGGTCCAGAGAGTCCCAATAACCCAACTTTATGCAGTCACATAAGAATATTGAGCTTAAGACACCATTATGAGGGTTATTTTGCCAAATAGAGCTAGATGAGTGATGCATGGTCATAAAGGTAGAACCTTTATGTGATTAATGAGCCTTTAGTGCATAGATCTGAAGTTTGGGAAAGTATCTTGCACTAAATCGACTGAATGCAAAAGAGTATTAATAGACTCGCCCAGTCGAGCCGCTGAATCGGCGAGTAGTCCAGGGTTTTGTCCCGACGAACTGGGTCAGATGGTGACCCGTCGAGTTAGGAGTTAGCTCGTCGAGTTGGAGCTTGTTGGGGTTGCCATGAATCGACTGGACTCGACGAGTCTCCCGAGTGCCTCGACGAGTCTGGTCAAAGTTGGACCATTGACTGGAGTCGACTTCTGTTGACCTTAGGGTTTGGTCAAAATGAGTGAAAGAGGTCAGGGAAGGGTAGAATGGTCTTCTACCCACTTTTCAGAGATAAGAGTAGAATATTAATTAGAAATGTTAATTTGTGATAGGCGGAGGGTAGACCGAGGATTTCGGGAACGAGACTTTTACTAGCTATCTTACGAGGTGAGTCTTCTCACTATACTTTACCTAGAGTGGTAATTATGTGTGACCGGAAGGTCTTATGTTGTTATAAGGGTTATGACCGGAAGGTCAACAGAGTTTGATGTATGTTATATATGCTATGTCCAAGCTTGTAGAGTTTGGACCGGAAGGTCAACAGAGTTTGATGTATGTTATATATGTGATACATTTATGCTATGTCCTGAGCTTGCAGAGTTTGGACCGGAAGGTCAACAGAGTTTGGACCGGAAGGTCATCTTGGGTAGGACCGGAAGGTCTACCAGAGTTGTGGGACCGGAAGGTCTCACTGAGACACATTGACCGAAAGGTCTTACAGAGTTATAGCATCGAGTGGCTAATATGTTGTATGTGGTATTTGGGGAACTCACTAAGCTTCGTGCTTACCGTGTTATGTGTTATGTGTTTCAGGTATCTCAGAGGATCGCGAGAAGGCACCGACTTGATTGTACACGGACTAGTAAAAGAGTTACGTTTTGAGGATCCTGTATTTTAACCGAGCAATTGTGGATATTTAAATTGTAAATCTAATGAATGAGATTTTTTGTAAGATACATTATGAGAAATATGTGATTTAAAATGAAAAATCTGTTTTGAAAATTTACGGTGTTACAAGTTGGTATCAGAGCCTTGGTTTGAGGGATTCGGATGCACCTCCGGGTGTGTTTGAACTCAAACTGAGGATTTGAGAAAGATTTTCAAAAGAGATAAATTTTTCTAAAAATGAGTAAAAGTTTAAGAGAAAACGAGTTGGAGCAGTGTGTACAATCAACCAGAGCCCGAACGGTGATTTCCCAAAATACCCTTACTTTTGTGTAATGAGATATTTATGAGATATTTTATGAGATATTATGCATGCTAGAGATAGACTAGGTATTCCATATTTTAGGACTAGAGTGGCCTGATTTGTGATGCCTTAGCCTAGGAGTTGCTGTTATCTATGATGTGCTTTCGAGTATGTGCTGAGTAAGAGTATTTAGCAGGAATATTTCAGAGATAGAGCTTCGAGTGGAGGAGTAGTCTAGGAGAGATACCTAGATAAGCATCGAAGGATGCCTTCTGAGAGAGTAGTTATATGCCCGTGTGGGGTAGAGTGCTTGAGTTCGGTGACACCTGTTGTGTGAATAGAGCAAGTAGAGTTGTAACCTAGAGTGGTTTACGTATTGGTGGAGACTATTCGATGCCCGAATCCTGCTTGCTTCGTGCTTTGTGGAACTCTCGATGATGGGAGTCAACTACTAAGTGAATATGACGATATTCAGGAGGTAGATGGTTGGCATCATTAGGAGTTTTTCAGCAGCTGATGGCAGAGAAGTGTGAGCACCTAGGAAGAGCCTAGGGGGTGACCGTGGTCAGATGAGTGCGATGACAGGGTAGAGCATTTCGCTGGGGAGAGAACACGTGTAACGGGATGGACGAACGAGAAGGTTGCGCAGCTACTTAGGAAATCTGGGATGGTCCGAGTGGAAAGTATGGGTAGATGTGACAGGTAGTATGGGCCCATACTACTGAAAGCAGAGGACCCATACTTGATGCAGGGAGTATTCTGGAGATTCTAAGTAGCAGATTGATTGGTGATGTCATGGTTCGAGTACCATGCTAAGTGACAGATTGATTGGTGATGTCGTGGTTCGAGTACCATGTTTTGTAGCGGATTGAGAAGAGATAACATGGTTCGAGTACCATGATCCATAACAGATTAAGAGGAGATAACATGGATCGATTACCACGGTTTATAGTAGATCGAGAGGTGGCCACATGGTTCGAGTACCATGACCCGTGGCGGTTAGTGTTATTGGTTCTACCAGTTATTCCGTTGTGATTGGTTAGACCGAGATCGGATGCGATATAGTATGAGGTCAGAGGGTCATGTGGAACAAGTTCCAGCGAAGCATCCCTTGTGAGGGAAGTCGAGATGATTCCAAGGTATTTTTGGTGAGATGTCAGATGAAGTCGCAAGGCTCAAGGATGAGTAGAGATGACGTTTATGGAGGATTGCGGCATGAGTTGAGCAATCCGCCGATGGTGGGGATGTCACCTTCTGTGACCTGGGTGGTATTATTTCCGTTTCCTGTGGGAAACATAAGAGGTGTTGAGATTTCGGTTCCTGAACTTGGGGGTAAAACCCTGCGGGTTAGTATTGATGGCGACCTTCCATCAGAGTATTTGGGCAGTATGTCTGCCGAGAGGTAATGATAGAACATGAGCAGGTTGTCAGTGGGGACTGAGATGGTTAAGGACAAGGATATACCCTATTTGAGCATAGTAGGGCATGTATTAGCTGCAGTGGCGGACGATCAAGAAGAGGATATTAGGGCGGTGGATCTTATTGTCTATAATGAGTATCGAGTGTGGTAATGAGGTCTCCGCTCTTATGACAACCCACGTGATGGAACGTTTGTTGAGGAGTCAAGGATGAGGAGTATGATAGTTCATTATTTTCAGATTAAGAGTCAGAGTTACTACTGGACAGTTGAGATGTCCGGTAATGGGTTGGTATGAGATTCTGTATGATTAGAGGCAATCATGATGAGAAGTTTCTGAGGATTTCATCCGAGATTCGGGGTATTTGGAGTCGCGGGTTCTCTATCGGGGAGACCATCGAGCATTGCGTAGTACCTTCCAAGAGTAAGTGTGGCGTTCCTTGTGGAAACAGTCTATGGAATAGATTTTTGTTGCGCCAATTGGTGATGGTTCGAACCCTGAGTGGGGGAGAACCAGGTATTCTATCGAGAGGATCAGAGAATTGTTCAAGAGTGGTTAGGGAGCTGGATAGAGACATGCACTATGGATTCATGAGACCAGGGTTATTGGTGGTCGAGGTGAGTTGCAGAGGGAGTTAATGCATGTTGTACGCGTTCAAGAAAGGATGAGTGTCTGCACGGCAGGTAGCCGTTGGTCAGAGGCCTTGTGGTAGATAAGAATTTTTCGAGGTGGTTGGTTCGCTGGGATACTTCGGAAGTTGGGAAATTTTGGTTCGATGAATGTATTGTTCTATGCTCCTTGGAAAGGGTAAGAGGTGATCGGGCATCTAATTTCCGGGTCGACGTGCGTAATCTCGCTTGGTTTTGAGCAATAGAGGAAAGAGTTTCGGAGGGTCACCTTCGTGTTCTGAGTCGTTGGCGATTTCTCCGTGTTTTAATTTGGGAGATAGAGTATTCCAGGATTACAAGTGGCACGGGAGAAAGACCGGTTGCGAGATTCCAAGGAAGCAACACAGTATCTGAGCATGATGTCATGAGTATGAGATCAGTGGTAGAGTCAAGACACTGTGAGGCGCTGTGATGGTGTACCGGGGTATCCGAGTTTAATGTCCTAAGTCTCGGATTATTTCGAATTTTGAGTTTGAGATGGCAAGTGGCGTATTAGGTATCTACGGTTCCAGTGGGGGGCCTTCGGCCAATTGACATCAAGCGAGATTATTCGAGAATGTGGATTGCAGCAGGGAAAGGTGTTTTGTTATGACGGATATCGTCAGAAATAGCAATGCATAATTTGGGTAAGTGTGTACACCTATCTATGGTTGGTCCGCAGGGCATGAGTTAATGATCGCAGTGTGGCGTCGACCCGAGGATGAGATTGTGAAGTGGTAAGAGCAAGTGCGGTGAGACTACGGGGAACCATAGTACTCACTATTCAGTGAGAGGGTGTGGTGATGCTACGGGGAGCCGTAGTACTCACTATTCAGTGAGAGGTTGTGGTGATGCTATGGGGAGCCGTAGTACTCACTATTCAGTGAGAGGGTGTGGTGATGCTACAGGGAGCCGTAGTACTCACTATTCGGTGAGAGGTTGTGGTGATGCTACGGGGAGCTGTAGTACTCACTATTCATTGAGAGGGTGTGGTGATGCTACGGGGAGCCGTAGTACTCACTATTCAGTTAGAGGTTGTTGTGATACTGCGGGGAGCCGTAGTACCCACTAGCCAGCAAGAGAATGTTGTGATGAAGTACTCTCTGATCAGAGCATGACGCAGAAGAATTTTAGGCTTGGGTAGCCCTAATATTTGAGTTTGTGGAAGCCTGGTGGTCGAACCAGGGGCGAGACTGGGGTCTCCATATTTGTCGGGAGTCGTTATATTCTGAATTGAGTAGTGGTTGTCGCAGCCAAAAGGAAGTGGATAAGTGGGGTACACATGGGTTGCGGGTCATGAGTCAGGAGTTGAGTGATTCATTGGGATGAGTGGTTCCAATTCTGGGTCGGACCAGACTCTCGAGTTTGAGTTTGGCATTAGTGGTACATCGAGTTGGCGAAATGAGACTCCGGATTCTGAGAGGGGTCCCATTTCGAGGAGTATTGTTTGTCATCCAAAGTTTTAGACCTGACTGGGGTCAGTTCGTTGGTACGAGAGGTACCGCGAGGTGCATGGATCTAATGAGTAGTAGACGACGAAGGTCGAGGGTGAGACGATTTCAGTTAGGAGTGTAGCTTTCGCTTGGGGTAAGGCGAACTTCGTGACTTGTGCGTCACAATGGGTCGAGATAGATGTTGTGAGAGGGAAGTCAGTGAGACGTTTTGGGGCGTGCAATGGGTAACCTTTGAAGGTTCCACTGTGGAGTCAGGAGTTGACCTGGTGCTCAGTGTGAAAAGGGATATGAGAAAGAAAGTTGGGGCTTATGATTTTGATGTCTGAGGACACTGCTGAGCAAGTATGATCATTTCTTGTGTCTGAGAATAGGGTGTTGAGAGTTCTTTGCTCAGACGGATTTTGATTACAGTGTTGTGGATGGGTCTCTGATGTAAAGTGACCCGTTCGTCGTTTGGAAGTGTGTTTGGGATCGTTTAGTATGTCTGGTATGGGTGACCGGTAGCCGATTGTTGGGCTTGTCTTGTGAGAATCAGAGAGGTCGGTTTTGTTCCGGATTTAGGAGTTCCTATATGGGTTCAGGTGGCCATGGAGAAGGATATTGGTTTGGTTTGAGAACCTTTCCGTGGTGCTTTTCGGGTTTTGGGGTTCGATCTATGTGTAGTTAAGGAATGATTTCGAGGGCGAAATCAAATTCAAGTGGGGGAGAATTGTAACATCCTGATTTCCGAGGTATAACATTTCTATATATGAGTACGAGTTTGCATGGGGTGACTCGACGAGTTGGTGCCTCCACTCATCGAGTAGGGTCGCGTCTGGGTGACGTGGAAAATGAATGGACTCGACGAGTCGGGTATCTGACTCGCCGAGTCAGCGCTGCTTAGGAAAACCCTAATTGTCGGGTCTGTGGCCTATTAAAAGGCTCTTATGGCCTTCATTTGAGGCCACACTTTCCCTTGAGAGACCCTAATCGATCCAGAGAGCTTAGAGAGAGTGTGGGAGCTAATTTCTTCATTTTGGTGCATTCTTGCAAGGAAGAAGGAGAGGGTTCAAGCTTAGCTGTCTAGAAGGGGCTCAGATCTTTCACTATTTCATTCAAGGCTGCTGTGAAGGTATGGGTTCATACCCGTTTTCGTTTGATTAGTAGATCTCATGAATTTAGGGTTTCTTTACCCTCTTTTAAGTTGAGTTATGAAATATGTGAAGTCCCTTTGAGGCTTAGACATCAGATCTGGCCCTTGAGAGGTCCAGAGAGTCCCAAGAACCCATCTTTATGCAGTCACATAAGAATATTGAGCTTAAGACACCATTATGAGGGTTATTTTGACAAATAGAGCTAGATGAGTGATGCATGGTCATAAAGGTCGAACCTTTACGTGATTAATGAGCCTTTAGTGCATAGATCTGAAGTTTGGGAAAGTATCTTGCACTAAATCGACTGAATGCAAAAGAGTCTTAATAGACTCGGCGAGTAGTCCAGGGTTTTGTCCCGACGAACTGGGTCAGATGGTGACCCGTCGAGTTAGGAGTTAGCTCGTCGATTTGGAGCTTGCTGGGGTTGCCATGAATCGACTGGACTCGACGAGTCTCCCGAGTGCACTCGACGAGTCTGGTCAAAGTTGGACCGTTGACTGGAGTCGACTTCTGTTGACCTTAGGGTTTGGTCAAAATGAGTGAAAGAGGCCAGGGAAGTGTAGAATGGTCTTCTACCCACTTTTCAGAGATAAGAGTAGAATATTAATTAGAAATATTAAGTTGTGATAGGTGGAGGCTAGACAGAGGATTTCGGGCACGAGACTTTTACTAGCTATCTTACGAGGTGAGTCTTCTCACTATACTTTACCTAAAGTGGTAATTATGTGTGACCGGAAGGTCTTATGTGGTTATAAGGGTTATGATATGTATGTTATCTATGTGATATGTATATGTTATGTCCTGAGCTTGTAGAGTTTGGACGGGAAGGTCAGCAGAGTTTGATGTATGTTATATATGTGATATGTTTATGCTATGTCCTGAGCTTGCAGAGTTTGGACCGGAAGGTCAACAGAGTTTGGACTGGAAGGTCAACAGAGTAGGATCGGAAGGTCTACAGAGTTAGGACCGGAAGGTCATCATGGGTAGGACCGGAAGGTCTACTAGAGTTGTGGGACCGGAAGGTCCCACTGAGACACATTGACCGGATGGTCTTACAGAGTTATAGCCTCGAGTGGCTAATATGTTGTATGTGGAATTTGGGGAACTCACTAAGCTTCGTGCTTACCGTGTTATGTGTTATGTGTTTCAGGTATCTCAGAGGATCGCGGGAAGGCACCGACTTGATTGTACACGCACCAGTAAAAGAGTTACGTTTTGAGGATCCTGGATTTTAACCGAGCAATTATGGAAATTTAAATTGTAAATCTAATGAATGAGATTTTCTGTAAGATACATTATGAGAAATATGTGATTTAAAATGAAAAATCTGTTTTGAAAATTTACGGTGTTACATTGTCCGTCCAGTTGAAGGGTACGCCTTTTGTGTTAGAGTGGTGAGGGGCTTGGCTATCTTGGAGAAGTTCTGAATAAACCTTCGGTAGTAGTCTGCAAGACCCAAGAATTGCCGGATTTATTTTGGTGTTTTCGGAATCGTCCAGCCTTCGATAGCCTTGATCTTGGAAGGATCCACATGAATTCCTTCCTTACTGACTACGTGGCCCAAGAAGTTTACACTGCGAATCCAGAACTCGCATTTGGAGAGTTTCGCATATAGCTTTTCAGCTCTTAGAGTTTCCAAGATCTGACGGAGGTGCTGACTGTGCTCCTCCTTACTTCGAGAGTATATGAGTATATCATCAATGAAGACGATTACAAAATTATCAAGGAATGGGCGGCAGACTCGATTCATGAGGTCCACAAATGATGCGGGGGTATTTGTCAGACCGAAGGGCATAACAACGAATTCGTAATGGCCGTATCGAGTTCGGAAAGCAGTTTTTGGAATATCCTCTTCCCGGAGTCGGAGCTGATGATAATCAGATCTTAGATCTATTTTAGAGAAGTAACTAGCTCCTTGAAGCTGATCAAATAAATCATCAATCCGAGGGAGTGGGTATCGGTTTTTGATGGTGAGTTTGTTCAACTCCCTATAGTCGATGCACATTCTGAAGGATCCATCATTCTTCTAGACAAACAAGACCGGAGCTCCCCAGGGTGAGAAGCTTGGCCTGATGAATCCTTTGTTAAGAAGCTCGCTTAATTGACTGGATAGCTCCTGCATTTCGGCGGGAGCTAACCTATAGGGTTATTTGCAATTGATGTGGCTCTCGGTATTAGGTCAATTTGAAATTCGACCTGTCTTTCTGGGGGTATTCCCGGAAGGTCTTTAGGAAATACGTCCGGAAAGTCACATGCCACTGGGATGTCTTTGATGTTTATTTCCTCTTTTGATTTATCCACAACGGCGTGGAAGGTATAATTTTTCTTGTGCATGCATGTTTGCGCCTTGATGCACGAGATAAGACGAAGATTGGCGCCAGGTTTATCACCGTAGATTATTAGGGTTTCGTGGTTGGGGAGGTGAAGGCGAACGACCTTCTCATGGCACATAATGTCGGCATGGTGGGGGCTTAACCAATCCATGCCTATAATCACATCAAAGCTCCTAATATCTACTGGCATCAAGTTGATTGGTAATGAATGATTATTTAACGTGAGAGTGAACCCTATGTATATATCTTTTTTTGTTTCGGTTTTCCCATTAGCCATCTCCACCGTGAAGGCTTCTCTTAGCTTCTGGGGTTGTTGGTTTAGTAAGTGTTTGAATTTATTACTCACGAAACTCCGTTCAGCCCCACTGTCAAATAGAATGTATGCGTAAGTGTTGTTGAGGGGAAACGTAACAATAACAACCGTCGGGTCTCGAACTGCCTCTCTTTGACCCAAAGTCAGGACTATGCTTGATCCTCCTGCTCCTTGGTTGTTGGATTTGGGGAAATTTCATCTAAAAATGGTCAGTTCCTCCACCCATAACAATTATGACTGGCCTCGGCGTTATTGTTGTTGTTGTTGTTGTTTGGCTGTTGGTTCTGTTAGGGTTGAGATCTGCAGTACTGGGAGGTGTGCCCCTTACAGTTGCAGTTGGTGCACTACATTTCTCTGCACTCGCCATGGTGGTGGTAGTTGCATTTGTTACATTTTGGTAAAGTTCCTGAGTATGGCCTGGTAGTGGTTTGCTCAATTGAGGCTGAAGCAGCTGGTGCTGGCGCAACTTGAGCGGTAGCAGCGTGGACTGCTACAGTTTGCTGCTTTTTTGAGGATCCCTAGTTCTGTCTCCCCTTTCGTTTGTTGTCCCTATTTTTCTTGTTGTCCCCTTCTTTCTTGGTCTCAGTATCAGCGGTTTTGGCTCCTTTCTTGTGGCCATGGTCGTAGAGCTTTTGGGCTAGCCTTTTTGCACTGTCAAAAGTTTCTGGATTTGCCGCAATCACATTTCCTTGGATTGGAGAAGTTAATCCCCAAATGAACCGCTCGATCTTCTTCCCTTCTGATGTGATCATACCCGGGCACAAAAGGGCTAGTTCACGGAACCTTGAGATGTAAGCCTCGATGTCTGAGTTTTGTACTATGAGGTTCCATAACTCCTGCTCCAATTTCTATATCTTCCCACGGGGACAGTACTCTGCCATCAACATTTCCTTGAGCTCCTCCCATGGCATGGCATTTGCCACTGGGAGTGTCTTAGCCTCCACATGACCATTCCACCACAAAAGCACTTGGTCGAAAAACGTGCAAGCTGCAAATTTTACCTTGCATTCTTCAGGACATCCGCAGATCTCAAAGACTGACTCGATCTTTTCCATCCATCGCTTTAAAGTTATCACGCCTCCCGTTCCATTGAATGTTCATGGTTTCGAATATGAAAAGTCTTTGTAGGTACATACTTTCGTAGGGCCTTGGTTCATTACTTGGTTCGAGCTTCTAGTTCCTTGACCGTTACCGCCGCCATTGTTCCCAGTTTGAATGTGTGCCAATGTTGCAGTGACTGCAGCTGATACTGCTACCTGGAATGCAACAAAGTCTACCTCCGGCGGAGGCGGTGGTGGTGGTGGTGTCGTGTTGTTTCCGCGTATCGGTCTTTGAGGCATCTTCTGTAATGGAACAGAAGGATGATGAACACATTGTTATTGCCTGGAGGTTGTAATGTTTTTGGTTGCACATATAAGTGAATTCGTATAACATCATGAAACTAGGAAAATAGAATACATAACAGATAACAACATCACAAGTAAAACACAGAACTATTTCATTAATGATAACTTCATAGTATAATGCATGAAAATTCGCTTTGGAAGGCGTACAGTACATAGAGACATATATGATCCGATAGCATAACGGCTTTATGAGTAGTGTAGTCACTTAAACATAAAGTCGGTCCTACATACAATAGTACATAAAAGAGAACCACAACAATAGTGGTGATGGGTGGAGCAGATCCTAGTCGCGGCGGGAAGTGTCTGGTGATGCTGATGATCAGATGCCAAAATAACACACCAAAAGGTCGGCCAATTCACTCATCTCCCGAGTGATTTTGTCTCTCTCCTGCTCTGCCCCAACTGCTCTCGCTTCTGCTACAAAAAGTTGTTGCCTGAGAATGGCAACTTCCTCCTCCAAGGAGCGCGTCCGGTCTGTGGGGTCCTCCTGTGCTATGTGCGAATCTAGTATCATCTCTAAAGGGTGGGATTCACTAGGAACCTCCCCAACGCCCTCTACCTCTTCAATCTCCTCATCGGATCCCTCGTCCTCGTAATCTATCTCTAGATACTCCTCAGGTCCTATCCGTGGACCTGCCTCTTGAACCATTTTAGGTACCTCCTCTATCCACTCGTGGGCCACCAAGGCCTGGTAGTAAAGGTCACCTTGCTGGTATTCGGCCATAATGTCTGCGCGAGAAGTGGAGTTGTGTAAGGGGTGTATGTAGATAGCATTTTAAAATACTCCTGTAGTATTTTAATTGTTTATGTTTGAGTTCCTTAAATTTTTTTGGATACGAGGTTGGTAAGTTTCTAGATTCATTGCCCACCATGATCAGTCCCAAACACATGTTGGTCGTATTTTGAATAAATATAGTTGATCAGGCTATATTTATCCCCAATACGACTACATAACTGTCCGAGTTTAACCACGATGTTCAATTCTTCCAAAGACTTTTATTGTTATTGTAATGATCCACACATAGGTATGTTTTTTATTTTTGTTCAGAGTAGTTTAGTCCCAATGTATTTATAGTTGCATATCTTGTATGATTAGATATGCCAATTCACTATAAACATTGCTCTGATACCAATCTGTCACACCCCCGAACCGAAGAAACGGCGGAAACGTCCGGGGGTTGGGTGACTTCATCTTGTAATACCATCACAGTGTATATAATTGAATCAAGACAACATCATCATCACTCATGCAATAATACAACCGTCATTGTTTACATCAGTGTGTTGGATTATGAATTACATTCCCAAAATATAAGTGTACGATGATAGCAAAAATACATCAAAATCCATGAGTTATTGAAGGCCAACCTGCTTAACGATTTCCTGAGAATACAAGTTATTTTGAAAATGGTCAACGTATATAATGTTGGTGAGTTCATAAACATATTTGTATGAAAAGTTTGTATCACTCTGTAAACACCAGAAAATCCGATATTTTCTGTAAAAGAAATAAATGGTTTGAACGTTTTGTATCAAATCTTGTATTAAAGCATGTGTGCATCTGTTTTGAAATTGTATAAGGAGTGTATTCCAGAATTCCTGTGTTTTCTATTGTAAGTAGAAGGTAATGTATAATTGTGTGTTTTCCCAGAAAATCCGATATTTTTTGTTTATAAAAGTGTTGTGCTCTTAAAACCCCGTAGAATGGTGTTTGTATAATATCGCAACTGCAGAATTGTTTATGTATTCCGTAAATTTTACAGTGGAGTTAATTTCTATGTGAGTCGTTATAACCATACTTGATATGACTGATCTGCCTGTCATGACGTTTTTCAGGCGTCGCTTGTTTAAGGTAAGACGTTTGTCACCCTAAACTGGCCTAGTCTAGCTATAGCGAACAACTCAGGTGCGGGGCTGTCAACCCCGTATAGATCTATACACAAATTCTCGCTTTCCCTCCAGGAGACTCTGGTTATAACTACATGACTTAAGGGTGCACACTAGGTAGGTACGAATGAAAGAACGTTTCACAAGAACCTTAGCTAAATTTACGTGAACAGTGTATCACATTGTTTACCGTTTCAAAATAATGTTTCCATGTATGTATTTAGGTTATAAGGTCCAATAAACATGAAATGAATATACAAGACCTATTTAGCATGTAAATGGGTCACTAAGGCCCAATAAACATGTAATGTGTATCCCAGGCCCAATAAGCATGTAAATGGACCACTAAGACCCAATAAACATGTAAGGTATATTCCAGGCCCAATAAAAGAGAAAATGACGTATTTAGTCCGTTTGTTATTACGTTTTTTGTTTTAGCTCAATTGTTTACCAAAATGACATAAAAGACCCACTTTTTGTAATGATGACATTTTTGGCCCATTAAGCCGAAAATTTACAATTAAGGCACATTTTTGGTAAAAATGACACTTTAGGTCCCTTAAGACCAAAAGTTTACATTTAAGGGCTTATTTTAAATAAAATAACATTTTAGTCCACTTTTGTTAGAAATAACATTTTCGGCCCAATCTTTGATGAAAATTGACATTTGCGGCCCAAATGTATAGAAATTTACCTTTTTGGACCATGTTTAATAAAATTGACATTTTCAGCCCTTTTAACCGAAAATTTACATTTTTGGCTCAAATTTGTTTACAATGACAATTTAATCCATAAAAGTTAAAAGTTTACAAATTAAGCCCATGAAACCGTGAAGGCCCAAATTTAAGCCCATTTTGTGAAAATTAACACTTTTGGCCCTTTTAAAATCATGAATATCATAAAGATCCATTTTTATTTAAAAATGACTAGTCTGACCTTGTCCCCCTTAGGAAAATGACTGGTGCAGAAGGCGTTAGAAACATCCGCTAACCACCTCCTGCTCGCTATCGGGTCCCACGCCCCATGATAATTAGGAGCTCCACATGCTCGGAACTCCCTGAAGGTCAAAGATCGCGTCCCAACCAAAGCCACCATCTCAGCGCGAAAGGCACTCAACCGCTCATCCAGAATCTCCAGGATACCCTCCTTGACCATTCCAAAGATCACATAAGTCTGCCCAAGGATACTGCACGTAATCTCAGACGAGATGGACTCCCTCGTCTGGTCATCAAGCTGTCCGACTCCAGAACCTGAGCCTGAACCCTCACCAACACCAGATCTTCCAACAGGTCTGCCTCTCAATGTCACCATACTTAAAATAGACCATATAAACCATGAGAATACACATCAAAATATATATATATATATATATATATATATATATATCGAGGGAATCACAAACTCCACAAGTTTCGTGGTTTCATCACAACCCTCATTGAATTGAGTACGGATCCTATGCTTTCAGTAGTACAGGCCCATACTACCTTCCACATCTAATGGTACTTTCCTCAAGGATTTCCTTGACTCCACCAAGTCACTCTATATCCATACTATTATCCTTCTCAGATAAGGCTCCCACCACTAGATCTCTTCCTAGGTTTTCCTAGGGAAAACTCAACACCACTCACCGTCATCAGCTGCAGAAGGAACTCCTGCTAACTTCCTCTAACTAGATCACCAATACAATTACATATTACTAAAACCAGATAATTCTTTGAATGAGAGGTCTCACACTACAACAGTTGGACTCAAACAAGAGCTGCGCAATAGAGTTAAAACCTAACCTTCTAAAATTATTTAGTTCTCATTATATGTAACTTAGCATATTTGTTTACTAGTTAGCTGAAGCTATTCAGAACTCCTAAAAGCACAAAGCAAGTAGCATTCGAGCATCAAGTAACCAGAACCAAGCATAACCTAATCAGGCCTTCCTAATACTGACTGATCAGAACTAGCATGCAAGTCTACAAGCTCATACAACAGGCATACAAAGGCATCTCTCCTAGCATTCTATCATACATAACTGAGCAGATCCTTAGCCCTAACTAACATGCGATTCACAAATTCACATATCAAAGCATATCAAATAACATGTGTGGGTATTTTAGGAAAACTTACTTGAGCTCGGATGATTGAATGCACCACACTCTTTCTTATTTTAGAAAAACCCTTTTCTTAAAATATATTTCTTTTTGAAAAACATTACCAAATCCTCAATTTGAGTTCAGACACACCCGAGAGTGTGCCTAAATCCCTCAATCCAAGGCTCTGATACCAACTTGTAACGTACCATAAATATTATCCAAAAATTTCATTTTTAATTTAACTAAAACAGTATTCCAAAAACATTATCCATACAACTCAAATGAAAATAAGTATCTCAACATCATAACAATCAGAGTGATATCTCAAAAGCGGAATCCATGTGGTGTGTGTTATGCAGTCAACCTGAGCTCTTCCCCTTGGAACCGGAAGTACCTGAAACATAAACTGAAAACCGTAAGCACAAAGCTTAGTGAGTTCCCTAAGATACCACATACCATACATAATAACACATAATGGGCCCCGCCCGACATTGGACCCTACCCGGCATCGGGCCCCGCTCGGTAAACAGATCGGGCCCCACCCAACATACATATAATATATAACATATATCAAGTAAACATATACACATGCAATAATCACAAAGATACATAGCATACAAATGGTCATCGGGCCCCGCCCGGTAAACATATAAGCACATAACACATGCAAGAGTCACGCAGACAGCTAGCATACTATCATAGCATAATCATGGGTCGGCATTGGTGCCTTCGACTCGCTAAACCCAGTGAGGAAACTCATCTCGCACTGTTGAATGAAACAGATAATCCATGGTTGTTGGTCCGATAAATCCCTGAGCTATCAATATCAAATAAAATATAATTAACATTTGGGTTCCAATAATAACCATAAATCCATACTTGGGGTAAAAAGACCATTTTACCCCTAACCTAGATTGGTCCAGGACTAAGGCCCGATCTCACAATCTAAAAGGCCCAAAAGTCAAATAATCCACTAAGGCCCAAATATGGCCAAATTTCCAATTGGGCCCAATCCTTTCTCATAATGTTCCTGGCCCAAAACTCCCAAATTCAAATGGCCCAACTAAATCCCAACCTTCTAAGCCCAAAACATGGCCCAAACTCAAAACCCAAAATCACAAAGCCACCTGACCGAGTATGCGGGGCGTACTCAGCTTGTACGCTAAGGGTACTGGCTCAAGGGCTTGTACGTTGCACGTACAAGCTTGTATGCCCAACGTACTCTTCCAATTTAGTCACCTTCTACTTTCAGCTCTTAACTTATTAAGACTTCACTCCAGAATGTAGATCTGACTTCCTTGAGCTGGATTACCATGTAAAGTTGCTACCTTTAGTCCTTTACGTCCATACATGGCTATATGAAGCTCTTAAGCTCAACAAGGACTTAATAAGAGACTTAATGAATACATGAGGCCTTATACTCCATAAAGTTGGCACCTTTATGCTTAAGGAGCCCATGATAACCCTAGATCTAAAAGGATAAGTCCTTTGGACGTCTTAACTGAACAATCCACCCAACAATGGCCAAAAACATGACAAATCATCCCAAAAAGAGATTTAAACAACTAGAAGTCAAGATGAGAACTTGATACCTCAAAAGCTTTGCAAAAAGGGTGGTGATTCTAGATCCAAGACCTTCTCTCCAAGCTAAGCAACTTCAAGCTTCTCCAACTCCCTCAAAATTCACAAAAATGAACCCCAAAACCTCACCAAAGCCTCAAACACTCAACAATGGCGGCTAAGACTCGTTTTTAGGGTTTTGGGGATTTAGAGGCTGATAAGAAGGCCAACACTAATGAATAAGGATGTTTATATAGGGTGCAAAACCACCAACTAGGGTTTCATTAAAGTCCACGTACTCCCAGTGTACACATACGTACGCCCAACATACGTAACTTGGGTCCCGACTCACCATCAACTCAGTACACTAAGCATTCCAAGTGGTACGCCCCACGTACAGGCTTTACAGCTAGTACGCTAAGCGTACCAAGTGGTACACCCCGCGTATTACTTCAGGGACTAAAGTGCACAATTCCAAAATACAAGGGCCATAAGGTACATACAAGGGTACAAGCGTTACATCCAATGATAGGATCATCCGATACGTCAACTCATGTTCTCTAATGCCTTTTCTTCATCTGTTGTCTAATTTTTGTTGTCGGCCCTTCCTTTTTTCTTGTTGTCGACTCGAGGGTTGTGTAGTAGAGGGTCGGGTTGAGTCAAGGGTGGATCTTCGGATTCGGATGAATCTGGTTCAATAGATTGGAAGATATATTCTTGCATTGTTTCGAATGGGTTACCTTCGAGTTGTGAAGTGTTTTGGGATTGGAATTGTGATGGAAATTGAGATTGTGATGGAATTTGGGGTTGGGATGAAAATTGGGATTAGGTTGGAATTTGTTTTACTCCATATGTATAATATGAAGCATTTTCGGGATAACGAAAAATTGGTGGTGAGAACATTGGTGCTTCAAGTTGAGGTCGATACACCGAAGGCGACAAATTGCTTGGTGAAGTGTTTGGAACATTTTTCTTATTTCTTCTAGGGTTTTTTTTGTTGGCTAGGAGAACACATTTTTGAATTTGAGAGATTGAAAGAGGTTTCATGTTTTGTAGGTTGGTGTGGAATGAGTTAGAAGATATAGATGTATTTTATAGAGGGTGAATGAGATTTTTAAAAGTTTGAAATTTAAAACTCTAACGGCTAGTTTGTTTTAAACTCTAAGGGCTAGTTTAAAAAAAATAGTGGGTGAAATTGAATTGTAAAAGGTGGTTAAATAAAATTTGAATATGTGGGTTAAAAAGGTAAATTTAGAAAACAAACAAAAAAAATTAAATGTAAAATAGTTGTTGCCTCCTCTCCCTCCTCAGCACATTTATGTCGTCGACCCATGCCACCCTCAACATGCCACCGTCGAGGGACGGTGGATATTGCAGAGCAAAATGTCGTCCACACCTCCAAGCCTTATAATCTTTCATAAAGTAGAAATGTGTCCGAGATGACTCTGCAAAAGCATTGACGGTGGAATGGATTATGGACCGAAAATGTAGGCCAAAAAATCATCTGGATTAAAGTTATAAACCCTTTATAATATAGAAGACCGCTAAAAAAAATAAAAAAATAAATTAACAGAGCTGACATTGTTGAAATTTGGGTTCATAATATGGATACACCTCATGATAAGGTGTCATCTTCGGTTGCCATGGATATTGATAGAAAATGAAATAGCCTGCGGTTAATCCAAAAGCATAACCTGTGTTGATTTGAAAAACTCTTAAGTTATAAGGATAAAAACGTAATTTCATTACAAGGGTGACGTGTTCTTGAACAGATAAGATCATGGGCTCATGGCCTCCTTAACCCTAATGTTGCCTCCACATATGGATTCCTAGCGTTTCTTTCGTGTTCTTGAATTGCCCATTTGCTTGGATAGATTATTCTAGGGATATAATCCTCTATTTTGTAAACCACGAGGACCGGGTGTGTAAATGAATCCAAACTTGGGACCAGAATATTAAAAAAAAATAAAAGGACCAATCAGATTGAAGGAAACACGTCAGGCACCAATAGACTAACCGTAAGAAAACCTACCGGAGAAACCATTACCAGTAGAGAGAGCTCGAACTACGGCCACAGTTTTAGATACAAATTTTGCATATCTATAACTAAAACATAATGATTTGGAGGAAAATCTTGTTCACCTGCTTCTTTATTATGCACATAATCATCTCCATCGCGATCCCAGAATCTTCGGATGCATCTCAGGTTTATACATATCTATCTTTGTAACTTTATTCAAATTCAAATTTCACGTTGCTGAAAATCGAAAATAAATGAAATGTCAGGTGAGATGCAGCAAGCGATGCGTGGCAGAAAACTGTAACTGTAATGCTCTATCTGATTTTTTTTCCCCAACATTTTTAGAAGTTATTCGATTTAATTGATTTGGTTTGGGGTTTGTTGATTGGCATTGCGATCAGCGATTGGGATTAGATACGGGAAGTACTGTGGCGTTGGATGGACTGGATGTCCAGGTGAAAGGCCGTGCGATGATCTTGATGCGTGTTGTCAGATTCATGATGAATGCGTCGAGAAAAGAGGTATTGTTTGAGAATTCGATAGAATTCATTGCCTGTTTGGTGTGCACTTTTATCCTCTAATCTCTTCTATCTCTACCAATCTTTGATCATTTAAGTTTTGATGATGATTTGGTGATATAAATATGATATAGTTTGAATTGAGCTTTGAGCCCTAACAAATATAGTTGACATGAGTGAGTAATCTGTGTATGGTAGGAATGACGAATGTGAAATGTCACGAGAAATTCAAGCGGTGCATAAAGAAAGTTCAGAAATCGGGAAAGGCTGGGTTTTCTAGAGATTGTCCTGTTGACACTGCAGTGCCTACAATGCAACAGGGTATGGACATGGCCATTTTATTTAGTCAGTTTGGTAACTCTAAGCTTGAACTCTAATTCACAAGTGTGTATTGCTTTTGCTGCTTAAGATTAGACTTCAAATTCTTATACAGTTCATACAAATTCATTTTTTTGTAAGTTACCTCACATATTAAGATTTATACCAGAAAGTATGACAGCTAACATTGACCTTCATCATTGTTAGTTGTTTGTGTTTTGGTGATTCAGAAAGTTGGGTAGCTGTTAACTTTAACCGAGTGTTTGGAAAATCATAGTTGATTACCAGAAAGGGAGTTATTATGAAATTGGAGTAAAAGTATCTCAAATTTGGTTAGATAGGTGTTTATAACTTGTAAGTAACCTATTTACATATTGTCCATTAATGATGAATGTTATTGCGAGTAAAAGAGATAAACTATGTTCATGTTGATTACCAGAAAGGGAGGTATTATGTTTCTAAACTTTCTATTGAAAATTAAAAATAAAAACTCTACTCATTTTTTATAAAGCTTTTCTAAAAAAATGAGAACGAATTTTCTATGCCAAACGGGCACTAAGATATTCATTCATGTAAGTTATTCTTTATATTATCTTATATCTTATATAAGATATAAGATTTATCCATTTTGTTGGTACTATTCTTAGTGTCTAATCGTATCAATAATGTTTTCTTGATTTGTAGAATTACAAAAATAATTCATGTGTAATAGTAAAATTACATAAATTGTTATAATGTAATAGCAGGAAATAAAAATTATAGAAATTATCCCTATTTAATATTAAATTTACAGAAATGGAGCCTCTGTGGTAGTGTAAAAAATTAAAGAAATTATCCATGTGTAATATTAAAACTATAGAATGGTCATCGTGTCCTCAAAATACGTACAATTGTAAAATGATCTTTTTGTGATAGTAAGAAATATAAAAATTACAAAAATAGACCCTGTATAATAGTAAAATAATAACATTTGTATTATTTTATGGGTTGAGAATGCTAACCGATTGGTAAAATAGCATTTTACACATATCTAATTGATAAATTATGATCGCAATGTGATTGCTTTGTTCATAACATTTCACATATGTGTGGGTACACTATAAGTCTATAACCATCCAACACATACTTTAACTCGTGCATCACTTATTTAAGAGTTAAGACCATATTTATGGGTTGAGAAATGCTAACCGATTGGTAAAATAAATCAATTAAAAAGTAAAAAAGTAACACAACCAGTTGAGACGACTGGTCCAGAGTAGAGACAACCTCTATGATATTTTTATATTTTATTTTATTTTTCTTTTCAAATTAACAATAGTTTAATTGATAATGTATTTATTGAAAAATTACAAAAATATATAAAAAATCATGGTTTTTTAATTCCTTATAAATAAAGTGTAATATGGATATATTTTTCATGAATATCTTGAAACTCTCTTATAAAATATATTTTTGTTATGTTATGATGTTAATAAAAGATAAAAAGTTAACTTTAGTTGGTTGTCTATATAAATGAAAATATAGATATTTTTCAATATAAAAATAGTTTATGAGCGGTTTTTGAAAAGAATTACCACCAACCTATTGTAGTAGGCTCCTATGTCAAAGCCGTGTATGACTAATGACCTTTCCATTTGGGCTTAAAACCCCATCCACAACACCAACATGGCATATTGGCATGGACGGATGGAAGTTGACAAGTCACGTGACTATCGCAAGAAAAACTGCTGTTGTAAATTAATGTAGTTTCTTTGACTATGAAAAATAAACTTTTTAGTTTGGTTTGACATTGACTACAGATATCTACTTTCCTTCTAGAAAAAAGTTCAATTCAAAACTACTGGAATTGAAATTAATTATAAGCTTATTTTCATTTATATAACCTTTAGTAAGGTTGTTTTAATTTTTAAAACTTTAACTAAATTCTTTTATATTTATTTTACAAGGTCAATAAAATTGCTTTTTATTATAGTTTATACATTACAAGATATTTTAAATTTAATTAGAAAAATGAATCCCTCTTTTGAAATGATTTTATTTGGGACTAACATAATATACAAAGTTTAATTTATTTATTAGGAAAGTTCTATATATAACATATTAAACATCAAAATATCATGAGTTAACTTCTAGACATCATTTTTAGTTTTTATAAACTTTTAAAATTTCATATTTATCATTTTTTTATATGTTAAACATATTATAATAATTTTAAATCCTTATATTTATGAGTTGACTATTATAAACGTTTTATAAATATAATCTTAAAGTATTATATATATATATATATATATATATATATATATATATATATATATATATATATAACTTCAAAAGATCATATCACCTAAATTATTTATTTTGATCAGTTATAATAAGTTAAAACTATAATTAACTAAATAATTAATTTATATTGAAGTTATTTCACACTCTCATCGTTTCTATTTTCATCGTTGCCTTTTTTAAGCTTCAAAGGTGACACGGTCACCTATTAGGCTATTACCTATAGCTGCATATCATATCAAGAACAAAAAATATTTTATTATCACTGTTCTTCAAATTCATAATTTATTTACTGTATTCACCCCAGTAACACTAATGATTTAATAAAAAATCTACAAATAAGTTATAGTTTATATCTAATTCAAGTAGGTAATCTATTGAGTTGCATGGGAGAGAATTAGTAATAATTAATATGATTGTATTAATATCAAGGTTAGGTGCATGAGATAGAGCAAATAAGAAGTCCTTCGTCTCTCTCCCTTTGTTCCCTCTTAATTATCATTTTCGATTATACCCCCACCATCTTCTTTTCCCAATAATCCAGTAGAAAGTGACATATTACGATGTTGAGTTCCGTTGTTCAGTAGGGAAGGGGAGTGATGCATGGATGAGAGATGTGAGAGAGATTATAGGACATGAGTGTATCTTAGCCTCTTCGAGATTTTTTTAATACTATTAAGACAAAATTGCAAAAATGGTTCCTGTGGTATGCATTTTTTTGGGGTTTTCGTCCAAACCTCGATGTTTTTGGCTTCATGGTCCTTTTGGTCATGTTTCTATGTGGAAATGGTCAATGTTAAACTTAAAATTACTAATATGCCCTTTTAATTTGTTTTTCTCATTTCTTAAACAATTTATCCTTTATTTTAATATTAATGTAATGAAAAATAAAGTAGGGCCCATCCCACCCCATCTCTCTCTCTCTCTCTCTCTCTCTCTCTCTCTCTAAAATGCACGATCTATGCTCATTCTCCCGATGACGTTCTTCTCCAATACTTCCCCTCATCGATCTTCTTCTCCAACGCAGCGTGGATCCTTCATCGATTCAGTTTTTCGCTAAAATCTCTCCAACGAAGTCAAGAAACACAAGAAAAACCCCAAATTTAAACCCAGGAACCCCAAGAAGGTCGGCAGTTTCTTCGGCACTGAATGGACGGTGAAACCTCTTCCCGAATCCCCTCAATTAACTCAATCTGGATGGTCGGAATTGAAGCTAAAACCTAACCCACAACAAACAACTCTTTTACTAACACCGGAAGAACTAGAAAACCACAACTGGAACCAGGTCCAGCAAAGGGCATTGAAGGCTGCGAAATAATTTTATTCCAAAAATAGCGGTAGCGATGATGAAGAAAGCGATGAAGACGACGATATGGATGAAGAAGACGGTGATGTTAGTGAGAAAGAGTACGATTTCTTTTGGAAAATGTTTATCGACGATGAAGAATTGAAGAGTTATTATGTAAAGCATTGTGGTGATGGAGGTGAGTTTTCGTGTCTGGTCTGTGGCACAGTGAAAGAGAAGCATCTGAAGAGGTTGAAAAAGTTTAAAGAATGTGTTGCTCTAGCTCACCATTCGATTTCCATTGCAAAAACGAAGAAGATTAGATCACACAAAGCTTATGGCTGAGTTATCTGTAAAGTTCTTGGGTGGGATATCGATAGGCTTCCTTCTCAAACTGTTACAGAGCATAAGTGTAGTGAATTACAGGTATCCTATTACTGAAACTTTATTGAATTTGATTAAAAAGTTCATAATTTCTTGTATTTGCATGGAAATGATGTTAATGGTGGTTGTAATTCGGGTTTTAACAAGATTATGGATGATAGGTCGTTGAATCCTGATAAAAAAGCTCATGTTTCAAAAACATGAATCTATGGTTTGTGATGGGTCTCTAGCAAAAGCAAACGTAGGAGAAGAAGATACAAGATTATTTTTTGCCAGAGAGAGAGAGAGAGGTGGTCCTATATTATTTGTTAATTGTTCAAATAAATAAATAAATATTAAATTTTTTAAAAAAATGAAAGAAAAATGAAAAATAAATACTCCAAGGGTATTATAGTCATTTCAATTTTTGAAGAGATTATTTTCACATACAAACTAGTCCAAAAGGACCACAAAGCCAAAAAAATCGTGGTTTAGACTAAAACCCCAAAAAAATGCATACTACAGGGACCATTTTTGCAGTTTTGTCTACTATTAAAATAGTAACAATATTTAATAATTATTTACATTTAAAATGATCATTTTAGCACACTTTACATACTCAATAAATTACAACAAAACAGATATTAAAGTTATTTATCTAAACCACAATCAAACTATGTCAAAAATATTATATTTTCAAGTTAACACTTTTTCGAATTCCAATAAAAAAAATACAAACCATAAAGACTATTTTTGTAGTTTTCTGCCATTTTATTGTTGGCTTCTGTTGGCTTCTTACCAAACGGGTTTAACATTCTACAAAAGAAAAGTTGACGAAATTTAAAAATGTCATATAAAAGGAAAAACATAATGGTGTATCGGTGTTACATAACTACCGATATTATAAAAAAAAACTTATTAATGTGTGTATGGTTGTAAACGACCGAACATTTAGTGAATCATTTGATGAAAAGTTCATTATGTTTGTTTTATCTAATAAATAAATGAAAATGAACAAATTTATTCATTCAATTAGTTATAAAAACAGCTACGAATAATGGTATTGTTATTCATTTATGTTAATGAACGTTTTTTATATTCGCTTATATTTGTTATTTACATTTGTTTATCATATTATATTATATAACATGTGAGAGTGAAGGAAAAACTTACTAGAGTGATTTGAGTTCTATAATTTTTAGTTGTCCTAAATATAAAATGTGGCACTTGTAATTATGATCAAAATATCAGAAGTGTTTGTTATGATGCAAAATTATTCATGGATGATGACAAATAAAATATTTGAAAAGACTCGATTGAATATGTGGGTTTTTAGCTTATACCTTAAGAGAAAGAAACTTGTATATGCACATATATAAATAGTGATTGTCATATGTATTGTAGAGTGTGATCCAGAGATATAATAAAAAAGAGTTGTGAGTAGAGTTATTTATTTAGAACTAGATTTAGATCATACTTTTTGTAACTCATCACTATGATCGATAATGTCTTTTAGCATCCAAATCATCGTGTCAATTGTGTTCTAATTATTCCTCATGTCAAATCAAGCTCTCATGTCCTAACAATGTTGATGATAAACTTTTATGGTTCTTGATTTGGATGTTTATGTTCATTTACATTTGTTCGTTTAGGTTTTCACTAAGTTTGTTCGTTTATGAGTGTTTATGTTTCATCTTAACGAACATAAATGAACGAAAACATGAACAATGTAATTTATTAAACAAACAAAAACTAACAAAAAAAATTGTTTGTTTATTCATTTGTTCAGTTAACTTAAACGAACAAACGAAAACATGCATTTAGTCGTATTTGTTTGGTTATTTACAGCTCTAAACGTGTGCATGTTATTATTCGACTGTTCTAGATACGCTTCTAACAATAAATCTTTACTCCTTGTTTTAAATTTGGTAAATACCACAAAAGTCACTAAATTTACATGAAAAAAGTAGATTTTGACATTGCATTATTTTTTGTCTCAAGTTGGACATTGCGTTTCTATTTTTATAATTTTGACCACTTAATCGGTCAACATGGTTGTATGTTGATATGACATGATGACGTGAATATTTTGATGATGTAACATGCTGACATGTCAAGATTGAAAAATAAAATTACACACAATACAATAAGTTTCACTTTTTTTCAAATTTGGCATTATGTTTTATTTATTTTTATTTTTTTTCAATTTTGACACTCTATTTTTTTTTGTTTCATATCGAACAATTTTTTTTTTCAATTTTGTTTATTGTTGACTATTTTTCATTGAAACAGTATACATATTTTTTTTAACATTTGAAACCATATAAATATATTTTTTTCAAAAATCATATTTTTTTTTATATAAATACAAGGTTTTTTACATTCAAACCATAAGGGTATGTACTATAAATATATATTAGTTATATTATAACTGTACTTTTCATTGAATACGCAACTTTAAATGAGTTTGGATGTGTGTAATGCACACTCAGGTAAGCTAATATGATCTCAGGAACACGAAGGTCTGGGGCCGCTTTAATTACCAAGGGATTGTTCGTTGTATGTATATTTATGATTTTTGGTTCTTGCAGATATACTTATTGATTCGTTAGAAAAAATTATAATATACTAATAATGCATGAAAAATACAGTTATAAAATAATACAATTATAATTTTGTTAATACATATTTAGTTTGTTATTTATGAAACTGATGTATTTTATTAGAATTCGTCCATTTTGTAACGTCTCAATTTCACAACAAAAATTTCCATTTTTAATTCAGGTAAAACTTTTCATCCAAGTTAAGAAAATCATTTGCTCCAAGGTACATTTGCTTTAAAATCAAAGTAATAAAATAAACGCGAAATCTCCATTGTTGCTGATGAATCTGTACAGTCACGCCTTCGTCTTCCCACGATCATCACTGGTACCTGAAAAACATTTAATCCACAACTATAAGCGAAAGCTTAGTGAGTTTCCCTCAAAATACCACGTATAACATATATAACAACATATAACTATGTTGGGCCCGTAACAACCACGGGTTTGAATCAACCCCGAGTCCGTATCAACTCCGAGCCTAGATCGGCTCCATCGGGTCCGTCTCAACCTCGAGCCCATATTGATTTTGAGCCTAGATCGGTTCCATGCATACAACATATAAGCACATCATAAAAAGTCACAAAGACAAAATTCACAATTGACACATGGTGTCCTACAATATAGTGAAAAGACTCACTACTGGATACTAGGCCTCTCCCAGCACACTATGCCACTACCGACAAATCCCCAAGGCATGCATAACCATATGTAACCAGAAGTGATATAGACACCCGAACCGATGATCATACTCTAAAGCCACAACCAAACAAGGAACATGCAAGAAAACCTAGATCAATAGTTCTCAGGTTATCCTACATGGCTACATACAACCCCTAGAGCACTCCACTAAACGATAACCAACCTACTGATACTCTAACCATCATACGACTACTCTTATATATTATCAAACAATGATATATATATATATATATATATATATATATATATATATATATATATATATATATATATATATATATCAGATCACTACCGCATAACAACATCCTATATACAAGGATACATAACAAATCTAGTGGGCCGACATTGGTGCCTTCGAACCACGGGTACAGTGACGAAATTCACCTGAATTGGAAACCCATGAACACTGCGATACACTCATTTTATTCACTGATTGCTCCCGCGAACCTACTAACACCAAAAACCAGGTATAACCTTAATCAACGACCCAAATTCTTCAAGTTTTGACCCTAAGTCAAACTGGTCAAAACGTCAACGATCTACTTGGTCAAAGTCAACGTCACGTTGTGGGCCCTCCTTGCCACGTCGTGGGAACGCAAGGTTAAATAGTCAACATGCAGGACATTGCCACGTCGTGGGAACGCAAGGTCAAATAGTCAACATGCAGGACATTGTCACGTCGTGGGAACGCAAGGTCAAATAGTCAACATGTAGGACATTGCCACATCGTGGGCCCTCCTTGGCCACGTCGTGGCAATGCCAGGATAAGACAGTCGTGATTCTAAACTTCGCCACGTCGTGGCTACCTATTGCCACGCCGTGACTACTGGCAGAATGCCATTTCTCCCATTAAGAGCTTAATCCTTACAAATCAAAGCTCATACTTCCAGATCTACTCTTCCACACTGACTTAATGGATAAAGTTTCCAACTTTATACATTAGGACTCCATACTAAGGCTAGATCTAGCATTCTAAGTCCATTAAGTTCTTAATGAGGCTATAAATTGAACATGGACACAAAACACACCAAACATGGTCCTTTTTATCAATCAACATAAGTTCAAGGACATAGGAAAGCCACCACAAGTTCTGAAGTTCTTCAAACTCCAAGAACATCCATGAAAGGGACCAAAATCACCCAAAATGGCCTAGAACTTGAATATAGAAAAAAGGTGTCAATGTATGAACTTTATATATTCAACAAGTTAGAAAGTTGAAGAGAATGTTGGATCCAAACTTGCTTATTGTTTCCTTTCTTCCTTGTGAACTTCCCTCTCCCAAAGCTCACAAAAAACCCAAGAACAAGACTCAAAATCAAGGAAATGGATTCTCAATCATGCATGGAGGCTAGGGTTTCGAGATGGGGATGTGGAGGTTAAGGAAGATGGCCTAGAATGAGAGTTAAGGTGTTTATATATGAGGGAAACCCTAAAAATCTCGGGTTTGAGTTGTAGTGGCTGCCACGACGTGGCCATCTCCATACCACATCGTGGTATTTCCAAAACACGCGCTTCATTTAATCTCATGCCACGCCGTGGGCATCCATGCCCCATGTTGTGGTAGAGGGTTTTCTCTAAAAATCCTATTTTTTGATTCCTTGCAGATAATCCTATTTAATCTCATGCCACGCCGTGGGCATCCATGCCACATTCATTGCAGATAATCCAATTAAGATACACTAACTTTATAGATAATAAACTAAATATGTATTAATTATATTATAACCGTATTTTTCATGTATTATTAGTATGTTAATAGTTTTTTCCAACACATCAAGAAGTATATCTGCAAGAACCAAAAATCATAAATATATACAACAAACGGTCCCTTGATAATTAAAGTGACTCCCGTACCTTCGTGTTCCCAGTATCACATTAGCTTACTGACTGTACATTCCACATCCTTAAACTTATTTTAACGTTGCTTATTTAATGATAAATAAGGTTATAATATAATTAATACATATTGGAAATGAAACTTCTTTAGAAAGGAAACTTCCTGGGTTACAGGTCAGCTTTCGCGCACTGACTAAGCCCCCACTGCAAACATGAGGTTATGCCTCATGCCCTGGAGTCACTGCAGACGAACCTTTATGGCCACAGGGGCTGAGTGTCAAGATTTGAACATGAGTCAATAGGTTATCCACCATATGTATATATATATATATATATATATATATATATATATATATATATATATATATATATATATATATATATATATATATATATATATACACACACACATACACACACACGGTTTCAAATGTAAAAAAAATTATTTATAAAGTTTCAAATAGAAATTGATCAACATTGAATAAAATTGGAAAAAAATAATGGTTTGATAGTGTCATTTGTGTATTTTTTTTTTCAATTTTTACACATCTGCATGTCATGACAGCATAACACATCATCAAAACTGATACGTCACCAGAAAATCAAGTTGACCGGTCAAACAGTCAAAATTGTAACAAATTGAAAACGCATTGTCTAATTTAAAACAAAAAATAACGCAATGTCAAAATCAAATTTTTTTATAAACTTAATAATTTTTTTAATATTACCTTTTTTAATTTTCAATTATATTTATAAAAAAAAGGAGAGTCAATTTTACAAATAGTTTACTCAATCTATTTCGTGATATATTAATTAAGAACTAAAAGACGTGTCCTAGATTTTATTTTTCGAAAAAAATAAAATTAAAAGGGTAAATTACACGAATCGTCCCTCATGCAAGTGTCCAAAAGCACGTTTAGTCCCTATTTTTAAAAATTAACTCGGACCGTCCCTTATATATTTAAATCTTGCACGTTTCGTCTCTCCTGACTTGAAATGACTATACTACCCTTCTCCATTTCTTTTTTGATTTCTTTTTAATTTGTTTATTATTTTTAATAAAAAAAGAGTAGACCACCACATCCCAAAACACACACCCCCCTACAACCTCCGATCTTAAATGTGTTCTTCAATCTTAAGCTTCAACCACCATAACCACACCCAAACAGAAAACGATGATCCCTTTAAAGTTCTCCGGCCGACCCAATATGTTTCCTCAATCAACGACGAGCCCTTTAAAGTTCTCCGGCCGACCTAATATGTTTCCTTAATCATCACCATCTCACTCGCTATGACTGTTGTTCTTATAACCAACAACGAAGTAGCGTCGACTCCATCTTCATCACCGCCTTGAGCTGTGTCGACTCCGTCATCTTCTTCTCGCATGTGCCGACTCCGTCATCACCGTCTCACCTTGCTGTCCTTTTAAAACACGCTCCACAATTTTCCTCTTAACACCTCCAAGTTGTTTCCTTGTCAGATCTATGTACACTCAATAATAATACCCAAGCTTCCCACGCCAATAATACTAGTACATCTCTCCAATCGATCTGTTTACATAAACTTAAACTGGACTCTGTTTTTGTGCTTTCATCTTCATTGTTTAATTTTGTGGCGTTTTCTTTTCTTGAGGGTTTGACAAGTCACAGTGACATAGCAAAATCAATGGCGACTTCTGATTTAGGATCCGACTTCATGGTTGGCGGTCGATGATAACTTCTGAGGTGTAAATTGGCGAGGGGTTTTAGCGTTCAGAGTGGTGGTGATTTCTGAAATTCTACCACCGGTGAACTCAAACACCATCCTGTTACTATATGAGGCTTCTTTTGAGGTCAAATCTTCGAATTCAACAACATCGGCCAAATCGACCACATTTGAAGCTCGCCGGAGGAAGATGATGTTGCCGGCAGAAGATGACCTCACCAATTATTCTGCACAGACGAAAGAAGAAGAAAGAAAGAAGGAAAGGTTTTCACAGTGGTGGAAGTGGAATTTCAGACGTCTTCGCGGTGGGGTGAGGTTAGGGTAGATGGTGGGTGGGAGTGGGCCCATTTCCTTTTTAAAATTATAAATAATAATAAATAATATTATATTAGATGAAAAATAAATATACAAGGGTATTATGGTCATTTCAAATCTGATATGGACTAAAATCGCAACAAAATCGTATTTCAGGGATGAAACGTGCAAGTTTAAACCAAATGAGGGACGGTATGAGTTAATATTTGAAAATAGAGACTAAACACGCTTTCTGGCGTATGGCGTATGGACTATAGACGTTTTGCGATTTGCGTACTTTACCCAAATTAAAAATGCCAGCGGAGTGAGTTTCTTGGAAGTCTAGAAGTCTTGGTCAGTTCCTTCGACCCCATTACCTGATACGTTGTTTCTTCGAGCAAATTTCGACGAAGAATCCGATTCTTCAAATCCAAGAAATTGATACTCCATCGAATTCTTTCCATTTAATCTATATTTTCTCCATCATTCGTGTTTACATCTATTCGTTTTTTGGTTTCGTTCCCTTCTACAAAAGAGAAACCCTAATCTTCTAACTGTATAAATCATAGATCGTACCGTTGATCCAATTGGAGGGTCATGCACATATCATCGACAATGCTTCACAAAAGCTTCAAGCCCGCGAAATGGTAAATATTCATACATGATTTTACAAACTCTTACTTGATATGTTTGTTGAAGATCTTGTTTATCTTGTTTTTGTTCGATTGATGCAGTAAAACGTCTCTGAAACTGGCGACATCCCGGATCAAGTTAATGAGAAATAAGAAGGGAGTACAGATTAATCAGATGAAGAGGGAATTAGCTCAATTGCTTGAGACAGGCCAGGATCGTACTGCACGAATTCGAGTACGTTATCTTATTTGATTATTCAAATGATTAATGATGAAGAACAATAATACAATTTGCAAGACAATCAAGAGCACTTCTGTGTAAAAACGAAAACCCTAGCATTCCAGATCTTTGTTGCATCTTGTTGTATACTGTATGCCAACAACAGTCAATATGTTGTAGCCTTCGTGATTACCATAGTGAACTAGGGGGATCTTTGGTTGTGTGTTTTGAAAGTGATTTTGTGATATGAATTAATCAGAATCAAGATAATCAGTTTTAACAAAACATATATTGCGTCAATAATTGGATTTGCGATATCAAGGTTTTTAGTTTTTGGCAAATTGATTAGTTAAAGAATTAATAAATAAATGCATTGCCAATCTTTATGTGAACACTGGCAAATTTTCTATTCACTAGGTATTTTACCAAAAGTAACTTTTAATCTACTTTTTCAGTACCTTTTAGTTTTGACACTTGACCTTATTCCGTCCTTTTCTTATATCCCATTTCCCTGAAAATTTTATTTATTTCGTATCTTCATTATTCCATCAGGTTGAACATGTAATCAGGGAAGAGAAGATGGTGGCAGCATACGAGTTAATTGATATATACTGTGAACTTATCGTAGCACGCATGCCCATTATTGAATCCCAAAAGTAAGCTATCTTTCTTTACACTTTCCCTTCATTACTTTTTTCCATTGTTGACTTTCTGACCAATTACTTGATGTAGAACTTGTCCCATTGATCTGAAGGAAGCTGTGACAAGTGTGTTATTTGCAGCTCCAAGATGTTCTGATATATCAGAACTTGTGGATATTAAAAAACAATTTACTTCAAAATACGGAAAAGAATTTGTTTCTGCAGCTCTCGAGCTAAGGCCTGATTCTGGTGTAAGCCGCATGGTAAGTTGACTCATGCTTTTTTTTCATTGTTTTTTTTATCTGAATTTGAAAATAATATTTGTTTTATTTTTCAGTTGGTTGAGAAGTTATCTGCAGTAGCTCCTGATATTCAGACAAAAGTCAAAGTATTAACTGCCATTGCAAAAGAACATAATATCAATTGGGAACCAACTTCATTCGAGGAGAAAGAGTCAAAGCCTCCAAATGATTTGTTGGTGAGACTGAATTTTTTTATTTTCTTGCTGATTTTTTAGTATTCTTTATATAAAAAAACATGAAGAAATATGTAACTTTTATTATTTGAGCAGAATGGTCCGAATAGTTTTGAAAATGCCAGCATGGCGAATGCAAATCCTTCAAAGATTCAGCCCTCAAATGTCAATGCTGTTCATAGCCATGAAAAAAAACCGGGCCCACCTCTCGACTTTGCTGAACAGAATAGAAAATATGTAGTTGATAATGGGGTTGCAACATCATCTTCAGGTATAACTATTGATCAATGTACCAATCTTTCTGGTTTTTTATTTTTGTTTTTTATATGTTGTTTCTTGCTGTGATCAGGAATAACTTCTGAGAAGATGGAAATGAGGGGTGATGATGATTTTTCATCAGGTGGGCAGAACTGGAATATGGGATTTAAAGATGCTACTTCTGCAGCAGAAGCAGCAGCTGAGTCTGCAGAACGGGCAGCCATAGCTGCCCGAGCTGCTGCCCAATTTGCAAGTCATGAAAAGATCACTACTAGAGACGAAACCCCTCGAAAATCAAAGATAATTAATCAGCAAATGGATCAAAGTGAAAATGAAAATGAACGAAAAGATAATGAAAGAGTTCATGAGGCTAATACAAGATCCAACAAATCAAATTCATCTAAAGAATCTAAGTTAGAGAGTGGGAAGAAAAATAGCTTCTCTGGTGATAGAAAACCTAAGATAACGAATCAGCAAATTAATCGAAATGAACATGGAGAAAAGGATAATGACAGATTTCATGAGGCTAATACAAGATCTAGCAGGAAGACTTCTTTGATAGAATCTAAAACTGAGTTTGAGAGTGGCAAGAAAGAAGGATTTGAATCCGAAAATATTAATTTATTTGCAGAAGAAATGTTTAAAAAGCAACCATGTGTTCATTCCACCACTTCCAGTGATGAACCTGATGATGAAGTTGTTTCTGATGATCGGAAAGCTGGGAAAAGAAGTGTTGTTGGGAATCCTTTTGCAGTTGTTGATCAAAGAAATGCTTTTAGTCAATCCACAAAGTCAAAATCAGATCTTGATGATCAAAGAGACAATGAAGCAGTTTTTGATGATGATCATGATGATGATGATGATGGCCCAAAGTTTGATACAGGATTTGAGTATGATGAAGTTGAGGCCACTTCATACTTTCAGTCTCCAGGTCTAGAATCTTCTACTCATTCTCTAGAACATGCTCACGTTTGGAGCCCTAAAAGAAACGAGAGTATTAAATTTGAAAAGATGAGTTCTGAATCGAATCTTTTTTCACAAAGTGTCTCTTTCGGTGAGCATTCTGTGAAATCCATGGAACCTTCAGAAACAGAAGATGGTGCTCCTGTGAGTTTTGATCATTCAGATGGTGAAAGTGAAAGCGAGTTTAATGGGAATAACAAGTTGGATAATGTTTTGTCTGCAAATCCCGAGACTTTACCAAGAAAATCCCGAATTGAGTTGAATGATTTGGTTGAAGAGGAATCGTCTTTTGATGATGATCCCAAAGATGAAGAGAAAAGACACTCTTCAAGCATTTTACTTAAAAAACAGGACTCATTGGAAGATAACAATGATGATGATTTTGGGAAAGAGTTGAAGTTTGGAACATTGACAGGTGGCCTTCGAAACAAAGGTGGTGTTCTTAAATTCCCACCGTATACAAAACCTACAACAACTAATGCCTTGAATTTGTCCAAAAAATCGGTTGATGAAAGTTCTGTGACTATAACTGAAAATGAAACATCTCTTAATAGTTCTTTGGATTCAAGAGCGGGCAGAATGGGAGATAAGAAAGCAAGTGTTACTATTTCAACTTCTGATTCAGATTCAGATGACTCCGGCGACAAGTTTCCGGCGAGATCACGGTTTGTGCCGCCTACTCCATTCTTTGATGATGATGATGATGATGATGTTGAAACTGCTTCTGAGGAGGTTTCAAAAAAGGCTCCAATTAGCAGTGTTCGTTTGCGTACAGAGCTTTCTAGAAGGACTAGAGGATCTCCTTCCGTTTCTAATTCAAAGACTCGTGTTGACCCTGAGCCCAAAACAGTACTTTCACCCGAGTCTCGGTTCAATTCAAGAAAGACAACAGAAATTGGTAGTAGCATGGAAGGACAACAACAAAAGCCCAAAAAGGAAATGGAAAGTGGGCCCACTCCAAGAAACAGTGATGAATCTGGTGAAAAGAAGATTGTTGGGAAAACAGAAAAACCGAGTGTAGAAAATATAGCAAAGAAACCTAGCTATGTTCACCCGAAGCTTCCTGATTATGACACTTTTGCTGCTCGTTTACAAACCTTGCGAAACGAGCACAAGTGAAGTACATATATATGATATGTTGATTGTCTTTTTAGCACATAATACATGTAACATCTGAAGCACGTTTTGCTTCAGCTGGATTCTTGTTTATATATATTATATTTCAATTTGGTTTGTTTATAGAAGGCACACAGACAGACAGACAGACTTATCTTGATACATGGTTGTAATAGGAATGATTTCTTGTGAGCTTTTTTTGTTTATGATTTTTTATATAAGTTTTGGGTCTATGGAATAAGTTTATAGAGTTGTATAGACTTCCAATAATATATATTAGTATTACTTTGCTACCACCAAAAAATGAAAATGTTGTAAGAGCCAAAAGAATCAAGTGTTGAGATCATGTGAAGGCTTGATTGAATACATTAATTAATGCAAGTGTACGTACTTGAAATCAACGAGTTAAATACAAACGTTTTTTTGTAAATAAGTTACAAGCAGGTATCGCTCGCTATGGACCTTATAATCTTTTATTCTCACCAAATATATAAAAGTAAATCAAAGCTTTGCGTAAATCAACATTTATCAGGAACTTGGTTTCTGTGTTTTTTTTGCAGCAAATGTTTGAGCGACAAGTAATGGGAACGCAATAGTTGCATCACAGTGCACCTGGATCAAAACAGTCAACATTACAATCATGACAATGATAAGAAACCAAAATCATATTAATTTGAAGAATATTGCAATTAATTTGATGAAAAACCTTGACAGATTTAGCAGAAACACGAATTTTCCCCCATGACACAGCCTCATCGGGACGAGCACCTGAATCACTGCCATCAAATTCCTGAGCAGTGTTGATATAAACAGCATAATCCGCACCATTTCTCATCATATTCGCATTGCAAATGTGATGTTTTGGTAATCCTCCTCCTAGAAGTATCATCCCTGTCTTTCTAGGGTTTGCATTCACAGCTTCACTGTCCATCGCCACCACATCTGTTCAAAGTTCAAACAAACTTGTCAACCTATATCAACCATAGCCATAAAATCATGATATGTACTCAAGAAAATCAAAATAAAGAGAAAATTGCCATGTCACCTTGTACTATGTCAATAACAAGACCAGGACTGCGAAACGAATGAAAATATAACATGTCTCCGAGAGACCCATCTGTCAAGGCGGGGCAAAACACAGGAATATTGTTCTACAATGGAGTAATCATGTTAAAATCGCAACAAAAGATACAGTTAATCTTATAAATAAAAAAGTTATATAACTTTGTTAGATAAAAGTTTAACATTCAAGAAACGTGAAAATGGAGGTGAACATGCGATTGATTACCTTATATGCCCAATATAGATATGAGCTTTCGTCATTAATTTCCTTCCCCAAACGTGATATTACTTTTGATGGGGTCCATAACACATGCTGTACAACACAAAGGGTATAGAGTCATGTAAAGTGTAAATGAACAACACCTTGAATGAAAGTAAAGTAGAATGAATACGAACCTTTGTATTTTGTTCTTGAAGCATTTGGTCTAATATTGGGATAATCCAATCCTCAAACTTACAGTAATTATCATTAGGCACCAATAAATTACCAGTACGATTTAGTCCTTTTGACCTTAAGGCAGCACCAGGTAGAGAAAATTCACCTCTGTATGTGTCTGCAAGACATTTTATCAGATCTTCCTCAATGCCACCGGCTGTTGTCACAATCACATCAACCTGCATGGATTTAAAACGTACATATATATATATATTGTAAAAGAATAAAACTCTGATATGTTTGTTTAATTGTTCATAAGCATGAAAGTTACAAATGACTAACCATATGATGTTGAGCTAGATACCGAATAATGTCTCGAACACCAGAAGAAATGAGGTTTGAAGTGAACCCTAGAAAGATTTTGCACTTGACAGACTCTCTGTATACTGGATTACTCTCTTCCTCACTGCAATCTTGTGTTACTTGCTCATGAGAAAGCCTCCAGTCTAGCTACGATCATCAAATGGGAGGGAGGGACCCATCAAGATCATGCAAAAATGAAGAGAAAAAATAAAGCAAATCATATATTCTGTTGAATAAAGTAGGAAATTAAGATTTTGAGAACAAACCAGTACCATTTCATTAACGATTTCAATGGCGTCACCAAAGTTAGAAGCTTGGAATCCGGTGGAAAGTAGGGATTTAAGAATCTGTGTATAGTTAATTCCATCGTTGAAATCGTAGCCCTGGATTTTAGCACAACTGCCTTCTAAACTTTCTGAATGCTTGAACACTGCCGATCTTACATCCTCAATCATCTTCGACTCTTTCACTGCTTCCCCCATGACTGCAACTCAGACCTGATGTTGCTTGTTGCTCTTTCGCTACTAAATCAGTCTTATATATACAAACTCTTTTTATCTTTCACTTTGCCGCTAACTTTTCTAATTGAAATATGGTTTAATTATCTTATTATATTAAACAAATAAATATTGAAAAAACTTGTCTTGACTTGGTTAATTTATATTACGTAGTATGTAGTTTATGAGGTACAAACAACAATGTTTTCATTTTTCGAAATTCACCAAAATGATCATGCTTTCCGGAATTTGCATTCCGGACATCTCGGATTACAGACAAGTTTTTTTTTTTTTTTTTTTGGTAAATGTTTAAAAGTACTATCTAAATGTGGCTATAACCAAAGGGTTTCTAGCCTAGCGGTATCAGGTGGTGCCCTCCCTCATTGAAGTCGAGGGTTCAAGTCCTGTCGACCTAGGTGAATTAGGTGTTAGTTTAGAAAAAGAGTATATATATATATATATATATATATATATATATTTGCCGGTTAAAAAAAATCTAAATGTGGTTATAAGTAGTATATATATATTCATATTTGCCGGTTAAAAAAAATTGTAAATGTGGCTATAAAAATCCAACCATGTTTGTAGAGGTAAAATAATTTAAAAATCCATTCACTCCAACTAACACTATAATACTGTCTAATAAATGAAATTTTTTTTTTTTTTTTGTCATTTGTCACACTCTCATTCAATTTGTCAAATGTCATTTTATGGTTATTTTGAACTAATTTTTTTTTCACATGTCATTTTATAAGATTTTTCTATTTTATTAAATTCCACATAATATTTTAATATAATAATTACAATAAATGTAGTAATAAATGGATATTAATTTCACTAATAAACTTATCTTTTCATTTCAAAATTCTCAAAATTAAAACTCATTAGTTTCTTTTCTTTATTTAAATTATTTGTTTAAATCTAAAAGATAAACAACATTTTCATTATAATAAATCATTATTTTTCTTATTTTCTTATAAATTCAAATTTCTCAAATATTTTGATATTTATATTTAACTTTTTTTTTTAAATTAACTGATGTAATACATGAGTCTCACAACTAGTTTATGAATAAACCAACTCTCAAATAATATTATTATCAATTGATCTACTCAACTTTCATCTAAATCGTCTCTTTATAAATTCACATGAATTCCCACATACCACTATATAAACATGTTAAAACCACAACATAATTCACAAAAAAATTGCATTGAGTCATTTACTCTCCAAATTAACTTAGAAGCTTAACCTTTTTTCCTCCTACAAAATGTCTTTTGACCTGTCCAAAATCGACCATTGATTTAACTGCCCTTCAACCTCCAACAATGAGATCAAGCCTTGAATGATGCCATGTGTGATGAAGAACGTTGTACGGGTCAAAGAAGCAGAGGTTTGAAGGATGAAACCAGTTTCTAAGCAAATCAGTCAAGAAAGAAAGGGTATTTTCTAGCAACGATCGAAGAAAAGAAAAAGTGGATAATTAACCAAAAAAAAATCCAAGGTGTTGAACGATAGATAAGAAATGCCAAATGTAAGGCTCAAGGTAAAAATTCAGATTTTTAGAGAATTATAAAGGATATGAATGGGATGAAAACACATCGGGACATTCGATAAAATTGGAAAGATTAAAGTACATTGTTAAAAATGTTTATAAAGGATTTTATTCACAAAAAAATCTAAATGTCCTTTTTCTGTTCAAACAAAATTTTTCTCAGAATCTCAGTAACAATATAAGATGATTTGGAAATTCTGAAAAATTGTTTTGATTTCCTTGATTTATTGTAATTTTTACAAGGAAATAAAGCCATAATTCACATAAAATACTTTCTGAGGTCTATAAATCCTATATAAATTCGTGCATAATCCATAAAGTACATAAACATCTCCCATAAGTTTCACCTAATTTTGTTACTGTTTGCTATGATTTTTAATTTTTCTTTTGTTTAACACAAACAAATCATGAAATCAAGTTATGATATATGAAATGAATATATAGTAATTTTCGCAGCTTCTAGACCTTTTATAACACTAATATAAATATTTTTAGAGTTTTTCATCACCTAATCCTATTTCTATACGATTTTTGTGTATTTAATGGACTAAATCGGGGAAAAATAGATACACTTTTCCATAAACCATGAAAATTTACCATGACCTTTTCTATTATATTAGGATACTAAATAAAAATTTTAGTGATTTTTCCCTATTGTTTACTATTTGTTTTTCACTTTAAATGCTTTTTTAATGGAATAAATGAGGAAAAATATCTAAACCCTTCCAGAAATCATATAAACTAACCAAAACTCCCATGATTATATTCTAACCAAAAGTGGAAAGTTTGAGGATTTATTTCAATTGTTTGCTATTTATTTTTATTTTTCTAAGATTAAACACCCATAAATCAAAAAATTAGATTTCACTGCTTGAAAATCAATTTTGATATTTTTCCCAATTTATATGCAATATAAAACAGTTTTAATTTTTTTTGAGGAATTATATTAATTGTTTACAATTTATTCTATGTTTCTTACATTAAATACACACAAATCATGAAAACCAAACTCCACTATATGAAAAACACTTTTGATATTTTTTTCCAGTTTATATTATAATATACATTGTATATAAGTTGTACAAAAAAAATTGAAATTTTTTATTAATAGTTAGTATTTTTCACGGTTTTATAATGATTTGAAGGAACTGAATGGAAGAAAAATAGTTAAACATGTTTAAAAATCATGAAAAATTTCATGAGGATTCTCCATTACGGTAGGATCAGAAGGAAAATTTTCGGGAATTTTTTGAGTTGTTTTAATATTATTTTTTAATTTTTAGCCTTTAAAACATCATTGGAAATGCTAAAACACATTACAAACAATATAACCAAATTTAGGATTTATTATAAGGAATTATCCTTAAGTTGAATAGCTTATAAAAATTTGATAATTTCAGAAAACAGTTACAACTTATACAAAATTAAGTGTTAAACAATCTTGGTATTTCTTTATATGTAGGATTAAGTATATTAGTATTAGTTCTTCAATTTAGAAACTCACTAGCGTGTATTCATTATCATAGGACCCCGGTAGTGAGACATGTGGAGGTATCCCGAGGCATCATTAGTACATTCTCGAACAATTATGAGTATTCACAACCTCTATTTTCGTTTTTTACGTTTTGGGGTGGAAAAACATGTCCAAAAACTATTTATTGTTCGTTGTATTTAATCTGACTTGTATCAAAATTGGTTGCTATATTTTGCTATGTGTGTGTATGCTATTTTGATTCATGAGGCCTTATCGTGGTTAAGTCCATGTAACATTTTACACAACTCATTAACTCTTTCGAGCCGATGGTCATTATGGATAACGCTATTAGGAGGTAGCAAACTCCTCACTCGCACAGTTTGCAGAGTGCATATTACCATTTCTATCTATGTGAGTGATACACATAGATCTCTATAGGGCACCCATCGGTCATTAGGCTTGGGTTGTGAACTTATGGTTTGTTCATTATGCACATACATACTTTGTTTCTCATGTTAGCATCTGTGACATCCCCATTTTCACGGCCCGAAAAGACCGATTTGTTTATGCTTTATTTGAAAATCAGAGTATATTTTTAAAGAAATTTGTTGCGGAATTTGTTCCCAAAAAAACATGATAAATATATTATCAAAGCATTTCCGAATAAATGTATTTTGTTTATATTAAAACTTTGGGATGTCATCATCAATATTGAAACATAAACATAAACAGACCTTACATTTATTTACACTAGTGATCTACATCTCCTTTAATCTCTCAGTGTAAAGTAGCTTCATATCGATACATGTGATATAAATGAATTGAGTGGGTCAGGTTGGGAAACCTGGTGAGATACATAGGGTTTTTTCAATCCCACAATGTGATAATAATATATATCTCAAACCTGCAAAACCACTATTATCATTAAAACAGATATATCATATCTCTAAAACAATCTATCCCATCCCGTCGATCCCCACGTACTGATCCTAATGATCTTACGAGATCTAGCCTAAAGGATCGATATGAACAACAAACTAACGAAGCTGCTTCGGAAATTCCCTGGCAGCAAACGAGGATCAATAAAGACATCAAATGAGGGGAATGGAATAAGTTTCACCACGAACCTCCGTTTGTAAAAACCACAAGACAGTTAAGTCAGGGGTAGTTATCTAGATAAATGTGCCTAGCAGTGGTCTGACATCGTGAGGTATTTTACCTCCAGACTCACCCTATCCGGCATCTAACTTTGCCTAGCAGTGGTCTGACACCATGAGGTATTTTACCCCCAGACTCACCCTATCTGGCAATATAACACCAAACATACCTAGTAGTGGTCTATTACCGACACACTTTATTAGGCAATCTACGAAGTTCCCTCAATTACTTCGTGAAAGGAAACGCTGACACATGAAGATCGTCCGATCACTTCATAAAAGAAACGATGACTCCAAAGCTCTTTCAAAATAAAAAGTATGGGGACATACTAATAGAGTACTCCCGTACGCTCCCGTAACCGACACACAATAGTGTCAAAAAAAGACTTTGTACATGATAGTACTTCTGGCACATTATAGTACCCTGGTATGAGTAGGACTCATACCCGAGAACATAATAATACCCCGACACAAGCAGCACCTAAGACACAGAGCTTTGAAAAAGACTTCGTACATAAAATGTACTTATGTACGTAGGACGTACTCCACCGATCATCAATCTCACCACACACGTACTCTTAATAAGAGGCTACCCAATGTCCAAACTTAATTGAACTAAACATCCCTTTTTAAGTCTTAGCCCATCACTAGGCAAAACTACAATGCTTATAATCAATTTTCAATACTATCTCCGTTTAAGCAACGCTAACTAGTGTATACTTAACACAAAGTTTTAAGTAATAATATCATATATATACACATCTTAACACATATAGAACCATAACTGGTTTGCACATTGTATATCATTAAATATATATCTAACACATATTTCAGGCAATAACAAATATTTCACACACAAACATATATTTAATACTTTAATCAATACTTGTATTAAAATCATGTTACTAATCCATAATATTATTATGATATTAATCCATAATAAATAAACCTGCAAAGCCAACTGTTATCCAACAACACAACATAAATATCTATAAGACATTTTACCCTTAGTTACCTGTCCCATCGATCCTCACATATTGATTCTATAACAATGATCTTTTGAGATCTATCCTGATGGATCACTGTAAGCAACGAGTTAACTACGCTTTGGGGATTCCTTGGCATCAAACATTAGTTAATAAAGGCAACCATGGGGGGATAGAGTGCAGTGAATGAACATACAATCCTTTTCCCTGGATCAGTATAATTCATTAACACTTACATACTATAAGTCTGCTAGCGTTTCCACAAAATGGTTAGTCTATGGTTGTCACCTCACTCCGGCAGATGGCCAAGCATCTAACGACTGCCTGATACAGACACACCATTTCTGGCTATCTATAAAGGAGGGGGAATACTAATATAGTACTCATGTACGTAATATGTACCCAACCAAACATCAATGTCATTGAGCAAAGTTTTACTCTCCATTCCCATCTCACACATACCCTTAATATGATGCTACCCAATATCCAAACTTAACTAAACTAAGCATTCCTATTAGGTCTTAGTGTATAATTAGACAAGATTACAATATCCGTAATCAACCTCCAACACAAATTTCATGTCTATGTAATATCTTTACAATACATGGTATTACTAAGTAGTCTTTCAGCTTAACTAGAACTAAGCATCCTTTATAAGTCTTAGCTCATCACTAGGCAAGAATATAATGCTTGTAATCAACTTCCAAAACTGGTTTTCTGTTTATACCATATTATCGCAATACAGTGTGTGACTACACTTTTATCCAACTTAATCAGAACTAATCATCCTTTATACGTGTTAGTTTAAAACTAGACAAGACTACAATCATCGTAATCAACTTTCAATACTAACCCTGTTTATACAACACTATCATAGGGCTCTCTGATGCTTCAGAGCCTCGCTACAAATACCATGGAACCCTAAAATAAACATTAGAAACTCAAAGTTTTAGAGAGAAAAGTCGAGAGATTTTGGAGTGAAGAAAGAATGAAGATGGAAGCTCTATTTATAGCATGCCAGGAGTGAAAGCGCACCACGCCTTTGTTAGGAGCGCGTCGCACCCTTGCGTAGGCGACAAGGGTTCCATATGGTTCTTACACGTGGCAAAATCCTGGTGGTGCTGCGTTGCATGAACAGGTAAATCTCGCAATTCTTGGAAAAATCATATCTTTCGTGTACGAGCTCCGTTTTCGACTTTCTTTATATCATCGGATTCGTATCGACGAGTACTACAACTTTCCTTTAGACCACAACAACTAATTCACATTCTGTTTATATTTTATAGTCTGTAAGAAAGACATTGTAAACGACTTTGCAAAATTCATAACTCCTTTATACGAACTCTGTTCTCGACGTTCTTTATATCGACAAATTCGTATTATCGAGTACATCAATTTTCGTTTAGATTGTTTTGGCTAAAAATCGACTGATCTCCAGTTCACATTTTATGACACACATTTTCGTGTCGGGTTGAACGCCAAACTTCAAAAAATCATAACTTCTTCGTACGAGCGTTCTTTATATCCACATGATCGTCATCACGACTACTATAACTTTCGTTAAAATTATTTTTCATAAATAATCTTTTATTTTTAAACTTTATTTTATTGCTTCGATGATACATTTTATAAAAAGATTTTATACAAATATTATATACTTATAATATTTGTCCACATAATATGTATACGATAAATAAATATTTATATAGTCTGTAATGCATATAACGAATAATTACCCTATTCGAGGATTTTAATTATTCAATAAAATGAATAAGTACTACTAAAATCACTTAATCGTTTAGTCTCAAATTACAGGCGTTAAACAAACCGAAAAAAGATTTGGTCAAGTTTTAAATTTGTTATGAATTTGATCTAAATTTTAAATTTTGTTACGGAAATGGTCCAATGTTTTTTTTTCAAATTCGCCTCAAAATTAGTTTTTTGTTTTACAACTTCTTTTTACATTTTTTGCAACCTTTTTTAATACTCTTTTCACCTTTTATAAAATTTTAACAAAATTATATGATTGGTCGATGTGGTTTTTCAAAGTTACATGAGACAACATTAAAAAACCTTTACGTGTTTGGTCCATATGGTTTCAAAAAATTGCACGTCTGGTCCTTTACCCATGTAAAAAGTCATTTTAACCCCTTTCAATCATTTTATACTATTATATATATATATATATATATATATATATATATATATAATATGTTATTTTTTATTAAAAAATAAGGAATTAAATAAATGGATCTCTTTTTCTTTTTCCTCCTCCTCCTCCTCCTCTCTCTCTCTCTATATATATATATATCACTTCTCTCTCTCTCTATCTATCTATCTATCTATCTCTCTCTCTCTCTCTCTCTCTCTCTCTCTCTTACCATCACCACCTTATTAGAAAACCTTAGTCATCATTACTTCTCAAGCACCGTCGTCTCAACCATTGAAGTCGAAAACCCGAGGGATGGATTATTAAAAAAAATAGGATCAAATTATTTTGTGTATTTTCAGCAACCAAAGAAAGAGAATTTGTTTCGTTTGGACCAGTTAAGGGTTCATAAAGAGTGATATGCTGATATATGGGTATATGGAAAAAAACAAGGTAGATTGTATTCTTAGACGTGTTTGTTGGATTATGCAATCTTGTTTTGATTAGATATGAATTGGAATATGATTTTGGGTTTGTGTTTGTTAATGGCTTAAGAAATGTTATTATGAGTTTTCAGGTTTTGTTGTGTTTATTCATGGTTTAAAAAACTTGAATATGATTTTAGGTTTGTATTTATTTAGGGTTTAAGAATTATGTATTTGAGGAATTTCAGTTTAAGCAAATTGGTTTGATAACTTTCTATTTGAAGTTCCAGGTTTGGGGTGATCAACGCAGATTATGGTGGTAGAGGGTAGTGTTGGTGGTGGTGGTGGGCGTGATGACAAAGGGTGGGGTGTGTGTGTAACACCTATTACATGTAAATGATTCATTTATGTGTTTGGACAATTAATGATGTAAAATGTGGGTTTTCCGATGGTCACGACATAGTGAAGGATATACCATGATGTGACCATGGTTGTATAAAATGTGCATCAATCTCATACGCCACGACCCGACAAGCTTATGGTCACGACGTGGCGGACTCCTAGGTGCTTAACCCTAATTAAGGAGGGGTTGTGCCTCTATTTAAGGGAAGTGAAGGCTAGGGTTTGCACACCCTCGACCTCCATCACCTCCCTTTCACCCTCCAAGAAACCCCATCATCCATTGTGATCTTGTGAGCTCTTTGTGGTGATTTTAGACCCTTGAAGAAGAATAAAGTGTTATTGGTTCATTGTTTCAGCTAGCAAACCTCTCCCTCATCATCTTGTGCTGTTTTAGGACTCTTGTAAGTCCTCATGTTCATGCCTTGTGTTTTCAAGCATGATAGATCTAGGTTTTTCTCCATTTTCCTCCATGTTTCAGGTGGTTTAAGTGTTGGGATTTCATAAAGTTAGCAACTTTATGAGTCCTTGGGGTCCATTTATGGCCTCTTGTCCCAGATCTGGAAAGTTATCAAGTTATGAGTTCCATGTATGAGTTTTGATCTTATTTTGACCTAACTTGTGCGCAAGACATGCATTGGACATGCATATCTAAAAAGCAATGATTGTTATGATGCTTTAGGATGGAGAAAGGATGTTGGAAAGTTTGAGTGCTTAACTTAAAGCATTAAGTTGTCCAGAGAAGTTCCCATGACGTGACAGATGGGCCATCACGATGTGGCGACGGACAGCTTCGCAATTGTTTTCTCCTAACGCTGCCACGATGTGACCAATGGGTGTCTATGATGTCGTGATCAGTTGGGGCTAACCTTGACCGTTGACTTTTGACCATTGTTGACTTTGATCAACTTAAGAGTTTTAGGGTGTAGACTGAGAGGGCACTCTTACACTGTGTTTAGGTGTCTCTTCGTATAGATCTCCTCTATCAAAGATATGTTATGTTAGTGTAACATCTAGTTTCAAGAAGCTTCCTATTCGGGGATTTAAGGACATTAATGGATCAAGTTAGGGCCCCGAACTGCAAGGGTATAATGGTAAAAGTGATGCTTCAGGCCTTTTATTGAATTTAGGATTCAAGTTCGGATGATTTTAAGTTGAAGGAGATTAGATGAGATTATAGGGTTTCTCATTACCTTTTCGAGCATATAAAGAACGCCGAAAACGGATTAGGGATATGGTAGTTGTGACCGTTAGAAGTTATGAAGATTTTGGGTTGAGTCGAGTACACTGGGCGTACATTACGTAGGGCGTATTGGGAAAGAGTGATCGCAGAGTGCAACCTGGTACGCTGGGCGTACGTGGCCCATACTCAAACCCTAATATTGAGCTTTTGAGCCTTATTTAAGAAACTTAATTTCTGGAAACTCTCTCTATATACAACCTCCATATCCCTAAAGCAATTATCTCGAAACCCTAGCCCCATTGTGACGATTTTGAGCCTCTTGTGTGTTTTGGAGTGTTTTTAGTGCACCTTGGAGAAGAAGGAGCTCATTGGAGAAGTGTTGAGTGTCTTAGAGCTTGTAGATCCAGGCCTTGTTCACCTTGATCTATCTTCTGGAGGTATAAAGTTTCAAACTTGATGACTATTTGATGTAGATGTAGCCTTAGGTCATGATATGAGCATGTTTTGGTCCCATGGTTTGGATCTTGTGAGTAGAGGCTACTCCAGAACCTTTGAGCCTATTTTTAGTCATTTTTGAGGTCATTAAGCTATAAAAATCGGATCTTGATGAGTATAATCCTTCCATGCATGAGTTGGTGGTCTTTTGATGAAGTTAGAGATTTAGGGCTTCGGTTTGGACACCATTAAGCCATGCAAAGTCATAAAGCCAGGAACTTTATGACTTAGGACGTCCCATAAGAATCGGATCAGGAAGTTATGCATGTTGTCTTAAGGCATTAAGAGGTTTAGAGTTATCTTTGGGCCTCAACATTGTACGTTGGGGCGTATGCACCTAAATGGATCTTGGGATATTTTTAGGCCTTGAGTCATTTTGGGTTTGGGCCTTGCTTTGTTGGGCCAAGTATAGGAAGGGTAAATTATTTTTTTACCCATTGGTATGATAGAATATGAATCAGACCTTGGATTATGGAATTTTCCTTAAGAATTGATTAGAGATATTTTGGATGTGTTCAGTGTGAGGAGCCTAATAGTAGTCGCGTGTGTATGTTTTGGTTATCTCGGATTGAGGTGAGTCTCCTCACTGTTCCCGTGGGTCGAAGGCACCAATGTCGGCCTACTAGGATATGTTATATGGTAGCTGTTTGTGACTCTTGCATTGTATGTTGGGATAGGCCCATGGTATGTTGGGCTAGGCCCATGGTATGACGGGCTATACCTATTTGTATGTTAGGTTGGGCCCATTGATTAAGAAGGGTTAGACCCATTATTATGGGCTAGGCCCAATATATGTATGATGTGTGCTATTTTGGGGAACTCAATAAGGTTTGTGCTTAAAATTTTATGGTTATGGATTCAGGTACTTCCAGTTCGAAAGGAAAGGGCCCAACTTGATCGCAGCACATCCACCCATGTTTCCGCACTTTATGATTTTGGGATTGTACTCTAATAACTATTTTTACTCTGACATACCTTTTAATGGTTGATAAGAATAAATGGTGTTTATGTGTTGAATTAAAAATGAAAATTTTACCTTATAGTTTTTTGGATGTTACAAGTTGGTATCAGAACCTTGGTTTGAGGGATTCGAGCACACTCTCGGGTTTGTCTGAACTCAAACTGAGGAAGTGGTAATTTTTTGAAAGAAAATAAGTTTTCTAAAAGACTTTTATATAGAATAAGGGGGTGTGATGCATGCAATCGGCCGAACTCAAGTAAGTGATTCCCAGAATACCCATACATGTTGATATGTTATATGATATTAATGATTTCATGTTAGGATAAGTCTAAGGATACTTACATGAATTGCATGATATATTGGCCTGATATATGATGCCTTATAGCCTAGGAGGAATTGGATGCTATGTTAGATTTGGAATCTGTATTTGTGACATCTCCAATTTTCACGACCAGAAAAGACCGATTTGTTTATGCTTATTTAAAACTCAGAGTATCCTTTTTGAAGAATAATATTGCAGAATTTGTTCCCAAAAACATGATAATGATATTATCAAAGCATTTCCGAAGAAATGTATTTTATTTATATTAAAACATTGAGATGTCATTTTCAATACATAAACATAAGCATAACGAAATATTACAAGCCTTACAATAATTAAACTATTGGCCTAATATTCCTTAAATCTCTCAGCAGAATGTATCTTTAATATCACTACATGTGATACAATAAACTGAGTGGGTAAGGTTGGGAAACCTGGTGAGTACATAAGGATTTCAATCCCACAATGTTATAACATATATATATATATATATATATATATATATATATATATATATATATATATATATATATATATATATGTTAGAACTCGCAAGATACAATTTCACCTCATATATGCAATTTACCCCACCCCATTGATCCTCACAAGTCACAACAACACGATCCATACTTTCAGATCTAAAATGAACGGATTTACCTAATCCATACTCCCATATCAGGTATGAACAACTACGTCTAATCCATGCTCTCGGATCAATGACAAATGACTATGCCCACTCCATACTCTCGGACTAGGGACGAATGACTATGTCCAATCCATGCTCTCAGATTATTGATAAATAACTATGCCCAATTCGTACTCTTGGACTAAGGACGGATGAATATTTCTAATCCATGCTCACGGATCAAAGACAAAATTTAGATTTCTACCCTACATGTGTATCTCACTCGTACTCTTAAGGAGATACTACCCGATATTCATCTTAATTAATTTAGGTTTATTCTGTATGTCGTAAATCATCATATATTATAATATATGTTCTTAACACATATTTCAGGAAATATCAAATATCTCACACATAAACATATTTTAATACTTTAATTAATACTTGTATTAATATCATGTTCATGAAAGGGACTATGCACTCATTTGTTAAAGTGATGACTTGAAACTCGGACAGCGCTTCGCTCCTAGCAACTTTCTTTTCCTTCAACGTAACCTAGTATTATTATGGGTTTAGGTCATTTTTGGTCACTTAACTTTTGGTTTTGTGCTTATTTGGTCACTTAAACTCTTTTTAAGTTTTAAAAGGTCATCAAACTTTTGGCTTTGTGCTCATTTAGTCACTTAACTTTTGGCTTGGTCACATTTAGTCACCTAACTTTTAAAATTGTGTTCATTTAGTGACTAAACTTTTAAATTTTTTCAAAAGTTTAGTGACTAAATGAGCACAATTTTAAAAGTTAGGTGACTAAATGAGCACAAATCTAAAAGTTAAGTGACCAAAATAAAAGTTAAGTGACTAAATGAGCACAAAGTCAAAAGTTTGATGACCTTTTAAAACTTAAAAATAGTTAAGTGACCAAATGAGCACAAAACCAAAAGTTAAGTGACCAAAAATGACCTAAACCCTATTATTATCACTGAGTCTTAGTCTAATATTTCTTGCGACTAATTATTAGCCTAGATTCATCATTAACTCAAAGTCTACTTCAAGATCTATCAAGTAAAGATCAGCCAGGCAGGACACTTGGGAGGCAGGATCATTTTGGCGTATAGCCTTTCTGAAATCCAACAACTAAGCCAACGTGACCTTTCTAAACACCTCTCCCATAAGTAGATCAATTAGTGTAACGACTTGGAATCACTGATAAATCTTGTTTATCGGTTCATAATAACGATAATGAACTTATACATAAGTTATACTTAAAGTATGGTAAGCATAACTTAACTTACAGTTGGTTTCACGAGAAACCAGACTTTGCATGGGCAGAGCTTCTGAGTAGAAATCTCTACTTCTCAGAGATTTCTGACACTCCATAGCTTCACTAGTAACACCTAGGAAGTGGTAGAGAAAGGTCTTGGGACCTTGGGAGGGTTTTGGAAGAGTTTGGATGGAAATGTGTGAAGAAAAGAGTGAAAATCGAGTTCTGTTTATAGGCTGGAAGTGGTTCAGTACGCTGGGCGTCCTCAACTTATGCTGGTCGTACTGGATGCCACGTGTCAACATCAGATCGCAAGCCTTGGGGAGGAAGGTGTGGTGCCAAATCGTGACACATGTCGCCCTCTTGTTAATCCGAAAATTAATTGTCTTGTAAAATCCATAACTTTTGCATACAAGCTCCTTTTTTCACGTTCTTTATATCCACACGTAGCTATCGACGAGCTCTACAACTTTCATTTAGACTCTGTTGGCTAATTTTGACTTTAAATTTTAAATTTATATTTTAACAGTCTTAGACAGTTAAAGTCCGTTAAAAATTCATAACTTTGTCATCCGACGTCCGTTTTTGACTGTCTTTATATCGTTGAGTTCCTATTAATGAGATCTTCATTTCTCATTTAGATCATCTCGGCTAAAAATTGACTGATCTAAAATTCAATTTCTGAGCTGTATACTGCTACACTGAATCTTAGAAAAATCATAACTTCCTCTAACGAAGTCAGATTTGGACGTTCTCTATATGCACGCTCTCGGTTTAAAGACTACTACGACTTTCATTTAGATTACTAAGGCTAAAAAGTATTTTATCAAAAATTTATGTTTCATGTTATGCACAGTCGTGCCTATTTATTCGTGAAACTTCAACGGGTCATAACTTCTTCGTTTTAAGTCAGATTTCAACGTTCTTTATATGTACGGAATCCTTGTGACATATACTATAACCGTGGTTAAGATTATTTATCCTAAATAATCTTCTACCAAAAAGTCATTTTTAATGATTATTATCTCTAAATTGACTAGCCCGAATCTGCGGGCGTTACAATTATCTCCCCATTAGGATGATTACGTCCCGAAATCATCAACAAAACAGGGCTTGTATAATGATTCCGCATGTTACATTATCATCCTAGTTAATAACTGTAACTCTTATGTCCTTTTAAATGAGTATCTAACTCTAGGACTCCTTGACTGCTGGCAGTGCGCAATCTTGCACCCGCTCTTCATACTATGTTGGACTTTTAATCGTAACCTTCAGGTTACAAACACGATCCTTATTGGAGACTCCTACTCCTTTTTAAACATACTTAACTTAAGATAAGTGCTTTACTTTGATTACCGTAACAGACTGATGGGTCATGTCCTAATGACCTCTCATCGTATGATGCAACGCTTAGACTCAGGTCTTTTTGAGTCAAATTCCAGAATGGAAGATATCTTCCTTCATGTTTAAATGTGATATCTAGCATGTAGCACTTCAAGCTTCTTATTTTAACGAAGATCGCGATACTTCTATTGATCGCTTCGATTATCTTTTACTTCAATCTTCTGGCTTAAGTGGGATGCTACATTGAACTTGGTTCTATGAACCATGTAACATACTTATCTTAGCCGGATTCAATTTGATATGACTACTAGGGTCGGAATAACAATCATCATCTTAGTCATTACCGAAACGATGGTAACGACAGACATGAACAAAACAGAATCAATTACTAGCGCCTTGATAACGTTGTGACTTTCCCTGATCCATGTTCGAGTCCTGTGCTTCCGATAGTATAAGCATCTACTACCTTTCACACCTATTCATACTCATCCCAAGAATTGCCTTTTAGTTTTCCAAGTCACCATAAAAGAATTTCACATAGTCCTTTAACACATCGGATAACATAACTAAGTTATATATTATTTCTGGAAATGATTACATAAATATTCAAGTTCACCCTATACTATGCCTCTTATGTTAGGCTACACCATATGATACTATCTATATGGATACTTTATATCTCGATCTTCAGATATATAGATCCTTACTCCAGATCCCTTGCATCGTCACCTGCTTCATCAAAGATCCTCTGGAATGCTCTTGCGTTTGGCTTCGACGACAAGTTTGGCTTTGTAGCTCCTTCCCTCTTTGGGAAGTCTTGCTTGAAGTGTCCTTCTACACCACACTTAAAGCATACTTCTATCTTGGCTGCACATTCATTGGCATAGTAACCAGTCTTCCCGCATTTGAAGTAGGTCACCTCTTTAGAGCATTTTCCAATGTGTTTCCTTCTGCAATTGTCACACCATTTTTCTTTATTTCTATCCCCATACCTCTTGTTGTTGGGATCAGACTTTAGGAACCTGTTTTTCTTGTCGGATCTTGAAGACCCCTCAAACTTCCTCTTCTCCCCTACCTCATCTCTTTCCAGACCCTTTTCCCTAAGTTGGGTCTCCATATTCTTGGCTGCTCTAACGACTGTCTTCAAAGTAGTTGCCATTTTTACCGTTGCACCAAAGTCCGCTGGAAATCCATTAGCAAACCTCTTTATCTTGGAGAGTTCAGTAGGAACAAAGTAGGGGAATAACTTCATATTCTCGGTGAATGTGGTGGTGTACTCATCAATACTCATTTTTCCTTCTTTAGGTTCAGAAACTCGTTGTTTAGGTCTATCAAATTTACCTCCAAGTAGTACTGCATTTTCAACTGCTCCAGGAATGCTTCCCAAGACATCCTCATGGCTTCTCCTTGTGGCATTGTATCTGCCAACAACTTCTACCAGCTTAAAACCCCGGTCTTTAGTTATCTGACTGCAAATACGGTTTTCTGCTTATTACTGCAGTTGCAACTTTCAAATACCATCTCCATCTCGGAGATCCATGAATGTGGTGGCGTACTCATCAATACTCATCTTTCCTTCTTCAGGTTCAGAAACTCGTTGTTTAGGTCTATCAGATCTGCCTCCAAGTAGTATTTCATTTTCAACTGCTCCATGAATACTTCCTAAGACATCCTCATCGATTCTCCTTGTGGCATTGTATATGCCAACAACTTCTACCAACTTAAAACCCCGGTCTTTAGTTATCCGACTGCAAAGACGGTTTTCTGCTTATTATTGCAGTTGCAACTTTCAAATACCATCCCATCTCGGAGATCCAGTCCATAATATCTACTGGCTTTAGGCTTATAGAAAGACTTGGTGGATTGGCACCCAAGAAGTTCTTATACATATGCCCATCCTTGTCAATCCCTCTGTCCGGGTCGTTCCTCCTTACCATTCGGGGTTCAACTTGACTCACAGTTCGGCTATAGTTTCCCTCCTCCGACAGTTCTTCATTTAGTTCGGGCTGCACAAAAGGCATAGTAGGTTCATCCCTATTCTGTTTAAGTAGACAACTTGTCACTTCCATCTGACAATCCAACATCGTTTGTATCATTGCCAACGTGATAGGTTTGGGTGCAACTGATACCTCTGGTGCACGCTTAATTACCAGTGGCTCAGGCTGCTGAACACCGTTTCCTAATCTGCTTCGAGCTCTCACCATGTCGATCTATACGCCAAATCAGACATTCAGTGTATAGTGATGAGAATTAAGGTAGGGAAAGCTTTATTTACGATAGACGTATAAATCTCCTTATCACTCCGAAAAGTTATATGCCAGTTCTAATACCATAATTAAACGTTTAGAAATATGAACACATAAAATTTCCAAATCCGATCGGCAATAGACCATAGACCGATCAAATAATAGCATCATAAAGCATATAAGGCATCTTTATAGCCATAACATAAATCTTTTAGCATATAAAATAAATTTAGGCATCTTCCCTAAATAAGCTAGTGCTCGTGTCTATTCAGACATGATTCCTAAATATAGCAGACACTCATCTCATAATCATCGCTTAGCATTCTAAGTTTAAGTCTAGAAATCATACAAAATCCTAGTTCGCTTAAACTGATGCTCTGATACCAAGTGTGACATCCCCATTTTTCACGGCCAGAAAAAAACGATTTGTTTATGCTTATTCAAAAATCAGAGTATCCTTTTTGAAGAATAATATTACAGAATTTGTACCCAAAAACATGATAATGATATTATCAAAGCATAGAAATGTATTTTATTTATATTAAAACATTGGGATGTCATTTTCAATATAGAAGCATAAGCATAACGAAATATTACAAGCCTTACAATAATTAAACTAGTGGCTTAATACTCCTTAAATCTCTCACAGCAGAATGTATCTTTAATATCGCTACATGTGATACAATAAACTGAGTGGGTCAGATTGGGAAACCTAGTGAGTACATAAGGATTTCAATCTCACAATGTTATAACATATATATATATATATATATATATATATATATATATATATATATATATATATATATATATATATATTAGAACTCGCAAGATACAATTTCACCTCATATAATCAATTTACCCCACCCCGTCGATCCTCACAACGACACGATCCATACTTTTGAATCTAAAATAAATGGCTTTACCTAATCCATACTACCGGATCAGGTATGAACAACTATGTCTAATCCATGCTCTCGGATCAATGACAAATGACTATGCCCACTCCATACTCTCGGACTAGGGACGAATGACTATGTCTAATCCATGCTCTCAGATTATTGACAAATGACTATTCCCAATTCATACTCTTGGGCTAAGGATGGATGACTATGTCTAATCCATGCTCACGGATCAAAGACAGATTTTAGATTTCTACCCTCCATGTATATCTCACCCGTACTCTTAAGGAGATACTACCCAATATTCATCTTAATTAAATTTGGTTTATTCTGTATGTCCTAAATCCTCATATATTATCAAATATGTTCTTAACACGTATTTCAGGCAATATCAAATATCTCACACATAAACATATGTTTAATACTTTAATTAATACGTGTATTAAAATCATGTTCATGAAAAGGACTATGCACTCAAATTTTTTAAAGTGATGACTCGAAACTCGGACAACGCTTCGCTCCTAGCAACTGTCTTTTCCTTCGACGTAACCTATATTAATATCACTGAGTCTTAGTCTAATATTTCTTGCGACTAGTTATTAGCCTAGATTCATCATTAATTCAAATTCTACTTCAAGATCTATCAAGTAAGGATCAGCCATGCAGGACAGTTGGGAGGCAGGATCATTTCGACGTATAGCCTTTCTGAAATCCAACAACCAAACCAACGTGACCATTCTAGACACCTCTCCCATAAGTAGATCAATCAGTATAACGACTTGGAATCACTGATAAATCTTGTTTATCGGTTCATAATAACGATAATGAACTTAAACATAAGTTATACTTAAAGTACGTTAAGCATAACTTAACTTACAGGTGGCTTATCGAAAAACCAAACTTTGTGTGGACAGAGCTTTTGAGCCGAAAGCTCTACTTCTCGGAGCTTTATGACACTCCGGAGCTTCGCTACTAACACCTAGGAAGTGATAGAAAAAAGTGTTGGGACCTTGGGAGGGTTTTGGAAGAGTTTGGATGGAAAGGTTTGAAGAAAAGAGTGAAAATCAAGTTCTATTCATAGGATGGAAGTGGTGTAGTATGATGGGCATACTCAACTTATGCTGGTCGTACTGGGTTGCCTACATGTCAGCATCAGATCGCAAGCCTTGGGGAGGATGGTGTGGTGCCAGATCGTGACACATGTCGCCCTCTTGTTAATCCGAAAATTAATTATCTTGTAAAATCCAAAACTTTTGCATACGAGCTCTGTTTTTGAGGTGCTTTACATCCGCGTGTAGCTATTGACGAGATCTACAAATTTATTTTAGATTTCGTTGGCTAATTTTGACTTTAATTTTTAATGTTAGATTTCAATAGTCTTAGACAGTTAAAGTACGTTAAAAATTCATAACTTTATCATCCGATGTCCGTTTTCAACTGTCTTTATATTATTGAGCTCCTATTAATGAGATCTTCATTTCTCGTTTAGAATATCTTGGCTAAAAATCGACCGATCTGAAATTCGATTTCTGAGCTATATACTGCTACACTGAATCTTAGAAAACCATAAATTCCTCTAACGAATTCATATTTGGACGTTCTTTATATGCACGCTCTTGGTTTAACGACTACTACGACTTTCGTTTATATTATTAATGCTAAAAAGTATTTTATCAAAAAATTACGTTTTACGTTATGCAGAGCTGTTCCAGTTTATTCGTGAAACTTCAACTGGTCATAACTTCTTCATTATAAGTCGGATTTCAGCTTTCTTTATATATACGAAATCCTTGTGACATATACTATAATTGTGGTTTAGATTATTTATCCTAAATAATCTTCTATCAAAAATTCATTTTAATGCTTATTATCTCTAAATTGACTAGCCCGAAACTGTTGACAATACAATATTGATAGAAGTTATTGCTAAGTGTATGCTTTAAAAATTGTATATGATTACGATCATATAGCCCTAGAATGATTGATTTAGCCTTATTTCCCGTTCCTCGTCTGGTTGTGGTCCTAGGGTAGAGTCTTTTATTCGACAGTCTATTTGATCATGTATTGTGTATAATTTGCATGCATAAGGCAACCGACAGTGAGAGTATAATTTCCTAGCATGGTAGTAGAAAGTGAGCTTGAGATGTCATTAGATTGGTTTATGGCATTGAGTGTTACTGCACGAATGATTCTTGCTTTGTGCTTTGCGGGACTCTTGATGATGTGAGTTAACTATTTAGTGAATATGTTAAGTCACATGCTGCAAAGGTTAAATAATCTCATAATGATGTATTTTACTCTATTGCGTAGCTCTTGTTTGAGTCTAACCGTTGTAGGGTTGGGTCTTTTACTCCAAGGATTATCTAACCTTTGTGGCATGTGATTGTATTCATGAAGTAAGTTAGCTAACATTAGTGGGAGTTCTTCAGCAACTGATGTCATTGTGAGTTCGGAAACTTAAGAGAGCCAAGGTGGTGCTTTAGTGGGTTTGGTTACACTGTTTAGCGAGTATTTAGAATATATGTTTGAGATGGTGACTTGGAAGATCTGGGATAGTACTTGAGGAAAGTATGGATAGGTTTGGAAGGTAGTATTGGGCCCGTACTACTGGTAGCAGAAGATCCATACTCGAACCAAGGATGGTCACAGAGATTCTAGGGAGCTTGTAGGATGAAGAATTTTATGGGTATGATCTGATTATTGTTTGGTTGCTTTTCAGAATGGCGATGAGTACTCGGGGAGTGGGATCTGATTTAGGCTCAGGTGCTGGCACTGAGTTGATGGATGAGTGGATGAAAGAGTTCATTTTGTCAGAGATCACCCACTATATTTTGGAGCAGACTCCTGTGATTTTCGGTACGGTCAAGGAAGGGATCATGGAGATTATAGAGGAGCGTCAGGACACATACGACACTGGGATTATGGAGTTGCTAGATGATCGACTCGGGGTTTTTCGGTCCGAGATCGTGGCAGGACGGTTCGGAGCGCATACTCCCTCTTTTTGTGAGTTCAATGCTTGTGGAGCTCCGGAGTTCTTATGGGCTAAGGACCCCCTTGCCAGCCGCCGATGGATCGCTGGCATGGAGAATGCTCATCGGATGAATTTCTGCCCCAAGGGGGCGAAGGTGGGATTTGCATATTGTCTTTTGAGGGACCAAGAGCATGATTAGTGGGATGAGGTCGGAAGTACATTAGGATTTGTGACTGTGGTGGCCACGTCTTGGGAGGATTTTGTCATGAGATTCCAAGAGGAGTTTTCACCAGTGATAGATGTATAGAAACTGGCGAGGGAGATTCAGGACCTTCGTCAGGCTACCGAGACTGTGGTAGAGATCATTGGCAAGTTTCGAGAGAGGGCTTTGTTGGTTCCGTAAAATGCAGCAAATGAGGAGATAAAGAAGGCAAGGTATAATCAGGGAGTTTGTGAGCTTTTTAGGGTGCAATACCATGAATGATATGATTTCTAGAGCCCGAGATTAGGAGATTGATTTGGAGCACCTTGGGAAGAGGAAGTCAGAGCAGATTCAGAACGTAGCGGGTCGGGCGAAGAGGCCCATGACTCAGGATTCGTGTTTGGGAGGCCATCAGGGTCGGATCCGTTATGCTAAGTGTGGGAGGACCCACGAGGGGAGCTTCCATGAGAAAGGGAGGGGTTGCTTCAGTTGTGGTCAGACTGGTCATTTTAGCAGGGATTGTCCTCGAGGCTCGACTCCAATGTGTTTTCACTGCAATCAGGTGGGCCACAAGAAGGCCGACTGTCCTAGGTTGATGGGTGGAGCAATGAGTGCACCTACTCCGGTTACTTTGAGGATCACTGGTAGTCGTGGGGGCAGGGAAGAAGCCCCAATAGTGAGGAGCCGAGCATTGCAGCTTCAATCGGGAGAGGCCAGAGTCTCATCAGATGCTATCGCGGGTATGTTATCTTTTGTTTTCCTCGTGCTTTATTATGTGAATATTTGTGCCTTTAGATCATGTGTTTGTATGTGTAAGACATCATCTTCAATTTAGTTTCCCTGTAATTTCCTAGTTAGTAATATCAATGGTCTTCATATGCCTTTTTGCATGCCGAGAGTCAGGAGTAGAGCAATTCTTGTTGAGTTTGATTTAGATTGTCAAGCATTTTGTTGTTGGCCCTTTGCGGGAGCGAATTAAGGGTACCACTTGGAAGATCAATAGTCAGATTAGCGTGTTAGTTCAACAATGAGTTAGAGGAAGTCGTAGTGCCAGTTTTTTTTCCTATTGGAATTCAAGATAGTTGTGGGGTGTAAGGGATCCATCAGGATTTGAGTGCAAGAGAGTTTCCACCGGGTTGCGTTCTCAGGGTTGTGAAGGTAGTCCTTGTATCAAAATCTTTAAGGAAAAGATTGCATGGAAGCTGGTTGTTCCGTTCCTGGACAACGAGATCAAATTTCAAGGAGTTTGTGTCGCTCCGGGTGAATATCAGTCGATTGTGATAGGCTTTTGATCCGATCGCTACCACTAGTAGGGTAGGAGCGTTAGTGAGTGGGTGTTGATCTTGGTCGCATGGGTTCATTCAGACTCTAGGATTATCAAAGAAATTTTAAATTATATCAGTTGAAGATGTTTTGTATGCATAAATCCTTCGGCAAGTGGGATGTTGGGTTGGTGATCCGTCAGTTCCGATAAAGGGGTTCATTATTCGTTGTCTTTATTAAGGTTGGCAAGGTGTAGTTAAATCCAAGTGGGGGAGAACCTTTTGGATTTACAGGGATAAAATTAGGTAAAGAATAAGGAGGAGTTCCACATCCTAGCCGAGAGGGAAGTCAGTTCAAGTGGCAGTCTGGATAGAGGATGCACAAGGTTGGGAGTTCAAAAACTTTCAACAGGGTGGTACGTTCGTAGAGGTGCATGGAAAATATGTGTTTAGATCCAGATTGAGGGTTGTGTTAGAGCTTTTGTTCCTGTTCTTGTCTGATGAAGGCTTTAGGGTTCGAAGCATGACGTAAACACCTGATTGGGATATAGTCGATGTGGTTTCGACTCGTGATTGATTGAGGGTTGGTATGGTAGATGAAGGGCAATACCATGATTTGGGATCGTGGCTGATATGGGAGTGTTGTAAGACTACGGGGTAGCCATAGCATACACATGGATGATAGGCTGTCATGGAAATGGTGTAAGTCTGCATGGAGTCGTAGCATTCACCAGGATGAGATAGGCCATTGTAGGAGTGGTGGTTGGGCTGATGAAGGATCAACGTATACCTGGGTCGGGCGGACAATAATGTTAGTAGACCAGTCCTTTTTGGAATGAGGATCGTTGGATCTGAGATGTTGGGCCTGTATAATACTCAAGTGGGTGAGACCCGTTCGATTGTTCACATTGGGTGAGACCCGTGGTCGTGGCCCATTTGATTATGGTGGTAAGGTTAGACCCGATGGAAATTGGCTTCAATAAGGTATTGGTTCACGTATAGAATAGGATGAATCTGTGATCAACATATGACATCCATGTGGAGTTTAGGCTCAAGTAGCCTGTAGCAGTTAGACTCTTAGGCAGAGTCTCATGGGTGACCGTGCGCGAGGTTGTCGGATGATTGGGGATTCTACACATCAGTTGAGTAAAAGGTCTATATGGAATCAGAAGATTTCGGATAGATGCTGTAACATCTTGATTCTAGGTATTTTACATTTTGACCCTTGGTTTGAGTATTGCTTATAAATTTGGTCCCATGACATTTTTGTAATTTTAGGGAATTGCTTGTGTACGATGGGCATACCCAAGCGTATGTCGCCTGGACCTAAAAACCCTAATATTTAGGGTTTGTGCACTATTTATTCATCCTTAACTCTCAAGGCTCCCTTCATTCATCAGCCCCAACCTCATATTCGACCCTTGCAAACCCTAATCCATTTCTAGAGCATCTTTGATCATTGAGTGTGTATTTTGGTGATCTTGAAGGAGGAAGAAGGAAGAGGAGACCATATTAGAAGAGTCAAGCACCTTGGATCCAGAAATACATCATCATTTGGCACCACTTGGTGGTAAAAATCTTTGACCTTGATGAAGTTTTGCTTAGATCTTGTTAGCCATGGATTTTGTGTTCATTTTGGTCCCATATTTTGGTCCATTTGAGTATTAGCAACTCTAGAACAAGTGAGTTGTTCTTTTGGACGTTTTGGGAGGTCTAGAGTGATAAACATGGAGTCTTGGTTGTTCTTATCCCTCCATGCATGCCCTTTACTGGTTTATACCTTGTATTAAGTTAGGGTTTTGGTATTAAGCACTTAATAGGCATTCAAGATCATAAAGTTGGAACCTTTATGATCAAGGATGTCATTTGAGGGCTAGATCTAGATTTTGGACAAAATAGCTTAATGTATTAAGCACTTATTAGAAATAGAGGGTGGTAGACGCGTACCAGAGGGTACGATGCGCGTACGTGGTCAACCCCGTTTTTGGTCAAGACCTTAGTACGTCGGGCGTACATGCTGAGTACGCTGGGTGTACTCAGCTGATTCAACTCAAATGACTTATTTGACTTTTGACTTTGACCAGGATTTGACCAAGTTTGACCAAGGGTATTTTGGGTATTTTTAGTGGTAAGTGATATTGGTCACTATTTGATGTATAGGTGACTGGTAGAGCTGATATTTAGAGTAATGTCATATTTAGCTATCTGTGCAGACTGAGAGGTGAGTTTTTCCTCACTATACTTGTGGGTCGAAGGCACCAATGCCGATCCATTGAGTTATGTATCCTGGTTTAAAGAATGTTGCTATGTTGTATTGATATGTTAGAACTGAGTCCTAGTATATAGGATGTTTTTATGCGGTAGAGATCTGTAGATCTTCCTGTGAGTCTGTTGATTGGCAATATCATTAACTATTTGTTGAATATATGTTATCTATCATATGTCGACATAGCGTCGTTGGGTTGAGGCTGTACTTCTTTGTGATGTAAGCCAACAAACCTAGGGTAATCCAATCGAGAGATTGTGGGCCAGGGCAATCCAACCGGGAGGTTGTGGGCCAGGGTAATCCAACTAGGAGGTTGTGGGCTAGGGTAATCCAACCGACAGGTTGTGGAACCATTATGCTTTATGTATATTTGTTTCGTTGCCTGTGGTACTTTGGGAGTACTCACCAAGCTTTGGCTTACAATTTCAGTATTATGTTTTAGGTACTTCAGATGACTATGGGAATGCAAAGGTGAGATCGTGCATATCCTCTTGGTTTTGATGATACTGATTTGGGACACTCTGATATATGATTTCTACTTTTGAGAACAATGATATGTAAACCTTTGGTTTTGATTTGGGTTTTGCCTGGAAACAATGATTTCTCTTGATTTAAAAATGGAAATTTTTACCTTGATTTTTGGGATGTTAAAAGTTGGTACCAGAGCCCTGGTTTGAGAGAATTGGATGAGCATTCGTGTGAATCCAGACTCAAACTTAGGATCTGTAGAAGATTTCAAAATGATTTTCAAAATTGTTTTCAAAAGTAACCAAGGAAGGATGAAATGTGTACGATGAGTCGGAGCAAGAAAAGTATACCCCAAGTTACCCACACTGTATTTGTTATTGATGAGTATGATAGAACTGCATGCTAGTGGTAGGCTAGGGATATTTAGGAATTGCATGATAGAATTGTTTGATATATGATGCCTGATAGTCTAGGAGGGCTTCTTATGTGCAAGATGGAATTGAAATAATTATTGTAGTTGCTTAGTGTGTGCATCATAGTTGTATATAACTAAGATTATATAGATTGAGAATGTTTGGTTTAGCCTTATTTCTTGTTCCGTGTTTGGTTTTGGGCTTAGGGTAGAATCAAGTATTCGAATGTCTATAGGATCCAACATTATGTATGAGTACGTTGCAGGGTTGGTGGAAGTTTCATGAGTGAGCATGTGGGTGTAGCAGGCCGGTCAAGAAGGGAATTACCACTCTTAAGAGAGTAAGTACATGATTTATGAGTATTCTAGTTGTGGGTTAGTTATCCAGAAGTTTATGATGATCCATTGATACAAATACAAGTATGTGTGGAAGGTAGTATGGACCTATACTATTGAAAGCACAGGACCCGTACGCATAGCAAGGAAGTCACAAACCCTGAGGGTTAGGTCTTGTCATGTGATTGTAGAAATGTGTATTGTGTGGCCTTTCTGATATGTTTTGATTTATTTTCAGTATGGTGGAGACGAGGGGATTAGGATCTGGAGCTAGTGGCCAAGGTAGGCCCGGATTGACTGATGATCAGATACAGGAGATCATCGCCACTGAGGTGACTGCTGTTGTCCGGGGTTCTATTCCGGAGATGTCTGGGTCTATCAAGACCATTATGATGGAGCTATTTGATGACCGCTATGCTGCTTTCTATGAGGTTGTTGTTGCAACAACTACCACGTCCATTGCTGCTGCAGCGATTCAAGGGGAGAGATCCTTCCAGTACCGGGAATTTGACAATACGAAGTCCCAGAAGTTTGATAGGGTCAAGGACCCGATTGTAGCAATAGTTAGTTTTCCAATGTGGAGGGTTGTTTCTTCACATGTTCGTGCCCGAATGAACAGAAGGTTAAGTGCACCTTGAACCTTCTTCGTTTAAGGGCGATGGATTGGTGGAGATTGATGACTGGTTCGTATACTTCTGAGCAGAGGGCTGCTGTTTCTTGAGAGCAGTTCTCGGAGATGTTCCGTACGAGATATGTTCCCCTGGTGGAGAGGGATAGATTAGCTCAGGAGTACCTAGATCTGAGATGAATGACTGAGACGGCGATGGAGATCACCAAGATGTTCACAGAGAGGGCTCTTTTTTTCCCTGAGTTTGTTGCTTCAGAGCAAGCTCAGATGACCCGGTACTTGAGAATGCTCAAGACGAATATCCAACAGTTTGTGCCCAAGCCCATGATCATTTTATGGTTTCCTTCGTATTTAAGCATCTTTAAACTCATTTTAGGGTTTCTTATCAGCCCCAAACCCTCTTTCACCTCAGAAAAACCCTAGTCTTCAACCTTGCTTGATCTTTGATCATTTTGGAGCTTTCTTGATTTTGGAAGAAGGAGAAAAGAAGAAGAAGAATGTGATCTTGAGTTGACGCTTGAAAGGAATCATCATCATCATCATCATCATCATCATCATCATCATCTTACATTGTTTCTGGATCATTGTAAGTATCAAAGATTCTTCCTTTATTGTTCTATTAGGCTAGATCTAGGTTTTGTCCCACTTTTCCTCTTGAATGTGCAATTTTGATGAATGGAAACCATAAAGTTGGCAACTTTATGTGTTATTAGGTTCTAAAGAGTGTTATGGAGTTTAGATCTAGGGAATGGTTGAGTTTTGGAACCTTGCATGAAAGTTGGATGTCTTTTCTTCTACTTTTGACCCAAATGAGATCTAGACATGTATTGGACATATATGTCTTAAAAGAATCGACTTTCCAGTGCATTATGGAGTTATAAGACCTTCTGGAAAGTTAGAGTTAGAGGATTAATGGATTAAGGACTTAAAAGTTGGACTTTTGGCTTCAGACTGATCTCACGATGTGAGACATAGAGCTCACGATGTGAGGGTTGAATGACCCCATTTCTGGTTAGCTTCTTGGAGCTCACGACATGGGAGGAGGCTCTCACAACGTGAGGTCAGCTCCGATGACTTTTCATTTTCGAGTTGACTGAGTTGAGTCGGGATGAGTTGGAATCGGACCGAGTGAGATCTCACGACGTGACTAAGGACTGGTCACAACGTGAGGATGGATAGCTGACATTTTAGGCATCTAGTTGGTCCTTTATGGAATTGGGTCTGTATTGGGCCTTGGGCGTCTTTTGGATTTGGGCCGGTTATTGGGCTTTTAGTGCCATTGAGTGTGGGCCTTGGTCTTTGGGCCAGTTGAGGGGAAGGGTAAAGTAGTCTTTTACCCTAGGAGTCGGGATTAGTGAATTAAGTCCCAATTACGGTTATGACATGAGTATTGATCATGATTGCATTTGATTGGTTAGCGCGAGGATTCTCCGGTCCAGTGGCCCGAGCATCAGTTGGATTGACAGTGGACTGAGGTGGGTTTCCTTCACTATACTCGTGGATCGAAGGCACCAATGTTGGCCCACCGAATTATGTTTAGAGGTTGATAGTTGTCTTTGTGACAATTTCCTATTTTGCTTGTATGTGCTTGTTGTCTCTTTGACTCTTACTGTTATGATTACATGCTAGCTGTAAGGGTGAAATAGACCCGATACCGGTCGAAAGTGACCGAAGGGGTTGAAAAATACCCAGTACCTGTTGAAAGAGACTGAAGGGGTTGAAATACACCCAGTACCGGTTGAAAGAGACCGAAGGGGTTGAAATATACCCATATATGTTTCACTGTTATGTATGTATGGTATGGGGTATTTTGGGGGAACTCACAAAGATTTGTGTTTACAGTTTATGTTTATGGTTTCAAGTACTTCTGGTTCTAAAGGGAAGATCCAGGCGTGATCGCATCGCATCCACCTATGTTTCCGTAACTTTATGGTTTTAGGATTGTACTCTGATAACTATTTTTACTTTGATATACTCTTGAATGATTAAAAATTGATAAATGGTTTTTATGGTTGAATTAAAAATGAAATTTTTACCTTATAAATTTTGGGACGTTATAATATTTTTGAAAAAAATGAATTTTATAAAGAAAAGGGATGCAATGCGTGCAATCAGCCAAGCTCAAGTAAGTATTTCCCAAAATACCCATACATGTTTATTTGTTTTAGTATATGTATATGTGTATAGAATGCTAGATTAGGGCTAAAGATCTGCTCAGAATCGCATGGTAGGATTCTAGGAGAGATTCCTTTGTATGCCGGTTGTATGGGACTTTAGAACTGCATGCTAGTATGGATTTTTGATGATTAGATAGAGTGAACTGATTAAGAAGTAAACTGGTTTACAACTCGATGCTCGAATGTTGCTTGCTTTGTGATTTTAGAGACCATGATGATGTCAACTAGCTATTAAGCGATTGCGTTAAGTTACATGTTACGGGGACTAAATAATTTTAGAAGGTTAGGTTCAACCCTATTGCACAAATCTTGTTTGAGTCTAACCGCTGTAAAGTGGGACCTATCAGTCGAAGAACTATCTAGTGCCAGTGACATGTAATTGTATTTGTTAGGTAGGTATAAGGAGTTGGAAGGAGTCTCTTCTACAGTTGATGATGGAGAGTGGTGGGAAGGGAACCATAGGAAGCCTAGGAGATGTATTAGCGCATAGGGTGCTCTATAGTGCACATAAAGTAGTTGATAGTAGAGAGGTGACTTGGAGGATTTGAGGTGATCCTTGAGGAAGGTACAGATAGGTGTGGAAGGTAGTATTGGGCCTGTACTAGTGATAGCACAGGATCTGTACCGGAGTCAAGGAAAGTCATGATGATTATGCGAAACTTCTGGAGTGTGAACCTCTTCGTATGTAAACTGATTATTTGCATATTGTGTTTCAGTATGGTGATGACACATGGTGGAGCAGGAGGTTCAGGATCTAGGTCTGGTTCGGGCGATGGTACCATACCGATTGATGAGGGGCTACGCGAGTTCATCGCATTTGAGATTACACGAGGTATCCTTGATGCGACCCCAGAGATGTTCAGGACGATCAAGGAGGGGATCATTGAGATGATGGAGGTACATTTTCGAGCCTTCCGGGTCGATCTGTACGATGAATAGTATGGAGCCCATACCCTCACGTTCAAGGATGTTCGGGGGTCTGGGGCACCAAACTTCTTCGGGTGAAAGACCACATTGCATCCAGGGGGTGTATAACATACATGGAGTGTGCCCAGATGATGAGTTTTGGCGTGAGGGGTAGAAGGTGAGGTTCGTAGCGGGCTGTCAGAGGGAGCGAGCCCCAGACTGGTGGGAGGAGGTCGGATATGCTCTGGGAGCGCCATCCATTAAGGCTATGACTTGGCCGAATTTTGTGTCCCGATTTCGAGCAGAGTTTGCACTAGCTGCCGGGGTGCAATAGTTGGCGAGGGGATTCCAAGACCTGCGCTAGACGATTGAGACTGTGGCAGAGATCACCGTTAAGTTCCAAGAGAGAGATTTATTGGTACCTCAGTATGCCGCAGACGAGGAGATGAAGAATACACGGTACCACGACATGCTGAGAGTGGACATCAGGGAGTTTGTTAGCTTTTCAACTTGTCGTACATTGGAGGATATGATAGCCAGATCCCGAGAACGCGAGATCGATTTGGAGCACTTCGTAAAGAGGAAGGAATAGCAGGTGCAGACAGTCAAGGGTTCAACGAAGAATCCCAAGACTTTTGATTCTAGATCGAGGGCCTGCAGGGTCGGAGTAGCTGTGGCAAGTGCGGCACGGCGCACAATGGAATTTCTAGGGCGTGTGGTTCGAGATGATATAAATGCAGAAAGACTGGTCACTTTGGTAAAGATTATAGTTCCCCTACCAAGGTATCAAGTCTGATTTGCTTTCATTGCAATCAGAGGGTCCATAACAAGGTCTATTATCCGAGTTTGGCAGTAGGAGCAGTTGCAGCACCCGCTCCAGCGACATTGAAGATCACTGATGGCCGCCAGGGCAATGTAGAGGCACCAGTCGTGAGGAGTCGAGCTTTCCAACTGACAACTGAGGAGGCTCGTGGAGCGCCAAATATGGTTACTGGTATGTATCTTCTCCCTATATTATTTTATTGTTTATTTTTCTTGCTTAATGTCTATGTGGTTATATAGGGACGTTCTTAGTGAACGGTGTTTCGGCCTTGTTTCTTTTCGATTCGGGCACCACCCGATCATTCATATCTCTTGCACTCATCAAGAGATTTGGGGATGCTCCTGAGGAGATTGATTATCCGCTGGAGGTGGAGATCACCAACGACCATCCAGTGAGAGCATCGAGGGTTCATCAGGGTTGTATTCTGGAGTTATTTCGAGAGGGGTATCCAATCGACTAGGTTCCTATTCCTTTACGTGAGAGCAAGGTTATCGTAGGGATGGATTGATTGAGCCCTAATGAGGCAATGATCGATTGCGAGCACCGTTTAGTTCAGGTTTGAAACCCAAGTGGGGGAGAGCTAATTATTCAAGGTGAGGGTGCTCAACACAGACCAACTCACTGTTCAGCTACGAGGGCTAGGAGACATCTCAGCAGGGTTATTCTGTTTTTTTGGCCTACGTGTTAGATACCTGATAAGAAGGAAAAAAGTCGGTTGATGATGTGTCAATCGTTCGGGAGTATTCCAATGTGTTCTTAGAGGATTTACCTGGAGTGCCTCCGGAGAGTCAAGTAGAGTTCCGTATAGATCTGGTTCCAAGTGTGGCTCCGATAGCAAATGCACCTTACCGGTTATCACCTCCAGAGATGCAGAAGTTGTCCACACAGCTGCAGGAGCTGTTAGACAAAGGGATTTATCAGATCGAGTAGTTCACCCTGGGGAGCACCGATACTGTTTGTGAAGAAGAAGTATGGTTCCCACAGGATGTGCATCGATTGCCATGAGTTGAACAATCTGATGGTGAAGAACCGTTACCTACTCGCGAGGATCGATGATTTGTTTGATCAGCTGCATGACGCATCTTGGTTCTCCAAGATAGATCTACAGTCGGGATATCATTAGATGAGTGTTAGAGAGGAAGACATGCAGCAGACTGCTTTCTGGACTCGTTATGGTCATTACGAGTTTGTGGTGACACCTTTCGGGCTCACCAATGCTCCGGTTGCGTTCATGGATCTCATGAACCGTAAGTGTAGATCAATGTTGGATCGGTCTATCATTGTATTTATTGACAATATTCTGGTTTATTATAAGACCAAGGAGCAGCATGAGGATTATATGTGAGAGGTTCTGGAGACTCTGAGGAGGGTGATACTTTATGCCAAATTCTCCAAGTGCGAGTTCTGGTTGCACGAGGTGCAATTTTTGGGGCACCTTGTCAATTAGAAGGGGATATTGGTCGACCCGGCCAAGATCGAGGTTGTGATGCAATGGGTGGTTCTGAGGTCTCCATCTGATATTTGGAGTTTCCTTGGGTTAGCATGTTATTATCGGAGGTTCATCGAGAATTTCTCCAGGATCGCAGTTTCGTTGACCAAACTAACGAAGAAGAGTGTCACTTTCGGTTGGGGGCCTAAGCAGCATGCGGCATTTGAGACTTTGAGGTAGAAGTTGTGTGAGGCTCTGATTTTAGCCCTACCCAATGGCATGGAGGATTTCATGGTTTATTGTGATGCTTCGATCACATGGATGTGTGCAGGGCTTATGCAGAGGGGCCATGTAATTGTAGGGTTTTGAGCATTCTAACACTCCTAAGTGTACATGCAACCCTAAATACATTGGATCTATGTTTTCTCTATTATACATGCAAATATGAACTTTCCAAGGTATTCATCCTAACTAGCATAATAACATTGCTTCATATGAATATATATTAAGTTAGAATTACATACCTCTTTGATGTAGAATGTCTTCATGAAGCTTGAGTGCCTAGTGCCCCAAGTGTGACACCTCAAATGGTTCACACAACACCAAATACACTTGGAATAGATTAGAGAGAAATCCACACTTCATAAAATCGGCTAGCCCTTTCACATATATTCTTGTGCCGATTTTGTCACCAATAAGATCTTTATATAGTGTCACAATTAGGGTAAACCCTAATTGTCATGGCTTTCCATTTCCTTGGATCCATGGGTTCAAATACACCATGGAGCATCCATGAAGCATCCTATGGGTTTTAGCCCAACTTGATAATCCATGGAGCATTAGCCCACTATACAAGTATGGATGATTTACACAATCAACCCATATATTTAATTAGTCTTCTTTTGATCACTTAATTAATCCTAGATTAATTCTTGATCAATACTAATTAAATAATCTTATTAATATATTAGAACTTATAATATATTAACAAACCTTAAGTGTTATTTCTCTCGTTATAGTCTATCCAAATGCATGATGCCATGCAACCCAAATGGACCATGCCGGGTCGGGTCAAGTCTTACCAATTATAGTTATGGACTTAGACATTAATCCAACAGTAATTGTTATGCTTCGAGGCAACTAAAGCCTCATGATGCAAATTATCCTACTCATGATTTGGATTTGGGGGCTATAGTTTTTACCCTCAAGATTTGGCATCACTATTTGTATGTGGTTGTTTGTATCATTTACATAGACCATAAGAGTTTGAGATATCTGATGGATCAGTCGAATCTGAACATGAGGCGGCGCCGGTAGCTCGACGTGGTGAAGGATTATGAAAGTGAGATCCTTTATCACCCTGGAAAGGCCAATGTGGTGGCCGATACTCTTAACCGCAATACGGATAGTACTCTTATTCAAGATTTGTGTCTGAGGATGACCATGATTACTCCATTGTTGGAGCATATTCGCGAGGCTTAGGTCGAGGCCTTGAAGGAGGAGCACCGGAAGACCGAGCATATACTGGGTCAGGTGTCCTCTTTTAATTATGATAGTCAAGGATGGGTGACTTTGCATCAGAGGGTTTGGGTTCCATATTTTGGTGGTACATGACAAATTCTGATAGAGGAGGCACACAGGTCGAGGTTTTCCATCCATCTGGGAGCGACAAATATGTACATAGATCTTCGACATGGTTATTGGTGGCTTTGCACGAAGCGGGATGTGGCTTGGTATGTGGAGAGTTACCTAACTTGAATGAAAGTCAAGGTCGAGCATCAGCGACCTCACAGAAATATGGAGTCGTTGGCTATCCCCGTTTGGAAATGGGATGATTTACACAATCAACCCATATATTTAATTAGTCTTCTTTTGATCACTTAATTAATCCTAGATTAATTCTTGATCAATACTAATTAAATAATCTTATTAATATATTAGAACTTATAATATATTAACAAACCTTAAGTGTTATTTCTCTCGTTATAGTCTATCCAAATGCATGATGCCATGCAACCCAAATGGACCATGCCGGGTCGGGTCAAGTCTTACCAATTATAGTTATGGACTTAGACATTAGTCCAACAGTCTCCCACTTGGATAAGTCTAAAACTATTATTGCATATGACTTCAGGAACCGATCAGCAATCGTAGCTCTCAAAAGCTTCTGTCGAACTCTGACCTTGTCGATGAACTCTGACCTTTGTCAATGACTTGTCCATTAGATAAGGGATCATATATTCCTCCATTCTAGATATCATATGGACTGAGACATGGATTATAATCATTCTCTCTGTCCATTTGTTGTTTCCCGATTTCCGATTTATGACGACTGACTAATTGAACAAATCAAATAAGTCCAGGCCCGGCCGAGCACTTACATTTGTCATCACCAAATCATCGAGGGGCCCACAGATATCGCTTTTATCCCGAAGGTAAAAGGAATGGATAAACTTCGACTCATATGGCTTGTTCTACTACTTGTTGAATCATACACAAAGGCACGTTTTATAACATCGAGTTACCAATGCGTTTTCGTGCAATCAATGTATAACCAACTCATAGTAACAACTCATATCTCTAGGTTTGAAGAATATAAGATATTATCGTCTCATGATCACTCGTGATAAAATCCATGAAGTGATTCCAATGAGCGCGGGTTGAATCCAATACTCAGAACTTATGAGCACTCATGAGTGTTGTAGCACCACCTTGTCCAACATCTTAGACCTCTACAAGCCCAACCCATGACAGTCTTGATTCATATCTACTTCCAACATATGACTGACTGTGGATGGTTTGAATAACTTAGTCATTCAGAACAATGACCTAGTTATTCTGGAAGTCAAAACATGCAAAGTGAAACACAATAATAATCGAATCCAATATGGTCTCAGAACTTAGGAATATAAATAAAACACCTTTTATTTATCACCATATGATTACACATTATTCATTTTATACTGTTTCAACTATCAACTTTATTCTTGAATTTAAAACAATAGTTGTCCCATGGTCCAAGCATGTACACTATGTTTTCTAAACACTAGTCATGCCATACACCAAGTATGCATACTATGTTTGTCTATGATCTTTACTTTGTGAAATAGATCAATTGAACATGACTCCAATGATCCTCTTTTCACAGTCCCAAATCCTACTGCAAATGCAAGAATTCCAAATTCATGCCATTTACTGAAATCTGTTAGATTCTAAACTTATATGCATTGATCCTCTTGTAATGATTATGCACAAAGTCACAAGGACTTGACAACAAACATTACAGAGCATTCCAAAGGAGATCAACTCCTTGGAAACATCCTTCTTGCATTAAGTTTCCTAATCTTACACAGATTGAATAATTTCTAACTTTGAAACATTTCCATATTCCATTTTGACTATCACTTCTGAGCAAGAGTTGCCTCCTTACAAATTATGTCAATATGGTCCTTCCAGAATTATCACTATACTTCCAACTGTCCTTGAGCAACCAATCTTTGGTAAACCTTAGATTGTCCTCGACAATTGTTTAATCCTTTTAGTCATATCCAATTCTAGACCTTTTCCCTTCTTAATGCCCCAGGCATTTGGAAAATTTTAGAAAGGATGAATATAGCACATGCAATCAATCCTATATCCGAAGCATATGGGACACGATTCATGATGTCTCACATAAAGACTAAACCAGTCTTTTGCTATAATATTTCTATTTGCCAAGTTCTCATAATTTCAGATTAATCAAAGGGATGCCGTAATCATAATCGAATTTGAGAACGCAAATAATGAACCCATATATAGAATTTCCTTATGTTGAGCCATTCCAACATGATTCCAACATGAAATTCATATATATTCCTTACTAAATTTGATTAAAATCTCAATCTAAGCTTTTAGAATTGAAATGAAGTATAATTTCCTCTCCCTTAATTATAGCAAAACAACTCTTTCCCAATTGAAACCTTTTGTTTTTCTATAATTAACATTGCTAACTTGCAACCTTTATCATAATTATCATGCTCCCACTAACATGATGATTATTAGCATAACACTTATGCTCCCACTAGCTTTGACATGTACTCAGAAATCAGCTAAACTTCTAGAAAAACAATACTTTATTGACTTTCTTACCAAAGTTCAGATTTCTGATACTAGATTGCTTTGATAAAACTTTATCAATATCATACACCTTATCTTAGATAGCTCACATGTGTGTCTAAACAATTTTAAGAACTATGAAAAGGGATGCCGTAATCATAGTCTCGATTGTTTAGACCTTTGCCACTTCTCACAAGTCCATGTTAGTGTGCCGGTTAACCACACACGCTCCACTAACGACTTTGAGAATGCAAATATCACAATTGCTATCTAGCTAAAATCTACTTAGTGAAAGTGTTTCCTCACCATTATTTTCATGAATCGGAGAGAAACCTTATGACACTAAGATTTAATGATGTATGTGTTCTTATCCATGTGAATTGTCAAAACCATAGTCACAAGACAAGGACAATGACAAATACAAACTCATATGGACTGAACTTGTGCAATCTTAAATTCTGGCCACCTGGCAGCTCAAGGGCCTGGCATTGCTTCCAAGTTGCTGTGCAACCAATTGAGAACTCTAAGAACTCATATGCAAAGCCAACTTTAATTGGAATGGGCACAGAAACAGAAATATGTCAACACGATAGGTTATAAACCTCAAGTCGTGTGCTAGTGAAGAACTTCAGGTTTTACTCTTGATTAGTTCTTGAGACTTTCAAGACCTTTAAGACTCCCACTGTCCTCTTGACATATAAGAATTTCTTGTCAGATATTCAAGAGATAGTGTGGATTCTAATCAAGACAAACACTTCACACAATTGGCCTTAGTTGGTCTTTGTTTTATCCAAAACATCACAACTTACCAATTTCAAATGTACAAGAGTAGAAAACTTTTACACTTACATTTGACAAGTGTTTTAAACCTTCTTTAAGACATGTCACTCAAGTTACAATCTTAGAGTATAACTCTAAGAATTGTTTTTTGGAACGAAGTATGAATCATCTTCTTGATTTGACCACTTCAACAATTCATAGCTCCTCTTCTTAGCTATCAGAATGCACTTAGAGGATGAATTGTGATAAGGTCTCAAAATCATTAAGATGGTCTTAAAACATGATACTAAAGTACTCTCCCATCTTTTCAGATTTGAGAAACTTTTATCTTTCTGCCTAAGTTGATTCTTCTTATTCGCTCTGCCATACATTGGATCTTTTTTCTAATGTATCAGAATTACACTTAAACTTGTAAGTGTAACCATATTTACTAAACTTTAGTAAATCATGACGAATAGTCTTATCAATCTTTTGTGGTGGACTTAATCAGTGCACAAGAATGTGTACTCGATCCCTTAGTCCTTTACTTGACTCACACATCCATGTGAACAAGTAGTTAGTCTTAATTTTCCAATGCTTGAAAGTTCTCATTCATCATGTTATACAACTTGCATGATTCCAAGTTTCTATCCAACTGAAACTTGGGTGATGAGAATCTTTCCTTATTTGGTAAATTTAGACACTACCACAAATGAAAGAATCATATTCATATTTCCACTCTTGCTCTTAATGGAATCTTATAAGCAACAAAAATTTTCACAAATGCCATTGTAAGGATATTTTAAAATAAATAAAATCAAAATTTTTCCTTTTATTTAAAAACTTTGCGGAAACACTATCCTTACAGTGCAAAAGCACATGAAAACTTTGTTGTTATCTATTCCTAAGCAATATATCATAACTCCTAAGAAGTAGCTCAAGAATCCAAAACTATGCGATAGAAATCCATCTACGCGATCAGATTCAGCATATTCTTTCTTTAAGTTTCTTCACTTTTTCTTTGATTCTTAAAACATCAACATGTGACCTAGTCACATCATGTATCAAGAATCTCAGAATAGAAACTTAGCAGAGTTAGATAGTGGACTTTACCTGAAGTAGAGTCAAACATATTGACTTTAACATCTTTAGGTAAAATTTGGCAGCTTCGTAAACAATGCCCCTTCTTTTGGCAATAGATACCTATGGACCCTTGATAATGGTACATGGGACTATCACAGACTTAGCCTCTCTCTTTACCATTTGGTCAACCGAGTGGACAATGGCTGATCCCTTTCCATTGGGAAGAGAGAGCTTTACTGGATATCCAATGTCATCATTGTCAATGTCCATAAAGTTTTAGGAAGTTGATCTTAGCAAATAGATAAGATCATTAAGGGTCTTGTCATAGTCTGTTTCATAGGAGTCCCAAAGGAACTCACTATGTGACTTAGAAAGTAGTTGAGCCACCAACTTTCTCAAGACTTTGACATCCAACTCTCCCGGCTTGTTAATATGTGACTTCATCTCCAAGATGTGATCACACCTAGACCTTTGCTTGCCAATAGGGCTTGAGTGACCTTAAACTTTTCAAGAACTTGTGGGTTAGGGAGAATAATTGGAGGAGGTGAAAGAAGTATGATTTCCATGGGACATCATCTTCATTTAGGAAAGCTTGTTTCAAGAGATTTGGGAAGATCATAAATGTCTAAACCAGACATCGTTTGGGAGATATTCAAGATAGTTGATTTAAAGTCCTTAATATAACACCCAATATGAAATATTAAGGCTAGGACTCAACACAATACTTTTATAACTTGGAAGAGGGATGCCGTAATCCAAGCTATAAAATATTTGAAGGTAGGTGAATGACGATTCACCAATTTCCACCATGAAAAACAAAATAAATTATTAGGTTTTTATTGGATTTGAAACTCCTAGGTCTTTTGAGATTCATTGAACTGTTCAATGGCATGTTTCAATCTCGAGTGTGCTCTTCAGGTTTTGTGACTGGGATGCCGAGGATCACAAAACAAGGTGTGAAGTAACCATGCAAATATACTTGGTACCCTTAAGTGTTTACCCCTCAATCGATGTGCCGGTTAACCACACACGCTCCATCGATACTATGATAAACATTAAGTTACCCTTTGCCTACCTTGTTAAATACGAGTTAGTGTGCCGGTTAACCACACACGCTCCACTAACTGACTTAAACAAAGTGCAAAGTGTAATTTCATGGGTTAGCACCAAATTCACATTTTCCTAAGTAACTAATATTGGGTATTTATAAAGGTTTAGTTACTTAGTATTTATCATTAATACTTTTAATGAAGGGAGAATTCTAGTCCTTGTCCTACCCGTTCGGCTAACGACCCTCCACCGGTCAAGGAAGCGGCGGGTGAGAGTGGACACCCATTAAACTGTCATTTTATAGGCAGTAACCTTATACCCCCCTTATAGACCGGCTTCGTGAATGAGGCCTACTAACGGTAAGACTGACTTGCTCTTATACATATATATAAATATTATTAACTTATAATATTATAAAGTATAAGGGTTGAATTTTAACTTTTAAAATTCTAAGGGCTAACTTGGAATTAAAGTATTCTTAAGTGAAAACTGTTCAAATTCCAAAACTTGAGGGCAAGTTTTGAAACTATTCAAAACTAATTAATTCCATAACTTATGTGTTTAAAGTAGTTTTAATTAAAAGACTCTTCAAGTTCCATAACTTGAGGACAAGTTATGGAAGACTTTAAACTAATAAAAGAATGTAACTTTTCTTTATTTTGTAACTTATGGAATTAATTAAGGTTACACATTTTATTACTTAATGAAGTGACTCTTGAACCTCCATAACTTGAGGACAAGACTCTTCATTTTTTGTAACTATTGCCAACTTTTATGAGTTTTATGAAACTTAAATGTGACCTTTCATGTAACTTGAGGACAAGTTACACAAACACATTTTAGAATCATCTCTTAGATTAAAATGGATTGAAAACACATAATCAATTAACTTATCTATTAATCTAAGCAACTCATATGAACAAAGATAATTCACATCAAACTTTTTTCATGTAATTAGCATAACTTTTAAACTAATACAAAACATGACTCTATTGACAATTATCTTTGAAATTGGATTCGCATGAACATTACCACATCAAAAACAAGTTTATAAGTTCAAAAACAGCTTATGGTAATGTTCCTAGTCCAATTCCAGCCAAAAAAACACGAAGACAAGCTGTCAGTGGCCAAAACTCGTCGAGTTCTATAGAGAACTCGTCGAGTTCATGCAAGAAACCATTAACTCGTCGAGTTTATTGAAGAAACTCGTCGAGTTTTCTGTCTGGACAGCTTCTTGGCTTCGAAAAATGTATTTGCATCAAGTATAAGAGAAAGCAAACCTAGGCTCTGATACCACTGTAGGGTTTTGAGAATTCTAACACTCCTAAGTGTACATGCAACCCTAAAAACCTTGGATCTATGTTTTCTCTATTATACATGCAAATATGAACTTTCCAAGGTATTCATCCTAACTAGCATAATAACATTGCTTCATATGAATATATATTAAGTTAGAATTACATACCTCTTTGATGTAGAATGTCTTCATGAAGCTTGAGTGCCTAGTGCCCCAAGTGTGACACCTCAAATGGTTCACACAACACCAAATACACTTGGAATAGATTAGAGAGAAATCCACACTTCATAAAATCGGCTAGCCCTTTCACATATATTCTTGTGCCGATTTTGTCACCAATAAGATCTTTATACAGTGTCACAATTAGGGTAAACCCTAATTGTCATGGCTTTCCATTTCCTTGGATCCATGGGTTCAAATACACCATGGAGCATCCATGGAGCATCCTATGGGTTTTAGCCCAACTTGATAATCCATGGAGCATTAGCCCACTATACAAGTATAGATGATTTACACAATCAACCCATATATTTAATTAGTCTTCTTTTGATCACTTAATTAATCCTAGATTAATTCTTGATCAATACTAATTAAATAATCTTATTAATATATTAGAACTTATAATATATTAACAAACCTTAAGTGTTATTTCTCTCGTTATAGTCTATCCAAATGCATGATGCCATGCAACCCAAATGGACCATGCCGGGTCGGGTCAAGTCTTACCAATTATAGTTATGGACTTAGACATTAATCCAACAATAATTGCTTATGCTTCGAGGCAACTAAAGCCTCATGATGCAAATTATCCTACTCATGATTTGGATTTGGGGGCTATAGTTTTTACCCTCAAGATTTGGCATCACTATTTGTATGTGGTTGTTTGTATCATTTACATAGACCATAAGAGTTTGAGATATCTGATGGATCAGTCGAATCTGAACATGAGGCGGCGCCGGTAGCTCGACGTGGTGAAGGATTATGAAAGTGAGATCCTTTATCACCCTGGAAAGGCCAATGTGGTGGCCGATACTCTTAACCGCAATACGGATAGTACTCTTATTCAAGATTTGTGTCTGAGGATGACCATGATTACTCCATTGTTGGAGCATATTCGCGAGGCTTAGGTCGAGGCCTTGAAGGAGGAGCACCGGAAGAGCAAGCATATAGTGGGTCAGGTGTCCTCTTTTAATTATGATAGTCAAGGATGGGTGACTTTGCATCAGAGGGTTTGGGTTCCATATTTTGGTGGTACACGACAAATTCTGATAGAGGAGGCACACAGGTCGAGGTTTTCCATCCATCTGGGAGCGACAAATATATACATAGATCTTCGACATGGTTATTGGTGGCTTTGCACGAAGCGGGATGTGGCTTGGTATGTGGAGAGTTACCTAACTTGAATGAAAGTCAAGGTCGAGCATCAGCGACCTCACAGAAATATGGAGTCGTTGGCTATCCCCGTTTGGAAATTGGAAGATATCACGATGGACTTCATCATGAAGCTACCGCGAACAACGTGAGGGATGGATTTGATTTGGGTCATCGTGTACCGATTGACCAAGAGTGCGCATTTTATCCCTATTCAGGAGAGCATATCGGCAGAGAAATTAGTTGACATCTATATTTGTGAGGTAGTTGTGTGTCACGGGGTCCGGATATCAGTGGTTTCAGACCGGGATGTACGTTTCACTTCCAGATTCTGAAAGAGATTCCATGAGGAGTTAGGTACTTGATTACACTTCAACACGACTTTCCATTCACATACTGATGAATAGAGTGAGCAGACTATCCAGACCTTGGAGGATATGCTTCGGGTATGTGTTTTGGGTTTTGGTGGTAGTTAGGATTCATACCTCCCATTGGCTGAGTTTTCTTACAATAACAGCTACCACGCCAGTACCGATTGACCTCCATTCGAGATGCTCTATAGGAGGAAGTGTTTGACCCCAATTTGTTGGGGTGAGGTCAGCCAGCGAGTCATGGTTAGCACGGAGGTGGAGCTCCGGACTACCGAGTTGATACAGTAGGTGCACGGGAGATTGTAGACTGCTCAGAGTCGGTAGAAGAGCTATGTGGATCAGCGGCGATCTGATCTCGAGTTTCAGGTTGGTGACATGGTACTTCTGAATGTGTCACCTTGGAAAGGTGTCGTCCGATTTCGGAAGCGGAGCAAGTTGAGCACTATATATATTGGTCCGTTCAGGGTTGTTGCCCGTGTAGGCAAGGTTGCATACCGTTTCGTGTTACCCAACAAGCTCAGTCAGATTCATAGCACGTTCCACGTCTCTCAGCTGCATAAATGCTAAGAGCTTGAGATACCTCACGGATCAGCCGAATTTAAACATGAGGCATCATAGGTGGCTTGACGTGGTGGTCGATGCCTTGAGTCACAAGGCGACTAGTACTCCTATTAGAGACCTATGTTTGAGAATGACCATCATTTCACCACTTATGGATTTACTCAGAGAGGCGCATACTGAGGGGACCAAGGAGGAGAACCGGAAGAAAGGGAAGATCAGAGTCAGATTGCTACCTTTGTTTCTGATAGGTGTAGGCTACTGAATCAGTGTGGCAAGGTTTGGGTTCCAGTTTCCGGTGGGGTTCGTCATACATTTCTACAGGAAACACATAAGTCTAAGTTCTTGATTCATCATAGCGCGATGAAAATGTATCGGGACTTGATACTTAGTTGTTGGTGGCCCTGCATGAAAAGGGAGATAGCTTGTTTGTAGAGAGGTGATTGACTTGTCCGAAGGTCAAGGTCAAACATTAGAGGCCTCACAACAAGTTACAACCTTTAGAGATTCCTGTATGGAAATGGGAGCAAATCACCATGGATTTTATCATGAAGTTACCAAGGACAACCAAGGGGTTTGATGTTATTTGGGTGATCATTGACCGTCTGACCAAGAGTGCCCACTTTTGTGCTATTCAGGAGAGTTCCTTGGCTGAGAAATTGTTGTTGCTGAAGGTATCTCCTTGGAAGGGTGTTATTCTCTTCAGGAAGCGGGGAAAGTTGGTCCCCATATTTATTGGGCCTTTCCGAGTGATTTCCAGGGTGGGCAAGGTGGCATACCGGTTGGATTTACCAGAGGATCTCAGTCAGATTCATATGACTTTTTATGTCTCTCATTTGCGGAAGTGTTTATTGGACGATTCAACAGTGGTGCCCTTAGACGACATTCAGGTTGATGAGCGCCTGAACTATATGGAGAGGCTGGTAGCTATTTTGGATATAATAATGAAGGCCTTGTGCAAAAAGGAGGTGGCCTTAGTGACTTGGGAGCCCGAGGAGGAGATTTGTGAGCACTACCCTCACTAGGGACCATTTGTAAGATCATTTTCAACAAAGTTTTAAATTGCTAAAATTGCAAAAGTTTCAAGTTTGATGCAAAAAAAATTAATGGTCACAAAGTTTAATAAAAGTTTTAAGGAGCGAGGTTTTTCATTAGGTATGATAACAAAGGTTCAAGTTCCCCACAAGTCGATGTCTTCTAAAATCCATGCTAACTCCTAAGCATCAGCCTCTCAATCTGAACATACATCCAAAATAAGTTAGACAATTCAATGTCTAGTGAGCTACCCGAGGATCAACTCATTTTGAGTAAGGAATAACAATCCAAAAACTCGAATTGATCCTCCCAAAAACTTATAATTAATATTTTGTTGAAAGATGTAGAAATATGTTTCATTCAAACAATGCCAAAAGGTGTATAAGAATTTCATGCTAAATGCAATGCTAAACATGCATCTATCCCAACCCCATGTCAATCTCAAAGTCCAACTCACAAAGTTGATGACAGGATGTGAAGAAAACAAGACAGATGAAAATGTCAAAATTTCCCTTACATCCACAAACACGGTACTAGGGGACATCCAACCTAGTCCACATGAAGGGTAGCGAACCTCTACTCGTGCATGTGAGGATTATCTAGAAATCTACTCACAACAACAATAAACAATGTACATTTGGGTACCCAAGATCTCAAGTCACACCCATCCTAGTATAAATATTTACACATAGGATGATGAAAACATTTTTCAAAAAATTTCCAAGCTCTTGAGCTTCATTTGTCAAAACATTTCAAGAAAATACTTTGCATGAATGCACAATTAGAACACATAGAAATCAATGGATACTTAAAGTACCATGCAATGTAATCAAGTAAAACATATAAGAATTTGAGTAGTTCAGGGGATGTATTTTACCGGTAACTCACCTTAGCTCCTAGCTTCTTATTCCACTTCTCTTCAACAAGTTACCACCCTCAATCACTACCTATATAAACCGAAAGTACATTACTATATTGCTAAAATAATCTAAGACTTATAAATAAACACATTTGAAATTTTAGATTACAAGTCATTATAACATAATGGATGCTTAAAAGTTGGAGTGGAATGGAATCGTGGGAAAATTAGCAAGAATAGGGGCCAGTTTCGCAAAGCACGCCGTGACAGTGTGTGGTTGCACTGCGCTTTCTGTGCAGACAGATTCCATCAACCCCTTTTTGTTCCAATTTCCCAAGCAATTCCAATTTCCATTAAGCACTTAACTTAACCTTACCAATATACCAATTCAAATATGAAATTATCAAGCCACCCCTATTAGTTTGATTTAATCCTATCGAGCCACCCCTAGTAATTTGACTTAATCCAATAAGCTTTCTCGATGATTAGGGCATCAATTGGTTATTAAGCCACCTAATATGAATAAGTACTCAATGCACCAATGTCGTAATGTATTTACTAACCACTTCCTCCATGAACATAAAATCAGATAGATTGATATATAACAGTATGGCAAGATTCTCAACAATTCAACCATAAGATCGATCTCAAGAACATGTTTTCCTTATTTTATTCCCATTTTGCCATTTGTCCCAACAATCACTAGAATCATACTAGGATGTGATGATTCTTCATGTTTAACTTCAATTCATAATACATAACATGGAACTATGATTATGAGCAATACATACTCTTTATATCACCACCAATCACCATTAAGGTTTATATTTCATAATTGTCCTCAAACTTCATAATCTAAGTAAATGATTCTACCATTGCTTGAACTATGATTTTCTATGCAGATTTGCAATCAATTCTTCCTCAATGCTCATGGAATCATATAAGGGTAAGATTATCACATCACCATTATCACTGGAAAATCTAGGGTTTGTGGAGATTTAGCAATTTCAACCCAAATTCTACCATAGGGTTATAGATTTGAGCAAGAAATTAACATAATCATCTTAGTTTTCTTAGAACACAAAACCCTAGCCCTCAAATCAAATATTTGCACACCAAGGGGAAAGAATTTATACCTTAGAGGCTTAGACCATTAGACCAAATGAATTAGAAAAGCTTGAGATCGAATTGTAGGGACTTTCTAATATTCAATCGTCATTTCTCCACAGTCCTAAAGCTCCCAAATTGATCCCATCTGCTACAGTGAAAGGTGTGAGCCTCTTTATTCTGAAATTTTCACTTTCTACCCCCTAATTTTGAGTTTTTGACATTTATGGCCCACAATTCTATCAAGTGGAAATGTAACTTTGCAAGTGTACTTCCCAAATCCTTCTCCATCCAAAACATGGTAAAACTAGTCCCAAGTAGTTAAATGGGTCAAAGTCTAGATAAACCATATTTTTTGAATTCGATATAATTAGTCCCCATTTCCCAAAATGTTGCAAAATTTTATTCTTGACCTCTAAAACATCTTACTAAATCTCTAAAAATTAACTATCTATTATTTTATTGTACTAATGTGTGTGTGTGTGTATATATATATATATATATATATATATATATATATATATATATATATATATATAGAGAGAGAGAGAGAGAGAGAGAGAGAAACCTTAGCCTAGAATTCGAGATGTTACAAATTGTAACATCTACTTTCATGTATTGCTCCTGGAAATTTATTTATTCAGATCTTCAAAACTTAAAAGTTTTGGGTTGATCGCGGTGTGGTGAAGAAGTCACCACGGTGCGACCATGTCATTTAAATGAGAGGTGCATTTGATCCCCACCACGGTGCGGTCATGAAATAGACACGACACGGTGGCGGTTGGGTGCAAAATCCTAGGTCTCGAGTCATGGGCCCTATTTAAAAAACCTTGTTATTAGGGTTTGCTCTCAATTTCAACCTCCACCCCTTTGATAGAAATCCTATTAGTGAGTGTTATTTTCTTTTCAAGGTTCTTTGAAGAAGAAGAAGAAGAAGAAGGTGATCCAACCTATTGTGGGAGTATTTGTCGAGGGGTTCTTAGACTCCAAAAGGTATAAAGGGGTTCTTAGACTCCAAGCTTTTGTGGGAGTGTTTGAAGAAACTCTAAGGTCTTGGATGAGAATGATGCTAGTTTTTGGACCTTAAGGTCCCATAAAGTTGCAATCTTGCTCAAAAACCAGCCATGCATAGATTTCTTAGGTCATTTGGGTCCTTTTTTAGTTAGGGTTTAAGATTTAGTCTTTTAGAGGGTTGGAAATGGATAAAGTTGGAAACTTTATCCATGCATGTTCTAAATCGATCCAAATATTAGCTTTGGAGCTTTGGAAATAAAAGTTAAGAGCTTAATAAGCTAAGTTGTTATGGACGTTACCACAGCGTGACAAGGGCCTTGCCATGACGCGGTGGATGATGTACCGATGACTGTTTTGTCTAACAGTTGGCACGATGCGGTCAGGTGATGGCCACGACACAGTGACCAGACAATTTGACCTTGATCATTGACTTTTTGACTAAGTTTGAATTTAGGTCAAACTTGACGGTTTAGATCATAGATTGATATTAGACTATTATAAATCTCTAGGTAGGTGTTCTACCGGTTTTCTTGTGTGTGACAAGATGTAGGTATATATATACTTTTGTCTGTAAGGTGAGGTTTCTCACTATACTTTGTACTACAATATGGATCCCTGTATGATAGGAGGTTAGTTATTGTAGGGTTATGTTAGGAAGGTAGATTCAATACAATTACTTGTACCTGTTTGTTTTGTAGTTTGTTGTTATATGTATATGTTGACATATTGTGGATGAGTTGAGGCGGTCCAGCTATGTGCTGAAGGCCAAGAGACTTGGGCAGTCCAACTTTTTGCTATAGGCCCAAGGGGTTGTCCACCTTTATACTAAAGGCCCAGGTGGCAGTCCAACCTTGTATTGTAGGCCTTGTGTGCATGCCCAAGTGGCAGTCCATCCTTGTATTGTAGGCCTTGTGTCCATGCATTGTATGTTTATTAGCGTGTGGGGTATTTTTGGGGAAACTCACTACGATTTGGCTTACGATTGTGGATTTAAATTATTCAGTTACTTCTGAGGATCGAGACAAAGTGAAGATGTGACAATATAAACTATCCCAAATATTTCATGATTTTGAGGGTTGTTATGTTACTATACTCTGATTGTTTCTGTTTTGTGAAACAATTGTCTTTATGGTGTTTGACTTTTAAGAAAATGGCTTCTACTTCTCTTTTAAAAATTGAAAATTTTACCATGGTTTTTGGGACGTTACATTGGGTATGTTTTCATATGTTGTCCCAATGCTATTTTCATAAGGGTTGATGGTATGTTTCTTTTAACAGTGTACTGCAAAATTTTGGCAAGTAAGTTGCTATTTTTACCTTTAATCCCATTTTGTCACAAGTATTTATAAATATTTTACAATGACTACTAAATTTATTTAACAATGTATCCACGTAGGATCTCATACATTAGCCATTTTTTTTACTATTATAACTTTCAACATGAAATCACAATCTTTGTCACTGTATGGATAGAGGATCTCAGACACTAGCTTCATGTTGAAGGTTGCAGAGGTAAAAAAATAGCTAAAGCTTGAGATCCTCTATACATAAAGTGTCAAATAAATTTAGTACTCATTGTAAAACATTGATAAATACTTGAGACAAAATTAGATGAAAGGTAAGAAAAATTAACTTACTCGGAAACCTGTTCCACTACAATGTTAAATTAAATATACCATCAAACCTTGGGAAAGTATATATGGGACAACATTTGAAAACATACTCAATCTTGTGAAAATAGCTTTGGGGCATGAGATAAATATAGGAGTTTCATCCTTACAATAGCACAGTTCCATTTTAGTATTCCTTACTAAGTGTATGTTACTAGCTTGATGAAGAAGTCATATGAAGGGAAACCCAATATGGTGTACAAGAAGAAGAAGAAACATAAACGTAACCTAGGGTTTTATATTCAGTTGTTCTTGTAGGTGATCGATGCTTACTACACACATGAGTTAGAGAGAAACAGTGTTATATGTTGATAATCGACTCCATTAATGAAATAACAAGGAATAAGTTAAGGTTAGGTTTATATTGGAACAAATGTTTTAGGACTAAAACAGAAAAAAAAATGTTGTTTCTTTTATGAAAAAAAATCTCAATTTACATGTTGGTAACTGGATCGGGAACTGAAATAAGAAGAAATAAGTAAATGTTGGGTTTTTTCTGGAAAAAAAAGTTTTAGGTAAAAAAAAACAAAATGTAAGGTATTATATGGAAAAAACACACACACACACACATATAATATATATATATATATATATATATATATATATATATATATATATATATATATATATATCTGTGTGTGTGTGTGCATACGCTTGTGTGTGTATAAACAAGAATGGGAAAATTTTTTGTCCACTGCACTATGCACCAAAGTATGGTGAATCTTTTTAAAGGAGCGTTGTTCCCTCAATTCATCTCATTCCACATCATATTACCCCATTCTTTCCCTCTTCCACGTCCCATGGCCTAATGAAAGTAGAAGTAATGGTGGTGATTAAACATCAAACTATATACATAACATCTTAAGGAACATTTTGTACAATTATAGGAGTGTAAGAAGTGAAACAAATCATGAAAAATGTTTTAAGAGTAGAAAATATGGGTCTTGGCATGTTTATGTAATGTTTGATTTCTAACATATTAACTTTGAGTATATATATATATATATATATATATATATATATATATATATATATATATATATATATATATATATATATATATATATATATATATATATATATATATGTCTATCTGAAATCAAATAATAAATAAAGTTTTGGTGAGAAATAGAAGAATCAATCTCAACATTTCGATAAAAGAATCAGTTAACGATATTAAATAGGTTGATATTCAGTTACAAACTGTTTCAAAATGGCTTAATCCTTATAAATTTCATCTATCAATGAATTGGACCTATGGCCCATGATTACTTTTATCATCTCTCTGTTTTTATAGTTCATATTGGATCTTTTTTATTATATATATATATATATATATATATATATATATATATATATATATATATATATATATATATATATATATATTAGATCTTGTGAGAAACAAAACTTTCATGAGAAATGAACCAAGTAAATAAATTATTAGATGATACAAAAATAAGATGATTCACAAGAAATATCGTGAAAAAGCGGTTAAAATATTCATTTAGTTTAGATTTTCATAAAAATTCTCCGAAAGAGAAACATCACGGCGTTTTTTTGACTAATTTTATCTAACTCATGTTTTTTTGTCTCATCTAATAATTCATTTACTTGTTTCGCTAAAAAAATCATGCAAATTGTTAATTTCTCATATTTTTCGTGAAAATTTTGTTCTTACTGTGATCCTCTCTCTCTCTCTATATATATATATATATATATATATATATATATATATATATATATATATATATAGAGAGAGAGAGAGAGAGAGAGAGAGAGAGAGTGAGAGAGAGAGGAGGGGGAGAGAGAGAGAAAGAAAGAGAAATGGGAACTACAATAAAGAATAAAAGAAAAAGAATCAACATTGTTGCAAATTTTATTGTTTACATTGAATGTGTATGTATAAGATTACAAAAAAACTCACATCCGTATCTTCTATAAAAAAAATTATAGAAGATAATTCATATGTGAATTGTTATTGTACTTATTTTATTTTTCAATAATTATTGATGTATCAATGATTATTGGTTGATATTTATACTTTTTGATATTTTATATCCAATATAAATGATTATCATGTACAAGAATTGTATAATATCTATCATTTTTTAGTGTATATGATAATTATTTACATATTTACATATGAAATATAAATATAAATCATAAATATCTATGTGAATGTAAGTAATTAACCTGATTTTCTAGATCTAAATGTGAATCTTAAATACATATTTCAAATATATACGTGAAAATATTAAATTCACATGTGAATAAGAATATATATATATATATATATATATATATATATATATATATATATATATATATATATATATATATTCACATATGATTGAGACTAGATCTACAGATTCACATGTGAATGTAAGTAATTAACCTGATTTTCTTTTACTATTTCAACATTTTGATAATACACAATAAATTTACCAAGAATCATAAGTAATACATACATACGATATATATATATATATATATATATATATATATATATATATATATATATATATATATATATATATATATATATATATATATTCTCTCACAACACATTTTCGTAATTAAGGGTTATAGCTACAAATTTAATAGGAAATAAATCTTAATTCTTTCATGCGTATTTTGTTACTTTATATATGAATTAGATGTAACAAAAATCTCCATAAAAGTTCCTAAAGTTTGACTCTATTAATGAAAATGTCATGCTTGATCTATTTTAATGATTAGACTCAGGGTAATGACTAACATTTTGCAAAATGTGTCTCATACTCGATTACCATTTAAGTAATTGATTACTTGGATGATATGGAGTCATTGTCATTTAATAAGATTCTTAGTGGATGTTGGGGGTAAATTAAAACCTAGTTCACGTTTATATAATATCAAAATCAACACATCATAAAAAGGAAAATTTTAATAGATTCGTCGTCTTCAGCTGGAAGTGTTAATCGAAGGGCAAGACAAGGTGTGAGGAATTGGTGCGAATGAGAAGATAAATGCAGAAAATGGACTTGATAGACAACAAAAATTCAGGTAGTAGATTTTTTTGGATGCATTGATTACAAGGTAAAAGCCTTACATTTGTTAAATGCCCTGGTTAGAATGTGAAAGGTTTACAGATTTGTTGGATGAGAAAAGTTTAACCTCGTGTTCTAAGTTGTAGAACAATAGAAGGATTGTGATTGCTTTTCTTGGATAGACCCTCCACTACCCAACAATTGGTACAAAGACCAAATGTTGAAATTATATAACTTAAAAAATGATCAAAATGTGGAAGTAAAAGCAGCAATGCAAGGTGATGGTTTGGAAAATCATGCTCAAATGTTAGAATTGCACAACTTAGAAAACACTCTAAATATGGAAGTAGAATCAATAGTGCAAGGTGGTGGTTAGGGAACTCATGTTGGTTTATTACTTGGAATTTGGAATATTAGAACATATTTTTCTGGTTCTTGTGTAGTGGGTTTTGTATATGTTAGGATTATGTTGTTTTTGGGTCCCTCATGTAATATTCTGGTTTTTGTGTATGCTCCTAACATATACTTTTTTTGTTATGGATAAATAAAACGTTATTATGGATTATATGGTTTCAAAAATGTTGCATCATTATCATGGTAAGAAAGTAAACAACATCATGGTTCAAAACGGATAATGTTTAGTGTTTTGAAAAGGAATAAGTAAATAATGACATGGTTTCAAACATGACATTAACATCACAGTAAAATATTAACAATGCAATAAGATTAAGTAATTTGATTACCAAAAGATTAGTAATGCCATTGTGTTTAACCTTTTTATAAGGCATGTATTATCCACAAGATTAACACACGGGGTTATCAATTACAATTTCATAATTTTTGGTTCTAATCAAAAGGTTACACTATGATAACATCTTAGCCAAAAGACAAGGTATGAAACCCCCTAATCTAAAATATGTGTTTCTTGTGTACTGGTTCTATTCTCATGTTAGCCAACCACGTGCTTGGCTAGCTTCATTTTATTGATTCTTTGAGAAGGCATCCTTATCTTACCAACAAATTTAGGGATTGTAATCTTGGTGTCCACTATGTCATCTTCATCATTGTCTTTATCATCCTACTCATCTTGTCATGGGTGAATTTTTAAGACTGGTTCTTGATCTTTAACACCAAAATATTGCTCATAAAATATGAGTAGTAATGTAAGATGGTATTTGAGTAAGCACATACCATGGACATGTCTATATCCATAAGAATATCTTTGATAAAAAGGATGTTACTCATTTCATTTTATGTTATACCTAAAGCTTCCATTATATGTACATTAGAATAATTGTATTCCCCTTATGTCTGTAATGATATCTTTCACTTCAAATGCAAGCTTAATCTCTACACCATATGCTACTTGTGTTTCTTCTACCACAACTTCGACTTCTCAAGACTTTTATTATGATAATGAACCTAAACCTATACCCAAGGATCTTCCACCCCTATAACCTCCACATATAGAACCTTTTTATGGGCCTATATGCCTTTCTTTTGTCTAATGACTAACATTTGGATCCAACCTTGGTCTAACCATCTTTTTTTTAGGTTTAGGTTATTAAGAAACTGCTGTATTTTTCATGAAACTCTGTTATGACATTTTTGTTGGAAGTTAGTACACTAGATTGCTCTACCCTTAGTTAACACTTTGTTGTACTTGTCATTTTTTCATATATATGTCTTCTTATTTTTATGCTTGGTCTCCCTAACATCCTTCTTGCTATATGGGAGAAGGGTTTTGGTATATGGAGTAACAATCCACATGTTACTTCCATTAACAAGTTGCAAGTTTATGGGATAAGTTTCTTGTAAATTTTCCTTGTTGAACCACATGCTGATGAATTTACCTGGATCCTAGTAAGTGTAGTAGGCACAAACTTGTGCATGAACACAAAATGTATCCCATCAATCTCTTACAACTTACATGTGCAAATATGTGCCCCCTAATCAACACAATATGAATCATATCCACTCCTGGCTTCATAAACATTCAACAGACTAGTACAAAAAACCCAATTCATGCACATTAGTGTGATAACAAGGAAAATGGATAATATGTGTATACCTTTAATCTTCAACAAGCATTTTCATTTTCTTAACAACAACATGACATACATAAGCATTCTATTTCTCTAGATTTTGTAGCATTCTGAAGAACCAATCTATTAAGTATATTCTAATCTCTTCAAGCATAGTGGTGAATGGTTTCTTGCTAGCGTCCATGATAATGGAATTAAAGCATTCAATAATACCATTTTAGCTGCATCATAGGCAGTATTACTCCTAAAATATCCCATGCACCATGTAACACCTAGTTTTAGTGATGTTCTAATTTTGGGACATCAGGCCGAAATTTGATCAAGTGTTGGTTTTGGGCTTCAAAGGAATATGTTTTAGGCCCTTTCGGATGTTGGTAATGTTGGATTAAGTGATTTAAAGTCGTCGATATGTGCCTTGAAGCAAAGGGTAAAATTGGAAAGGTGATATCTCGGGCTTCTTGCATGAATTAAGGATTTTAGTTCGATATGTTTTAAGTCAAAAGTAACTAGATAAGGTTGTGGGGCTCTTCAATACCTTTCTGTGAATGTAAAAACATCGAAAACGGAGTTGAAACAAAGAATTTATGGTTGTTTGAAGTTGAATTAGAAATTGGGAATTTTGCTCTACGCAGGGCGTAGGAGCTAAATTTTAGACGTGTATTTAATGAACTATGCATGGCGTAGATTAAGCTAAGAAGGGTGTAGCTGTTGCAGATCAAAACCCTAATCCTAAGGTTTTGAGCCATATTTAAGGGTCTTGGGATCCTTCCCATGACCATCCTCCATCACCTCACTCCATTCCTTGAGAAACCCTAGCCTCTTCTTACTTGTTTTGAGCTTTGGCATCTTTTGTGAACTTATTTTCCCCATTTAACAGTTGAATCTTTAAGATCAATGTGTTTGTAAAGTGCATGGAATGAGGGTTCAAGTATAGATCCAACAAGATTGCTTCATTCCTGGACCATTGTGAGCAAAAAGCTTCTAACTTGCTCGTTGGTTTCATAGATCTTGTTATTTGTCATAATTGTCACTTTTTGGTCCATTGAGCTTGTGTTTGGGAGTTTGAGACAACTCTAGCACCTTTTGAGCTATATGACACCCCCGATTTTTCAGAACCAATTAAAACATTTTCTTTACGCTTTATAAATTGAGATGTGAAAATTCTCAGTTAAATAAAACATTTTTAAGATAACAAAAGTTATTTTATTAAAACCTTGAGGATGTCATTCGTTCATATCCAAACATGCGTTACAACATAAAATATAAAAGGTCATGAAACTATAGATTACAGACACATCTCTTTATTCCACTCAACATTCTAATTAGACTATTGTAGCCTTGGTTCCACTACCTGTGATTCATAAAAATGAGTGGGTCAGGTTTGGGAAAACCTCGTGAGATACATAGGGTTTTCAAGCCCATAACAATTTAATGATAAATAATATCATTCCTACAATCAATGACATCAAAATTATATATAAGAAATCTTGACCTAAGACCAACTACCTAAACCAACCAATCCTCAGATCCTAAAGCAACGATTCTTTGGTGGAATCACCCAACCTGATGAATCGTTTGAGCAACTGTTTAACATCATGGCTAGGGGTATCCATGGCCAGTGTAAGTCATATAAGGCAACCAATGTTCAGAGATTTGATAAATATGGTATCCCATTTTATCTATGTCCATGGGTTATAAGTCCATGCTAGCAACGTAATTCACTAGACCGCCTAGAATATTCAAGTGTTGTCATCTCCTCTGGTCGATGACCCAGACATACTTTCCAGTTGTCTGATCTGGACCCACCATTTCTGGTCATCCAAGAAAAAGGAGGAACACTCTGCTCTGATCTTACACACTCTACCCCAGTCATGAGAGTTAATTGATATCCAACCTAATTTCAACTAAGTATTATTTAAAATTCTTATTCTTTAACCTAAGGCAAGATTTATATTTAAAGGCAATCGATTTCCAATACGATTTCTAATTTGATGGTATTATCCTAATTTTAAAAATAACATATAGCACAGATAAGACAAGCAAGAATCTAATGTCTCATATAAATAATACATGTATTTTAGATTATAATCTCGATAGTAACTTTGCACTCACCTGACAAAAGTGTATGGTGATTGGTGAATCAGGCAAAGCTTCGCCTTACACCTTTTCCAAAATACCTTGATGTGTATAATGCTAAGTCTTAGTCCAATTTCATGATTTATGAATTATTATCTCAAGTTTTTAGACTCCTCAACACTCCCAAAGTCTACTTCAAGATCTAAACAAGGGATAACCATGTAGGATCATATTGGAGGCAGGGTCCGTTTGGTATACAGAGTATACTGTTTGGAAATCCCATTTTAAACACCTCATTAAATCTAGCCTAGAAATTACTCCCGTAAGTAGATCTAGTAGTATAACGACTTGGAATTATTAATAAATCTTCCTAGTAATGACTTATAACTATGCTTATAAATTACATAGAGGCATAGTAATTGTAGCTCACTTACAGAGTACTATAGAATAGAACCGGGATCTAAGCGGGCCAAATACTCACTCGAGATCTCCTAATCTAAGCCTACTACTCAGATGAGTACTCAGGGGGGTCGCAGGGATTCGCCGCACAATAGAAACGAAGGAAAATGAGCCAAATGCTGACTATTTCAGAGAGAAATCGATTGAATAGTGTGAGTATTGTAGAAGGAATGAGTTGCTATTTATAGGGTGATTTCTTGGGATGCACGTCATGCACCATAGTAGCATGCCACGCTCTTGGTCAGGACATAGTGACGTGATGAAATGTTGGCCTGGCACGTGGCGAAAAGTGGGCGGGTCTGCATGGTCTTGTCGGGCGCGCCGTGCTCCTAATGCACACGCGTACCTTTTTTCATATTTTCAAAATTGCATAAATTCTTCATACGTACTCCATTTTTGACGTTCTTCATATCCCCGAAAAGCTCTCGGCGATATCTACAACTTTTGTTTAGACTTCGTCGGCTAATTTGAATTTATATTTTTCACACAGCCTTAGACTGTTAAAGCCCGTATAAAAAGCATAACTCTCTCATCCGGTGTTCGATTTCGGAAGATTTTATATCGTTGAACTCCTATTAACGTGATCTTCAAATCTCATTTAGATTATTTTGGCTAAAAGTCAACCGATCTAATATTCGAATTCTGAGTTGTATACAACTATGCCGAATCTTAGAAAAATCATAACTTCCTCTCACGAAGTCAGATTTGGACATTCTCTATATGCACACTCTCGGTTTAACGACTACTATCAATTTCGTTTAGATTACTAAGGCTAAAATTAATTTATCAAAAATTAACTTTTTATGAGACGTAGAGTCGTGCCGGTTTAATCACGAAATTCGAAGAAGCATAACTTCTTCATATGAAGTCGGATTTGAACGCTCATTATATCTTCGAGATCCTTATAACGTATACTACAGCTTAGGTTAAGATTATTTGTCTTAAGTATTCTTTTATCTTTGATGCGTATTTTAATCTTATTTATTTTATTATTAAATACACCTAATATCATATAAAACACGTAAGCATATAAATATATGAATAATCCTTTCTTCTTCATTCATATAAAGATTAAAATAGTGACCAAAGCGATTACAAATTTTGACTTAATCTAGTAAGAAACGCGGGCGTAACAATTATCTCCCCTTTAAGATGATTCCGTCCCCGGAATCATGCAGCAGCAAACAGATGAGGATAGTGATTCTTCATTTCACTTTCTGTTTCCCAAGTGAGGTTCGTCCTTGTCGTTTGTTTCCATCGCACTAGCACCAAGTCAATCATCTTGTGTCGTAATTTCTTCCTCTTACGGTTAACGATTGCTTCAGGCTCTTCAACCAGCCTTCTATCTTCATCGATCTGTAACTCTAAAAGTGGGAGCATATCAACATCTTCTCATGAGTACTTCCTCAAATACCAAACGTGAAAGGTATTAGGGATACTTTGCAATTCGTCGGGCAACTCAAGCTTTTATGCTTGATTCCATATCCTTTGAAGTACTCTTAATAGTCCAATAAAACAAGGACTCAACTTCCCACACTTTCCAAATCTAATAAGTCCCTTCAACGGCGAGAATTTAAGTAACACTTGATCACCCAAATCAAATGTTATCAGTTGTCTTTTCTTATCTGTGTAGCTTTTTGAAGACTTTGAGTAGCTAGCATCCTTTCTCTGATGCCTCTTTGCTTCTCATCGGTCTGGTGTACTAAATTAGTGTTGGGTTTTGAGCATTCTAACACTCCTATGGTGTACATGCAACCCTATAAACCTTGGATCTATGTTTTCTCTATTATACATGCAAATATTAACTATTCCAAGGTTTCATCCTAACTAGCATATTATGAAGCACCTATACTACAAAGTTCTAGTTAGATGACATACCTTTTGATGTAGCTTGATGTATTCAAGCTTTAAGAGCTTAGCCCCAATAGTGTGGAAGCCTCAAATGGAATCACAAATCACCAAAACACCTTGGAAGAACTTGAGAGAATATGTATGCACACTAAAATCAGTCCACTCTTATTTTCACACACTTGTGCCAATTTTGTGAGCCAAGGACCCCTTTATATATTATGGAGGATTAGTGTTACATCCATGTAAACCCTAATACCCATGACCTTTCATTTACATAGGATCCATGGGTTAAAAGCTCCATGGACCATCCATGAAAGCTTAGCCCAACCTAAATGAACTTGGCCCATTCCATATATATAAGAGTCCATGTCACTACTAGAAAAGCACCCTTTAATGGCACGCGGACAATGACACGCGCTGATTTACAATGCGCATTTTTTGCGTGTCCTAAAAATAATGTCAGATTTCCAAAATTTGAAGGATAGAGGACACGCATTTTTGCGTTCCCTAAAATTAGTGTCCAACAAAAAAATTACAAACACGGAGGGCGCTTATCTTAAACACTTGTCTTCTACAAATAGCGCTTTATATTTTTACTCAAACGCGCGTCACTTATCAGAAAATCGCAGGGACTATTAATTCTAGGGATTTTTTTAAGAACATTCAAAATACTCACTCACTTACTATGTGCTATCTAGAATCGATCCGTTCGGGGACCTCGCCTCGCCTTGCCGGCAACCCCTAGTTCACTTCTCCTGCGGCGACCTTAGGGTTACTTCTCCTCCGGCGACCTCAGGCTCTCTTCTCCTCACTGGCGACTTGGGGCTCACTTGATCTTTTTGGAACGGAGCATGCCAGACAATGTTCAAAAATGGTAAAAATGAGCGATATAGCTGCACAACCTCTAGATACCGCTACCCCAGTTGAAGTAACCCCTAACACTCAAACAATAAACTCCAACGATTCTACTCCAAAGCTTTCTTCTAATTAAAAAAATGCAGAGAGCAAAGAATCAAAGAGAAACTTGAAAGAATGCAAAAGCTCAGGATTTATGATCTATCTCTTAAGATGATATCTATGAAACCGAATACCATTAAGAGAAACATCAAACCCTATAAAACCCCTAATCATTGTGCTTCCCCTTTTCCCTCCCACAGATCCTCTAGGTTTACTTCATTTTCTTCAATTTTATTACTTCTATTGTTGTCTAATCTGCAATTTGAAGTGAAATTTTTGTATCTGATTTGTTTGTAGAGTTTATGAGTTTAGTTAAAATGATATTTATATTATGATTGATTAGGAATCCTTTACTTTTCAGTCTATTGTCTTTGTTTCATCATTTTTTTCAGTTCTTTTACTTTTTACTATTGTTTAATATGCATTTTGAAGTGAATTTATGTTTCCGATGTGTTTATAGGGTCTAATTGATGTGTGTGATTCCATGAATTTTATAGGGCACACGTGATTGGTTGGCCTTCAGTTAGAATATGCACTATGAGTCTCAATACATAAGAATATGCACTATGAGTCTCAATACATAACTTAGGTATTTTTATATAGGTTTTCAATACATAACTTAGGAATTCGATGGAATAGGAATTTGATTCATTTCCATTCCATTCAGGAGTTTGGTTGCATATAACTACAACAAATGGAGTTCCAACAGTTGCCTATTTTATATATGAGGTTAGTTGCACATCATCTGGCTCACCAGTCCAGAAAAATCATAGCTGTCAAATAATAAATTATATATTGTGGAAATACATTAATGGTCTTTTTTTTGTAACTTTAATAATCTTTTTTTTAGGTCGTCATCGAGAGCCATTGGAATGGGCTGCCCGACAAAAGATTACGGTCGGGGCTGCCCGGGTACTGAGATATCTTCATGAAGAATGCAAAGTGGGTTGTATTGTGCATCGTGACATGCGGCCAAATAATATTCTTATCACCCATAATTTTGAGCCTCTGGTATATTTTTCTTTTAAATAAATACTTATTAATGTTGAATTTTGAAGTAAACTAATTTTTTTTAATAAAAGGTAGGGGATTTTGGGCTGGCCAGGAGGTAGCCGGATGGAGATACCGGGGAAGAAACAAGAGTAATTGGGACATTTGGGTTAGTTTTTATAATTCTCTTTCTTATGGTTTTTCATTTCTTCATTATATTTTTTATGATATGGTTTAATGTATGACTGATTACATTACCTTGATTTTTTACAGATATTTGGCTCCTGAGTATGCACAAAGTGGGCAGATAACAGAGAAAGCAGATGAATACTCGTTCGGGGTTGTATTAGTGGATCTTGTTACGGTGCGCAAAGGAGTGGATCTTAACTGCCCAAGTTTTCTAGTATGTTTCTGGTTATTAATGGTTTTCTAAATTGTTGTTGACAAGTAGCATACATTGGCCTCCTATATTTACTTTCATAATTTCTTATGAACACATAAATTAATATACGTAGATACTTATTACTAATTACTAATCTTGGAGGTCCGGAAAAATGATTATCCATCCACGGAAGCAGCTCAAAATCTTTCCATCTGCTATGGTTACTATTTGAAGTATGTTTTACTTTTATAATTTCTTATGAACACATAAATTAATATACGTAGATACTTATTACTAATTACTAATCTTGGAGGTCCGGAAAAATGATTATCCATCCACGGAAGCAGCTCAAAATCTTTCCATCTGCTATGGTTACTATTTGAAGTATGTTTTACTATTTTGACCATTTTACCCCTGCTTGGTTTTGCTTAGTTGTTGCCTTTGTAGGTCTCAAGTTTTTCCCTTACTTTTGGAATTGTGTGGAGTTTATTGCCACTCATGAGTAAGAAGACGACGGATACATATGAACCATTCTAAAAAAGAAGTTATATTCACATAAAACAACAATTTTCTTATAAAATGAATTCAAATAATATAACTGTTGGGTTTTAAGCACTATAACACTCCTATGGTGCACATGCAACCCTAAATGCTTTGGATCTATGTTTTCTCTAATTATACATGCATTTTCAATTTTTCCAAAGCATATATCCTAACTAGCATACAAATTGGCAAATGAACAACACAACTAGTTAGATGACTTACCTCTTAGAAGGACTTGTAGTTCTTGACCTTTGAAAGCTTGAGCACCCCAAGTGTGATGCCTCTAATGGTTCACAAACACCAATATGCAAGAGGAGGCTTGAGAGAATAAGTTACTTGCACAAAATCAATATCACTCTCCAAGAATGTTGTGGCAACCGATTTTGGCTCTAGGGGGTTTTATTTATAGTGTGGCAAATGCTAGGGTTACATTTTGTAAACCCTAATGACCTTTCATATTACTTAGGATCCATGGGTTAACCTCCATGGACTATCCATGGATTATCTCATTGGTTTAGCCCATCCTAAATAACCATTTATCATTAGCCCACACTATTAGAATCATTGATTTACACAATCAATCCACATATATTTAATTAGTCTCTTTTGATCACAAAATTAATTCCAAATTAATTCTTGATCAATACTAAGTAAATAATATGATTTCATATTAATATATTATACTTGTAATATATTAATATATCATAATAACCTTATTCTCAAAAGTCCATCCTATCAAATTGCACTGGTGAAGGCAACCCAAAAGGACCATGCTACAATCGGGTCAAGTACATCCCAGTTATAGTTATGGGCTTAGACACCAAATCCAACAGTCTCCCACTTGGATAAGTCTAATAACTATACCTGCCAATGTGACTTTAGGATCCGACTTAGCAATCGTAAGCTTTTAAAAGCCGTTGTCGAACTCTGATCTAGTCAGTGATGCGTCCTTCAGATAAGGGATCATATACTCCTCTATTCTCAAGATATCTATGCGGACAAATACATGGAACATAGTCATACTTATTGTCCTGTAATTTGTTTCCCGATTTCGGATTCATCTGACATAGAACATAACTGAACACATCAATTTAGTTCTGACTGGGCCCGACACATAGTCAAGACAGAATCATCGAGGGGCCCAAGATATCGCTTTTAATCCTCTTAGGATAAAAGGAACATATAAACTTCGACATTATATGCTTGTACTAACTACTCATCAAATCATGCACAACGACATGTTTTATAACATCAAGTTACTGATGCGTTTTCATGCCATCAATGCACAACCAACTCGTGATAAATTCCATGAAGTAATTCAGGTGAGCGCGGGTTGAATCCAATACTCAAATCTTATTTCAGGAGCACTCATGAATGGCGTAGCAAACTTTTGCTATGTCTAAATCCTTAGACAATCTACAAGCCAACTCATGACAATCTTCTTTCATACTTACTTCCAACGTATAATCGAATGTGGATAGTTTGAATAATTCTTATTATTCTGGAAGTCAAAACATGCAAAGTGAAACAATAGTAAATAATTGATACAAGACAGTAACTTTACTTATAAATAAAACTCCTTTTACTTAATCATCAAATGTCAATTACAATTTAGCTATTAAAAGTTTCGATTTATCTAATCACTAAAACTAATATCGTCTGTTAGCCCAATGCCCCTCGCATGTTGCAAGTGCTTAACCCTAGTCACTCCCTTTGTAAGGGGATCTGCTGGGTTGTCTTCTGACGATATCCTCTTCACCATGAGGTGTCCTTCTTCTACTTGATGTCTTATGAAGTGGTACTTTCTGTCAATATGCCTGGATCTACCATGATCTCTCGATTCCTTGATTAAGGCAACAGCCCCTTCATTATCGCAGAAAATCTCCATAGGCTCCTTTATGGATGGAATAACTCCAAGGTCTCCGATGAAGTTTTTCAACCATATCGCCTCCTTCTCCGGTTCGCTTGCTGCTATGTACTCTGATTCGCATGTTGAATCAGCTACAGTTTCCTGCTTGGAACTTTTCCATGTTACTGCTCCTCCATTCAGGGTAAACACCCAGCCCGACTGAGAGCAGAAATTATCTCTGTCGGTTTGAAAGCTGGCGTCACTATACCCTGTCACTCTCAAGTCATCACTCCTACCGAGGGTAAGGACCCAATCCTTAGTCCTCCGTAGGTACTTAAGAATGTTCTTAACTGCAGTCCAATAAGCTTTACCAGAATTCCCTTTATATCTGATGACCATGCTCAAAGAGAAGGCCACATCAGGGTTAGTACAAGTCATATCATACATGATCGACCCAACTGCGGAAGCATATGGTATATGACTCATCTCTGCTATCTCGGCCTCTGTACTCGGACTCTGAGTCTTACTCAGTTTGGTATTTCTTTGGATAGGTAAGTCACCTTTCTTGGACTCCTCCATGCTGAAACGTTTCAACACCTTGTCCAAGTAGGTAGTTTGACTAAGTCCTATTATTCTTTTACTCATGTTTCTCAATATCCTTATCCCTAGGATGTAAGCAGCTTCTTCAAGGTCCTTCATAGAAAAACACTTCCCAAGCCATGACTTAACCTCCTGCAAGGTTGGGATGTCGTTTCCTATGAGTAGTATGTCATCTACATATAACACCATAAAGCTTACTATACTCCCACTAGCTTTGACATATACACATGACTCATCCTCGCTTCTCGAAAATCCAAACTCTTTGACTTTCTCATCAAAACAAAGATTCCATCTGCGAGATGCTTGTTTCAATCCATAAATTGATTTCTCAAGCTTACACACTCTATTAGGGTACTCTGCATTGACAAAACCCTCTGGCTGACTCATGTAAACATCTTCAGCCAACTTTCCATTAAGGAAAGCGGTTTTGACATCCATTTGCCAACATAACCCTTATAGATTTAATCTTCGCTACTGGTGAGAAGGTCTCATCATAGTCAACTCCTAGAGTTTGAGTAAAGCTCTTCGCAACCAATCGCACTTTATATGTGTGTACTTTCCCATCCATGTCGGTCTTCTTTTTGAAGATCCATTTGCACCCGACTGTCTTACGACCCGGTACATTGTCAACCAAGTTCTAAACTTGATTGTCATACATGGACTGAATCTCATTGTCCATAGCCTCTTTCCATTTTGCAGACTCAGGGCCTACCATGGCTTCCTTGTAGTTGTTAGGTTCATCCAAATTTACCAGTGTGCTATCACTGATAAATGTATCACCTTCTGCAGTAATATGGAAACCATAAAACCCAGGTGGAACTCTAACTCTGCTGGAACGCCTTAGAGGTATGGATTCGTCAATTGGCTCAACCGGAGTTTCCTCCTCAGGTTGAGTGCTAGTGTTTGAGGTTCCTTCACCGCTTGACTCTTGAAGTTCTTCAAGGTCAATTTGCCTCCCACTGTCCCCTTGGCATATGAGTTCTATCTCACGAAAGACTCCTCTCCTCGCGACGAAGACAACATTGTCACTCGGTCTATAGAAGAGATATCCAAAGGAGTTCTGCGGGTAGCCGATGAAAATACATCGCTCACTTCGAGGTTCGACCTTGTCATGAGTATCGCGTCTCACGAAAGCCTCGCAACCCCAAACTTTGATGTGGTCTAACGAGGGAACCTTCCATGTCCACATCCCGTGAGGTGTTTTGGAAACCTTTTTGGTAGGGACTAGATTAAGGATATGGGCGGCAGTCTCTAAGGCATACCCCCAGAATAAGATAGGTACCGAAGGTCGACTCATCATGGAACGAACCATGTCTAGCAAGGTTCGGTTGTGCCTTTCAGCCACACCATTAAGCTGTGGTGTCCTAGGTGGCGTCAACTGTGAAACAATTCCACATTCCTTAAGATAGTCTAGGAACTCGATACTAAGATACTCTCCTCCACGATCGGATCATAGCATCTTTATCTTCCTGCCCAATTGATTCTCCACTTCTTGCTTAAACTCTTTGAACTTTTCAAAGGTCTCTCACTTATGCTTGATTAAGTAGATATAACCATATCTACTGTAATCATCAGTGAAAGTCACATAGAAGCGGTTAGCATCCATTGTGGCGGTTCTGAATGGTCCACACACATCAGTGTGTATGAGATCCAACGGACCTTCACCCTTTTCATAAGTACCAGTGAAGGGTGACTTGGTCATCTTCCCAAGTAAACAATATTCGCAAGTGTCATCCGACTTCAAGTCGAACGACTCCAAGACTCCATCCTTTTGGAGTTGGGCTATGCGCTTCTTGTTGACATGTCCAAGATGACAATGCCACAAGCATCCTTGTCCAAATCATTTTACGAATCAATATTCAACACATTATTTCCTAAGTTATCTACAACCATCACAGTTTCATATATACCATTGCAAGGTAATGCTTCAAAATAAAAAACACCATTACAATAAGCATATATACCACCATTTTCATTATTAAAAGAAAAGGTAAAACCTTGTTTATACAAACTTTGAAAGGAAATAATATTTCTCGCCATATCGGCCGAGTAACAACAATTATTCAAATCTAAATTTAAACCATTACTAAGCAATAAAGAATAAACTCTAATCTTGGTCACATGCGACACTTTCCTATTTCCCATGATTAAATTTATCTTCCCGTGCTCCACATCCCTACTTCTTTTTAGTCCCTACAAATCAGAACAAATGTGAATACCACAACCTGTATCAAGGACCCAAGAATTAGCATGTGATGAGTTATTAGATTGAATAGTGTAAATACCTGCAAAGGAGGGCTTAATCTTGCCATCCTTTATGTCCTGCAAGTACTTGGGGCAGCTTCATTTCCAGTACCCTTTTTCATGACAGTGGAAGCACTCTGCATCTTTCGGATTGGAAGAGGGATTATCAAAACCGGCTTTGGTCCCACTGGAAGAGGATTTATCAAGAGACTTTCCCTTGCGGCACTTGTAGGGAGCCTTCCTCTTCTTTCCCTTCCCATGTCCAATTGCCAGAACATGGGCAGAAGTAGTAGTAGGAGTAGACACAACCGACTTGCCTTTCAATTTGCTTTCTGCAGTTCTTAGAAGGCCTTGAAGCTTGCTAAGAGTGTCCTCCTCCTTGTGTATATGATAAATCATGCAAAACTGATCATAACAAGAAGGTAAAGAGTGTAGAATAATATCTATGGCCAACTCTTCATCAAAATTTACATTCAATTTAAGCAAGCGGTCCACAAATCTCTGCATCTTTTGCAAGTGGGCTGTGATGGGTTCACCATCCTTCATTTTGGTTGTGATCATGAAGGCAATGATCTCATACCTCGCCTGCCGAGCACTTTGATGGTATCTTTCCATCAAATCTTGATACATTTCAAAAGGATAGTAGTCCTCATAGGACTTCTGCAGCTCAGCAGTCATGGTTGCAATCATTAGACACGACACCTTTGTCGCATACCTCTCATGAGTAGTATGTTCAGCGATTTGTTCGGGAGTAGAAATGGTGACATCAATCTCCTTAAGATCTTTATCTAGGACATATTGTTTATCCTTATAGAGAATAGCCATTCGGATGTTTTGAATCCAGTCATTGAAGTTCGAGCCATCGAAAATGACCCACCCACATAGGTTCATGAGGGAGAAAGAGCCTGAAGGGATTGGGTTGGAAGCATTTTTTGGGATAGACATATGAAAAGGAAGAAGAACAAAGTTTAGGTTAGATGATAATCCTTAATATTACATCCAAATGAAATATTAAGGCTAGGACCCAACACAATATTCTACAGTTGCGAAAAGGGATGTTGTAACCCAATTGTAAAATATTTGAAGGTAGGTAAATGACGATTTACCAATTTCCACCATGAAAAACGAAATAGATTATTAAGTTTTAATTGGATTGAAATTCCTAGATCCTTTGAGATTCATTGAACTTTTCAATGGCATGTTTAAATCTCAATTGTGCCCTTCAAGTTTGTGACTGGGATGCCGAGGATCACAAACAGTGTGTGAATAACCATGCAAATTAGCTTGGTACACCCAATGTTACAAATCACCTAATCAATGTGCCAGTTAACCACACACACTTCATTGATCTATGATTAACATCAAGCTACCATTTTCCACACATTGTCAGTCCCAGATTAGTGTGCAGGTTAACCACACACGCTCCACTAATGACTTAACAAGGTGCAAATTGTAATTTCATGGATTTGCACCATTTTCACATTTTCCTAAAGTAACTAAGATTGGGAATTTAATAAAAGCTTAGTTACTTTATATTTATCTTTATACTGTTAATGAGGGAGAATTAATGTCCTATCCTACCCGTTCGGCTAACGACCCTCCACCAGTCAAGGAAGCGGTGGGTGAGAGTGGACACCCATTAAACCACCATTTTATAGGTAGTAACCTTATACCCCCTTATAGACTGGCTTCGTGAATGATGCCTACTAACGGTAAGACCGACTTGTCTTATACATATATATATATATATATATATATATATATATATATATATATATATATTAAACTTATAATATTATAAAGTATAAGGGTTGAATTTTAACTTTTAAAACTCTAGGGTTTGGAATTAAAGTTTCCTTAGTGTAACTTTACAAATTCCAAAACTTGAGGGCAAGTTTTGAAACTTGTCAAAACTTTTGGTATTCATAACTTATGAGTTTAATGCAATTTTAAAGATGAGACCTTTCATTTTCCATAACTTGAGGACAAGTTATGGAGGTCATTAAAATTCATTTAGATCAGTTTTCTAACAACTAAAATATCACATAATTCAGGATTGATCTAACTAAACTCATAAAAAAGATAATTCCAAGTCAACGATTTACAAGCAACTTTGTTTATCATATAAAACAACAATTTTCTCAAAACTTTGACAATTATCTTGTAATTGGATGAGGATAAGCACTACCAAATTAGAAAAAACATTTTTAATGATCCAAAACAGTTTGTGGTAGTGTTCCCAATCCAATGCAGGCCAAGAAACCCGAAATTATGCAAACAGAGCCTGCAACTCGTCGAGTGCATGAACTGTGTCACACCCCCAAACCAGATGGCGGAAACGTCCGGGGGCTTGAGCGTGACTCCATTGTTGTAGTATCATCACAGAGTATATAATTGAAACATAACAGCATCATCATCACACATGTAATATAACAACATTCATTGTTTACATCGAGTATTGTATTTGAATATTACATGCCAAAATAGTTAGAGTATGATGAAACAAAATATAACAAAATATCCATTAGTTTGTTCCGCTCAACCTGCTTCAACGGTTTCCTGAGAATACAAGTTAATTTAAAAAGGTCAACATAAAAATGTTGGTGAGTTCATAAGCATGTTTGTGAAAATAATTTGTACAACTTTGAAACCACCAGCAAATCCTATATTTTCTTAAAACAGTTTAGTATGTTTGTGTCAGATCTTGTATTAATACATGTGTGTTATTGTTTATTAGAATGTATAAAGATAGTGCAGATAAGGTAAAGAGAATGTAAATAGAATGCCCCCAGACAACCCTATGTTGTCTGTAAAAGAGAATGTTGCCATACCAACCCCCGAGGTTGAGTACCAATACGAGTATGTTCCTGAGTAATCCAAAGAAGAAAAGAAAAGAATGGTCTCCCGTAAATTTATAACGTTAATTCCTCTAAGTGAGCCGTCATAACCATACTAATTAATGACAAATTCGCCTGTCTTGGCGTTTTTGAACGCCGACGGAAAATAGAATAAGGTTTTCGTCACCCTAGACTGATGTAGTCTAACTGTAGCGAACAGCTCAGGTGTGGGGTGTCATCCCCGTATAGATCTATACACAAAATCCCGCTCTCCCTCCAAGAGACTCTGATTATAACTACAGCCTACGATCGTACACTTAGTAGGTGTCTACCGACAAGTCTCACTAGATCCTTAATTGAATTTTACGCGAAGAGAAACATATAAACTCATTTCGGTCCCAATGAACCATGTCTGCGGACCACCTGAGTCTCACTGAACACGTAAGTCATTTTCAGGCCCGGAAGAAATGAGATTATATAACATGGGCCCAAAATATATGTAAAAGGACAACTAAGACCCATTTCACATGTAAGATATTTATAGGCCCAAATAGCACGCAAATAGTATCCAAGGTCCGTCGCACATGTTAATGGGTCAGTGAGGCCCAATAAACAAATAAATAGTATTCAGGACCTCTCAAGCATATTAATGGGCCACTAAGGCCCAATATTATACGAATGGCAAAATTAGTCCGTTTGTTATTTGATTGCTAGTATTTGTTCAATTGTTTGTCAAATTGACTTAAAAATACCACTTTTGTAATCATATATATCTTAAATGCACATAAGTTAACATGTCTAGATGAATTAAAAGTATGTATAAGTCATATAAACTTGCATCTAACAAAAGTATAAACACTTTTAGTAAGTTAGAACAATTTTCTGATTTTTGGCATTTACGTCTCTATTTTTAGAAATATTATAGAAAAATAATTGTTAGTCGAAATTTGGATCCGTCAACTCTGAGTGTTTGGAAAATGAGTCTACTTTCTTCATAATTTTTATTATAATTTTTTAGTGATCTCAAACCAGTGTGAAAATGTTCATCTTCACATACTGGTCCGAAATCCTTCCTGAAATGATAGGCAGTTTTGTAAAAATCGCCAACAATTGTAGACAAATCGTATGAATGCGTGAAAGTAGTCATTTTAAAGGTATAAACCTGAACTTCTTGCATGTAAAACAGTTTTGAAAAATATTACCATCAAGGTGGTCAAAATAGTCTGTAACTAGACCAAAACTTTTCTGTTAAAAGCTGATTTTTTGAGTTTAAGTTATAGATTTTTGAACACAACACTTGTTTTTGTTATTTTGAGTGTATAAGTCTCAGATCTGCAAGTTTACATGACAAAATATACTTTTCTCATAGTTTTTATGAATATCCAAGTGATAAACTTCATATTTTTAACATATTGTTAGATTTATGAAGTAAACAACACATAATCACCAAATAAATCATGAAAAATACACATAGTCATGCATATACACATAGATCTACACAAAACAACTTGTATTCTCCCCCAAAACTTAGTAAAAACCGAAAATAGGGGTATGAACTCACATTGCTTTGAAGTTTTCGGTTTTTGATGAAGATTAGAGAAGTTTTAGCTTTACAAGCTCCCTTGAAGAGATTTTTGAGATCTATGAAGTTCTAAGAGCATGAATCATGAAATGAAGTGTCAAAGAGTGAAGATTATCATAAAATGAAGTTAATCATCAAGCTTAAAGAGTAGCTTACCAAATAAGTGATGATCTTTGAAAGAAAAATCTTGGTGAACACCCTAGTTCACGAATTTTTGGAAGGAGAAGTGGTGAAAATTTCCTTGGGTTCTTTGGGAGGTATGAGAGGGATGAAGAATGTGGTTCTAAGTTTGAAATGAAAATTGGTGGTGGGGGAAGGCCTTATGGCCGAGAATTAGAAGAAGAGGGAAGGGAGAGACAAGGTGTTGCATGGATATATGTGAATGCATTGTTACATGATATGTAAATGGCTTGGTTATCCTCCAAACAACAATGAGGTGTCATGCATTAAGATCGTTAACCATTTTCTCCCCCTTTTTTTTATTCTAAAACCGAGAATGAGGTGAGGATAGGGGATAAGAGTTATGTTGGGCCACAATTTGAATACTCTTGAAAATACAAGGCCCAATTATGGAAGTTTTCGGCCCATTGGGCTCTCATTGGTGCTCACGGCCCAATAGAAACCCAATAATGTAGTTTACGGCCCATTAGGGCTAATAAAACTAGTTATGGCCCATCATGGCCCATTAGAAGTAAGATGGATTATTCTAGGCCCACATGGCCCAAAATGCTAAAGTTTCATTAATGTGGGTCTAATTAGAGCCCAATTAGGTTCCTAGGCCCAAAATAGTCAAGTTGAAGGTTTATTGGTCCATTAGGCCCAATAACAGCATCCTAGTCCATAAATACTTGGACCGGGATTTCTAAGGTTTTTCAATCCTTGCGAGATGTTTTGCATCTGGTTTTGAACTTAAATTGAGAATTTGGATTCAAGTAGATGGTTTTGATTGAGCATAGAGCATGATGATCACTTAGAGTACATGCCTTACAATAGATGATGTTTACATGAGAATAGAATTTCCTAGCTAAAATTGCTAGTTGTGACATCATCCCGCCGTTAAAGGGAATTTCGTCCCGAAATTCTTTCAAAATATGGGCTCAAGAATGAGAGAATAGGTGAGGGTACTTCTGCTTCATCTGGTCTTCGCGTTCCCATGTGAATTTCGGTCCACGCTTGGCGTTCCATCGAACCTCACTTCCCTATCCATTATCTCGACTGATTCTTCGACGAACAGGAGATTCCCGTTTATTACGATCTCTTCTAAAGGAATGAAAAGGGTTTCATCGGATAAGTGCTTCTTCAGATTCGAGATGTGGAACACTGGGTGTACATTGCTATGCTCCACGGGTAGCTGCAGCTTATAAGCCACTGGACCAATTCGAGCAAGAATTTCGAATGGCCCAATATAACGTGGGTTTATTTTTCCACGTTTCCCAAAACAATCATCCCTCTCCAGAGGGAGACCTTCAATAGCACCCGATCTCCAACTTGAAATTCCAGAGGCTTTTGTCGTTTGTCAGCATAGCTCTTCTGTCAGTCTCACGATGCTTGAGGTCGAGCTCTGAATTGGAATATCTTTTCTGTAGTCTCTCGGATGATTTCTGGTCCTGTAAGTGTGTTGTCTGGTGATTGTCCTTTTGCTAGTTGGGTGTCACCCACCTCAGCCCAGCATAGAGGCGTTTTGCATTTGCGACCATATAAAGCTTCAAAAGGAGCAACCTTGATGCTCGTGTGATAATTGTTGTTGTATGAGAATTCAACCAAGAGCAAGTGGGTATCCCATGACTTGCCGAAATCAATCACACAGGCTCGGAGCATGTCTTAGAGTGTTTGAATGGTCCGTTCGCTTTGGCTATCAGTTTGAGGGTGGTAAGCAGTGCTCCTGTCTAGCTATGTTCCCATAGCCTTCTGGAGTGACTGCCAAAATCGTGAGGTAAATCTTCTATCCCGATCCAAGATTATGGACACTGGCACTCCATGGAGTCTCACGATCTGTTTGATATAGATCCGTGTTAACCTTTCCATCTTGTACGATTCTTTTATTGGCAGGAAATGAGCAGATTTGGTTAACCTATCGACGATCACTCAGATAGTGCTCAATCCAACTCTTGTAATAATAAGCTTCGTCTTGTTGACTTCGAGAGTTTTATCCAATTCACGCAATGCTTCCTTCGCGATATTCTCCGGCTTCGATGTCTCCCAAGCCGGTTGTAGGTGTTGAATGTCTTTGTTCTTGTTTCGAGAGTAGACGAGTATGTTATCGATGAAAATAATTAAAAGGTTGACTAGGAATGAGTGAGAAACTCGGTTCGTGGGGTCCATGAATACTGCGAGGGCATTCGTCAGACCAAAAGGGCATAACAACGAATTCGTAATGACCATATCGAGTTCGGAAAGCAGTCTTTGGGATGTCCTCTTCTCGGACTCGAAGTTGATGATAACTGGTTCTTAGATCTATTTTATAGAAATAACTAGCTCCTTGAAGCTGGTCAAATAGGTCGTCAATCCGAGGAAGTGGGTATCGGCTTTTGATAGTGAGCTTATTCGATTCCCTAAAATCGATGCACATTCTGAAGGATCCGTCTTCTTGACGAACAAGACTGGAGCTCCCCAGGGTGAGAAGCTTGGTCTCATGAATCATTTGCTCAACCATTCTCTTAATTGGCTGGATAACTCCTGAATTTCGGAGGGAGCTAACCTGTAGGGTGAATTCACAATTGATGTGGCTCTTGGTATGAGGTCGATTCGAAATCCAACCTGTCTTTCTGGGGTTATTCCCGGAAGGTCTTCAGGAAATACATCCGGAAAGTCGCATGCCACTTGGATGTCTTAAATGTTGATTTTCTTCTTTGGCTTTATCTACAACACGAGCGAGGAGCGCATAGTTCTTATTGTGTAAACACTTTTGTGCCTTGATGCACAGAATGAGACGAAGATTGGCGCCAGGTTTATCACCATAGATTATTAGGTTTTCGTGATTGGGGGGGTGAAGGCGAACGGCCTTCTCGTGACACATAATATCAGCATGGTGGGGGCTTAACCAAACCATGCCGATTATCACATCAAAACTCCTAATATTTACTAGCATCAAATCTATTTGAAATGAATGGTTGTTTAGTGTTAAGGTGCACCCTACATAAATATCTTTGGTTGATGCGGTTTTCCCATTAGCCATCTCCACGGTGAAGGCTTCGTTTAGCTTTTGGGGTTGTTGTTTTAGTAAGTGTTTGAATTTGTTACTAACGAAGCTTCGCTCGGCTCCACTATCGAATAAGATGCAAGCGAAAGTGTTGTTAAGGGGGAATGTGCCAGTAACAACCGTCGGGTCTTGAATTGTCTCACCTTGACCCAAAGTCAAGATTCTTCCTGATCCTCCTGCCCCCTGGTTGTTGGCTTTGGGGCAGTTACGTCTGAAATGACCGGTTCCTCCACATCTGTAACAAGTGTAACTAATCCCAACGTTATTGTAGTTGTTATTGTTGTTGCGGTTGTTGTTGTTGTTGTTGTTGTTGTTGTTGTTGTTGTTGTTGTAGTTTGGCTATTGGTTCTGTTGTGGTTGAGATCTACAGTATCAGGTGGTGTGTCCTTTCTTGTTGCATCTATTACAATACGGCTTCTGGCAGGCTCCCTTATGATGGAAATTGCACTTGTTGCATTTTGGAAGACTTCCAGCATATGGTATCACTGGTGTTGATGTAGTATGTGTCATGGTCGTATGGACAACAACAACATGTTGTTTCTTTGAGGACCCTTGAGTTGGCAGTCCCTTTCTCTTACTCCCAGACTCTCGCTTCCTACTCTTAAGTTTGGGGTTTGGAGTGCCTTGATAAGCTGTCACTCGTTGGTTTTTGTGGTTGTTACTTCGGCTGGAGTTGTCGACACTATTTCCACCTCTGTTGGTGTCGTTTGCGTTGAGTTGTGCCATAGCAGCGGTTACGGCAGCTGTTACAGCAGCTTGGAATGTAGCAGAGTCCATCTGCAAGATTGGTGTCTCACGGGTGTGCTTGTTATTTCTGCAGGATGACATTTTCTGCTGCATGATGATAAGCAAGCTTGTAAGTAACGATTGGTCATTTCGTGTTTTGTTGTATGATTTTCATCGTTTCAACCTACATCCCTTAAGATGTAATTATGGTGGTAAGAGATCGTAGATTTTTGCACGATTGTTAAGTCTATCCCTAGAGTATATAAGTGATTTTGGTTTCGAGATCCTTGAGTATCTAGCGGTTTCGGGGGTTCGGTTGTGCATATAAGTGAATTCATGCAATAACATGAAATAAGGAAAACACATAATTGTTTCATTAGTAAATACCATCTTAGTACACGAAAGAAAGTCATAACGGATAGTAGTGGGGGGAAAAAGCTGATCCTAATCATGGCGGAAAGTGTATGGTGGTGGTGATGATGAAGTGGATGCACCCCTGAGACGAGCTACTTGTCGCTAGGCGTCTCGTAGTCGTGCCTCCCAAACTGACTGTCTCGCTTGGGAGTCCCCGATCACTTCATATGTTTGTCTCTCAACTCTCTCAGCAGCAGCCCGCATTTGGTCCATTTGATTGGGGGTGTCCTGAGCTCGTTTACCAATGTCTTGGGTGCGCCGGACCATGACTGGGAGGGCCCGATCAGCAGGTCCTCCATGACTGAGGTCGAAGAAACCTCGGTTCACACCGTAGGGTGGTCGTATCCCCTGCTGGCGACTCCATCTCCAATTAGCGTGGGGCCATCGGGGCCCATAAGATAAGCCAGTACTCTGGCCATGTATGGAGGATTGATAACCTCTGACTCTGCATCCGAGTCATCATCGTCATTGGTCTTGAGCTCTTCCTCTTCGAGGTCCACCACTGGCTCGGCGGGTCCATCTGCAAGTTCTACTTCTTGTTCCTCATCTGAGTCTTCTTCTGCGTCTTCCTCTGGATCAAGCCACCCTGCATTCCCCTAATTAGGGAGATAGGGGTCTCCTGGATAATGATACCCGGCCATAGTGTATGCACGAAGTTGTATAAACACTAGAAACAAATAGCACACCAAATACTCCTATAGTATTTTAAATTTTGTTTAGGTTTGGTTCTATAAGCTCTTTGGATAATTAGATGGTAAGTTTTTTTTTGATTCATTGTCCATCACGATTACTCCCGAACACATGTTGGTCATATTTTGAATGAATGTAGTTGATCAGGCTACATTCACCCCCAATACGACTACATAACTGCCCGGGTTTAATCACGATGTTCAAATCCTCCAAAGACTTTTACTTTTCTTGTTGTGTTATTACTCTAAAATGCACACATAGGTATGTATTTTAATTATTATGTTCAGAGTAGTTTAGTCCCATTGTACTTATAGTTGCATATCCTGTATGATTAGATATGCTAGTTCACTATAAACAATGCTCTGATACCAATCAGTCACACCCCCGAACCAGACGGCGAAAACGTCTCGGGGCTTGAGCGTGACTCCATTGTTGTAGTATCATCACAGAGTATATAATTGAAACATAACATCATCATCATCACACATGTAATATAACAACATTCATTGTTTACATCGAGTATTGTATTTGAATATTACATGCCAAAATAGTCAGAGTATGATGAAACAAAATATAACAAAATATCCATTAGTTTGTTCCGCTCAACCTGCTTCAACGGTTTCCTGAGAATACAAGTTAATTTAAAAAGGTCAACATAAAAATGTTGGTGAGTTCATAAGCATGTTTGTGAAAATGATTTGTACAACTTTGAAACAACTAGAAAATCCTATATTTTCTGAAAACATTTTAGTATGTTTGTGTCAGATATTGTATTAATGCATGTGTGTTATTGTTTATTAGAATGTATAAAGATAGTGCAGATAAGGTAAAGAGAATGTAAATAGAATGCCCCCAGACAACCCTATGTTGTCTGTAAAAGAGAATGTTGCCATACCAACCCACGAGGTTGAGTACCAGTACGAGTATGTTCCTGAGTAATCCAAAGAAGAAAAGAAAAGAATGGTCTCCCGTAAATTTATAACGTTAATTCCTCTAAGTGAGCCATCATAACCATACTAATTAATGACAAATTCACCTGTCTTGGCGTTTGTGAACGCCGACGGAAAATAGAATAAGGTTTTCGTCACCCTAGACTGATGTAGTCTAACTGTAGCGAACGGTTCAGGTATGGGGTGTCATCCCCGTATAGATCTATACACAAAACCCCGCTCTCCCTCCAAGAGACTTTTATTATAACTATAGGCTACGATCGTACACTCAATAGGTGTCAACCGACAAGTCTCACTAGATCCTTAATCGGATTTTACGTGAAGAGAAACATATAAACTCATTCCGGTCCCAATGAACCATGTCTGCGGACCACTGAGTCTCACTGAAAACGTAAGTCATTTTCAGGCCCGGAAGAAATGAGATTATATAACATGGGCCCAAAATATATGTAAAATGACAACTAAGACCCATTTCACATGTAAGGTATTTATAGGCCCAAATAGCACGCAAATACTATCCAAGGTCCGTCGTGCATGTTAATGGGTCAGTGAGGCCCAATAAACAAATAAATAGTATTCAGGACCTCTCAACCATATTAATGGGCCACTAAGGCCCAATATTATACGAATGGCAAAATTAGTCCGTTTGTTATTTGATTGCTAGTATTTATTCAATTGTTTGTCAAATTGACTTAACAATACCCCTTTTGTAATCATATATATCTTAAATGCATATAAGTTAACATGTCTAGATGAATTAAAAGTATGTATAAGTCATATAAATTTGCATCTAACAAAAGTATAAACACTTTTAGTAAGTTAGAACAATTTTCTGATTTTTGGCATTTACGTCTCTATTTTTAGAAAAATTATAGAAAAATCATTGTTAGTCAAAATTTAGATCCGTCAACTCTAAGTGTTTGTAAAATGAGTATACTTTCTTCATAATTTTTATTATAATTTTTAGTGATTTCAAAGCAATGTGAAAATGTTCATCTTCACAGACTGGTCCGAAATCCTTCCTGAAATGATAGGCAGTTTTGTAAAAATCGCCACAAATTGTAGAAACATCGTATGAAAGCATGAAAGTAGTCATTTTAAAGGTATAAACCTGAAATTATCGCATGTAAAACAATTTTGAAAAATATTACCATCAAGGTGGTCAAAACAGTCAATAACTAGACCAAAACTTTTCTATTAACAGCTGATTTTTGAGTTTAAGTTATAGATTTCTGAACACAACACTTGTTTTTGTTATTTTGAGTGTATAAGTCTCAGATCTGCAAGTTTACATGACAACATATACTTTTCTCATAGTTTTTATGAAGATCCAAGTGATAAACTTCATATTTTTAACATATTGTTAGATTTATGAAGTAAACAACACATAATCATCAAATAAATTATGAAAAACTCACATAGTCATGCATATACACATAGATCTACACAAAACAACTTGTATTCTCCCCCAAAACTTAGTAAAAACCGAAAATAGGGGGTATGAACTCACCTTTCTTTGAAGTTTTCGGTTTTTGATGAAGATTAGAGGAATTTTTAGCTTTACAAGCTCCCTTGAAGAGATTTTTGAGATCTATGAAGTTCTAAGAGCATGGATCATGAAATGAAGTGTCAAAGAGTGAAGATTATCATAAAATGAAGTTAATCATCAAGCTTAAAGAGTAGCTTACCAAATAAGTGATGATCTTTGAAAGAAAAATCTTGGTGAACACTCTAGTTCACGAATTTTTGGAAGGAGAAGTGGTGAAAATTTCCTTGGGTTCTTTGGGAGGTATGAGAGGGATGAAGAATGTGTTTCTAAGTTTGAAATGAAAATTGGTGGTGGGGGAAGGCCTTATAGCCGAGAATTAGAAAAAGAGGGAAGGGAGAGACAAGGTGTTGCATGGATATATGTGAATGCATTGTTACATGATGTGTAAATGGCTTGGTTATCCTCCAAACAACAATGAGGTGTCATGCATTAAGATCGTTAACCATTTTCTCCCCCTTTTTTTATTCTAAAACCGAGAATGAGGTGAGGATAGGGGATAAGAGTTATGTTGGGCCACAATTTGAATACTCTTGAAGATACAAGGCCCAATTATGGAAGTTTTCGGCCCATTGGGCTCTCATTAGTGCTCACGGCCCAATAGAAGCCCAATAATGTAGTTTACGGCCCATTAGGGATAATAAAACTAGTTATGGCCCATCATGGCCCATTAGAAGTAAGATGGATTATTCTAGGGCCACATGGCTTAAAATGCTAAAGTTTCATTAATGTGGGTCTAATTAGAGCCAAATTAGGTTCCTAGGCCCAAAATAGTCAAGTTGAAGGTTTATTGGTCCATTAGGCCCAATAAGAGCATCCTAGTCCATAACTACTTGGACCGGGATTTCTAGGGTTTTTTAATCCTTGCGAGATGTTTTGCATCTGGTTTTGAACTTAAATTGAGAATTTGGATTCAAGTAGATGGTTTTGATTGAGCGTAGAGCATGATGATCACTTAGAGTACATGCCTTACAATAGATGATGTTTACATGAGAATAGAATTTCCTAGCTAAAATTGCTATTTGTGACAAACTGACTCGCTGAGTTGCTCTGTTACTGAGTGGACTCGGCGAGTTCACCAGTCAGAGGCCAGAAAATCGACATTTTCAGCTTTTGAAAAATTAGGAAGCATCAAATATAACAGAAAACAATCCTAGGCTCTGATACCACTGTTGGGTTTTGAGCACTATAACACTCCTATGGTGTACATGCAACCCTAAATGCTTTGGATCTATGTTTTCTCTAATTATACATGCATTTTCAATTTTTCCAAAGCATATATCCTAACTAGCATACAAATTGTCAAATGAACAACACAACTAGTTAGATGACTTACCTCTTAGAAGGACTTGTAGTTCTTGACCTTTGAAAGCTTGAGCACCCCAAGTGTGATGCCTCTAATGATTCACAAACACCAATATGCAAGAGGAGGCTTGAGAGAATATGTTACTTGCACAAAATCAATATCACTCTCCAAGAATGTTGTGGCAGCTGATTTTGGCTCTAGGGGGTTTTATTTATAGTGTGGCAAATGCTAGGATTACAATTTGTAAACCATAATGACCTTTCATATTACTTAGGATCCATGGGTTAACCTCCATGGACTATCCATGGATTATCTCATTGGTTTAGCCCATCCTAAATAACCATGGATCATTAGCCCACACTATTAGAATCATTGATTTACACAATCAATCCCCATATATTTAATTAGTCTCTTTTGATCACAAAATTAATTCCAAATTAATTCTTGATCAATACTAATTAAATAATATGATTTCATATTAATATATTATACTTGTAATATACTAATAGATCATAATAACCTTATTTTCAAAAGTTCATCCTATCAAATTGCACTAGTGAAGGCAACCCAAAAGGACCATGCTACAATCGGGTCAAGTACATCCCAAGTATAGTTATGGACTTAGACACCAAATCCAACAATAACTATGTATAATTTCTCTTATAACTAACTGTATTATACATGAAAACCATCATAAGAAACAATGTGCGGGGTTTTGGGTAATACAAGCATTTGTTATAATTGATAAAACACTGAAGCCTGCAAATTAATCAAAATTTCTTGTATACATATGTAATAAATATAAGAATTATAATTAATTATTATATTCAATTAAATTGTAAAATTTATATATATATATATATATATATATATATATATATATATATATATATATATATATATTCAATAAATGTCATCTTCCATTAATAATGCAAACATTTTTCAAATTGTATATAAACTCAAGTTTTGTTGAACCTGTATATCATAACTAGCAGCTTCAAATGAATTTATTATCTGCTAATTTTGTTTTTTTGAGTTGAGTTGAGTTGTAGTTACCATTTAACCATTTTCCTTCCTTATATCTACTATTTTAGATGAGTTAATTGGTTTATTTTGATAGAATGAATATGTTATTATGTTGTCTATATCCATTCATGAGGTCCATTTATCAATATTAAGCAAGGTTAGTGGAATTTGTTAACCTTGATCAACAAGATTTAGGCTTTGTGAGAGCAACAAAGCAACATGGGACAAAATGGGAAGAAAGATAAAAGTGAATAAGAATTGGTTGTTGATTATAACTTGTTCAATAAGTTGAGATAATCAAACTCAAATCACAGGAAGAACAGGAACAAAGCAACATGTACAAAACAACAGGTGAGCATAATAACCGAAAAACTAAACCGTAACAGATATAACCAAACCATTAAAACCGAACCATTGGTGAAAACAGTGTTGTAGGTGCAATTTGTTTGTTTGTTTCTGTTTAAGTGAGTTATTGATTTACACTTCATTTTATCAGGTGCAATTTGTTATTAAAATATATATAAACAAGATTTGTTGTTGAGCGAAGCTAAATTACAATATGTATGTTTTAGAGTGAATTACAACAAGTAACTATTGAAAATTGTTATAAAAAAACAAAGATTGGTTTCAAAAAAAACATTCTAGAAGGTTTATTAATTGCCTTCTCTTTTTAGTTTTCGGTTTTTAGTCTTCACAATTATCTTTTCATTTCTTATATATTTGTATTACGGTAATATTAAGTAATTTATTTATTCACTTTTCCAACAAAGGGACAAATAATGATGATGATGATTTTGATATATCTTTGTTTCTATAATGGTCTTTATGTGTTTTTTTATCTACTATTCCTTTTGATCATGATGCCTTGGTTATTTCATGTCTTATGTGAACAAATATTCCTTTTGATCATGATGCCTTGGTTAGTCCATGACTTAATTTGTTTATATATTCTGTATGTTCTAGAAAGAGGGTAAATTTCTATCTCGAATGAGCTTCATTTTTATGGTAAAATGCAAAGGGTAGAATATCAACTTCCTAACCTTATTTTTTGATTTATTACATGATAAATATGTATTCTTCAAATACTATATGCACAAACTGTTGTAGGAGTTGTTGCTATTATTTGGCCATCCTCAGTTACTTCTACAAACTTAATAGAAAGTGCTAGATTGATCCATCATAATTTTTTGTATAATGAAATTATTGAATGTGATTCAGTTTGAATATTAGTATATTTATTCATTTATTGTATGAAATGGATTGTTTTGTTATATACGTATTTTATTTTATATTATGATACATTAATTGTCATTTAATTTGAAAATTAGTTCATCTATAAAAAAATTTTAAAACACTTAAAATTATGACACGCAAAAATGTGTGTCGTCTTCCTTTTTTACAGGGGCTTCCTTGACACGCAATGCGTGTCGTGAGTGTGTGTCGTAAATGCACGTCGTAAGGTTACGACACGCAAATGTGTGTCGTCTTCCTTTATGACAGGGGCTTACTTGACACGTATTTGTGTGTCGTCTGTACCTTTTATGATACGCAATGCGTGTCATTAAAGGGTATTTTTCTAGTAGTGTGTTACGCACTCTGCTATTCATTGCCGGCCACCAGTAATAGGGTTTTAAGTCCAAGTACATTTTGGTGCTACCTGGGTGTATAAAATACATGGCATTATGAGATTCTTCCATAAGAACATCTCGTATACCACCCAACTTAGGCACCCAAATGCGATTCTTAAACATCTTCAACCTCTACTTAGCTTCTTCAAATGCAAACATCTTTCCTAGCCGTTTTTCCTTCTTATATCCTTCTGCCAGAGCTCTTGTCTGAGCTTCCTTTATATTTTCCACAATCGTTGAGATCACTTCAATCTTCAACGATCTAGCTCTTTTCCCTTCCAGAATCACCTTTCTACTTAAGGCGTCGTCTATGATATTTGCTTTACCTGGGTGGTAAAGTACCTCACAAGTGTAATCCTTTAGTAGCTTCATCCATCACCTTTGTCTCACGTTCAATTCTCTCTGAGCAAAGAGATATTGAAGGCTTTTATGATCCGTATAGAGTTTGCATTTTGTTTCATAAAGATAGTGTCTTTAAATCTTTACGGCAAAAACCACTGTTGCAAGCTCTAGATCATGAGTCGGATAATTCTGCTCGTGGGGCTTCAACTGTCTCGAGGCCTAAGCTACTATTTTGTCTCTTTGGGTAAGGACACATCCCAATCCAAACTTAGAAGCGTTACTGAAAACTGCAAAGTCATCAGTTCCTTCTGGTAGAACGAGGATTGGTGCTTCACACAACCTCTTCTTTAATTCACCAAAAGCTCTTTCTTGCTTCTTGCTCGACATATAGGCAATTCCATTTTTGGTTAGGGATATCAATTGAGCCGCGATAGAAGAAAAGTTATAGATGGATCTTCGATAATAACCCGCCAATCCCATAAAACTACGAATTTCAGTGGGACTCTTTGGCGTCTTACATTTCATCGTCGTTTCTATCTTTGTTGGGTCAACCATAATGCCTTCCTGGTTGACTATATGACCCAAAAATTGTATCTCCCATATTTAAAAGTCACACTTGGAGAACTTTGCATATAGCTTCTCCCTCTTAAGGACTTCCAGTACTTCTCAGAGATGCTTACCATGATCTTGATTGTTCTTGGAGTAAATCAAGATATCATCAATGAACATTATTAATGATTTATCGAGAACAGGTTTACAAAATCGATGCATCAGATCCATGAATGTTGTTGGGGGCATTTGTTAGTCCAAACGACATAACAAGGAATTCATACTACCCATACCTTGTTCTAAAGGTTGTCTTCTCAATATCTTGCTCTTTAATCTTCAACTGTTGATAGCCTGACCTGAGATCAATTTTGGAGAAAATGGTTGCTCTCTGCAATTGATCGAACAAGTCATTTATCCTAGGTAAAGGGTATCGATTCTTTATCGTAGCTTTGTTTAGATCTCTATAATCAATGCACATTCTCATTGTACCGTCCTTCTTCTTTACAAACAGTATGAGAGATCCCCAGGGTGATGAACTAGGTCATATAAAACCTTTTTCCAAAAACTCCTGAATTTGTGTCATTAACCCCTTCATTTCCTTAGGCGCTATACAATACGGTGCTTTTGCAGTTGGTGTTGTGCCTGGAAATAAGTCGATCCTTAATTCTACCTTTCTCTTTGGTGGTAATCATGGTAATTCATCTGGAAATACTTCAGGAAAATCTCGCACCATAGGTATATCAATTATTTTTTTCTTCTCCTTCTTCGTATCTATCACATATGCTAAAAATGTTGTGCATCCCTTGACTAGCCATTTTCTTTCTTTCATCATCGTGATGATTCCAGATCTCACTCTACTCTTATCATCGTAAACCATAAATGGCTCTCTCCCAGGGGGATTAATACGCACCATCTTCCTTCCACATAAGATGTCTGTGAGGTTTTCTCCGACCCAACCCATGCCAAGAATTACGTCGAACTCATTCAACTCAAAAGGTAAAAGCTCTCCACGAAATTTGTTTACGTTCAAGTCGATAGTCATGGTCTCTAACCTATTGCTAAAAGATATATTCATAACACCAGCTACAACTACTAAGATAAGGGTACTTGGCCTAAGTGGTTATAACTTAAGAATCCTACCAAATTCATGTGATATAAATGAATGATCTGCTCCATAATAGAATAATATATTTGCATGAATTTGATTAACTAAGAATGTATCTGAAGCAACATCGGTCTCTTCCTTTGCTTCATTGAGGGTCATATGATAGCTTCAACCCTTGGGCTTTGGTGGCATGATCCTTGGGATTGGTTTATCAACCTTTGGGCACTCTTTCTTCATGTGACCATCCACTCCACAATTGAAGTAAACCTTTCCTTTGACTGGGCAATTTGTAGAAATATTCTCGGGCTTCTTGCACTCGAAGCAGACGATGCAATTGCCTAAATTCTTCTTCTTGCATTGGTCGCACCACTTCCCTTCCTACATGTTCCCATACTTGTTGCTTAACTTCGAAAACTTCTTCTTCTTCTTGATGTTGTTGTTGTTTTTACCCTCAACCTTCCTCTTTTCACCAACCTCAGCGTTGTCGGCAGCTCTCTTCTTCATCATACCTTCCACAGATTTTGCAGCCCAGAAGGCTGCCTCAAAAGTAGGCGCCTGCTTCGCCGGCACAATGTACCCCCATGGAAATCCCTTTGCATACCGATCAATCTTGTTCAGTTCTTCTGGAACAAGTCGCATGGCAAACTCCATTTTGTCAGTGAAATCATTGGTGTACTCGTCCACCAACATGCTTCCCTTTGTCAAAGCCAATAATTGATTCTCCAATTCCAGCATCTTCTCAGTTGAATAGAACTTCCTCTTCAAATGGGTCAAGAATTCGTCCCATGTCAGCTGCAGTGGCTTGTTAGGGCTCACAATCTACCCTAACGTGTTCCACCAACGAAGCGTTGTGCCCTTGAATTGCCTCACATCATCGGTGGTTTGTAGCTTCCCCGTACAACCACATGTTATAAAAGTTGACTCCATCTCTGATATCTAATCCATGAATCCACCTGGATCCTCTTTTCCATTGAAGGACGATGGCTTGCAACTCGTAAAATCCGTGTACTTGCAAAAGCCGCTTGGCTCATCATTTCTTTGGATCTCCAATTCTTCTGGAGGAGGAAGTGGTCCTTGATGACTTTCTGAGTCATCATTATGTCCTTCTTGGACTGTCTCTGGATAAGAAAGGATTGGTCAGTCGTTGTTTTGTTTAACAACTACAGGCTCGTCGATCACTGGTGTTCCTCCTCTAGCATTAGCTAGTTCTTGAGCTAAGAGCTCCCTAAACTCACATCGTTGTTGATCGAGCAATTCTTACACCATTACCCGAGCTTCATTCATCGGGATTTGAACAATGGCTACTCTGGCATCTTGAGATGTTGGGCCTCCTTCGTTATTGACGACTCTTCCGCTCCTAGTGATTGTCATGATGTTCTATAGTCATAGTGGCGAGAAGTTTTAGGATAGTGATATATTACTTACTATATATATATATATATATATATATATATATATATATATGTTTATATATATACACACATTTAGCACATATTCAGCAATTAAGGCATCTTCCTATATTATGCTAGTGTTAGTGTCTAAGGCAACTAAGGCATTTATCCTAAAATAATCTATCACACACCTGACCATATCATACTTAGCATCTAAGTTTAAGTCTAGAATTTTCCTAAATTCCTAGTTTGATTAAACTAATGCTCTGATACCAACTGTGACGTCCCCCATTTTTCAACACAAATTAAAACATTTTCTTTACACTTTATAGATTGAGATGCGGAAATTCCCAATTAAATAAAACATTTTAAGATAACAAAAGTTATTTTATTAAAACCTTGAGGATGTCATTCGTTCATATCCAAACATGCGTTACATCGTAAAATATAAAAGGTCTTGAAACTATAGATTACAGGCACATCTCTTTATTCCACTCAACATTTTAACTAGACTACTGCAGCCTTGGTTCCATTACTTGTGATGCATAAAAATGAGTGGGTCAGGTTTGGGAAAACCTGGTGAGATACGTAGGGTTTTCAAGCCCATAATAATTTAATGATAAATAATATCATTCCTGCAACCAATGATGTCAAAATTATATATAATAAATCTTGACCTAACACCAACTACCCAGCCCAACCGATCCTTATACATCATAAAGTAATGATTCTTTGGAGGAATCACCCAACCTGATGAATCGTTTGAGCAACTGTTTGACTACACAGTTAGGGTGTCCTTGGCCAGTGTAAGTCATATAAGGCAACTAATGTTCAGAGATTTGATAAATATGGTATCCCATTTTATCTACGTCCATGGGGTATAAGTCCATGCTAGCAACGTAATTCACTAGACCGCCTAGAATAGTCAAGTGTTGTCATATACTCTGGTCGATGACCCAGACATACTTTCCAGTTGTCTGATCTGGATCCACCATTTCTGGTCATCCAAGAAAGAGGAGGAACACTCTGCTCTGATCTCACACACTCTACCCCAGTCATGAGACCTAATTGATATCCAGCCTAATTTTAACTAATTATTCTTTAAAATTCTTATTCTTCAACCTAAGGCAAGACTTATATTTAAAGGTAATCGATTTCCAGTATGGTTTCTAATTCAATAGTATTATCCTAATTATAAAAATTACATATAGCACAGATAATACAGGCAAGAATTTATTGTCTCATATAAATAATACATTTATTTTAGATTATAATCTCGATAGTAACTACACACTCACCTAACCAAAGTGTCTGGTGATTGGTGAATCGGGTAGAGCTTCGCCTTACACCTTTTCCAAAAGACCTAGATGTATATAACGCTAAGTCTTAGTCTAATTTCATGATTTATGAATTATTATCCTAAGGGTTTAGACTCCTCAACAATCCCAAAGTATACTTCAAGATCTAAACAAGGAATAACCAGGTAGGATCATATCGGAGGTAGGGTTCGTTTGGTATACAGAGTATACTGTTTGGAAATCCCCCTTTAAACACCTCACTAAATCCAGCCTAGACATTACTCCCGTAAGTACATCAATAAGTATAATGACTTGGAATCATTAATAAATCTTCCTAGTAACGACTTATAACGATGATTATAACTTACATGGAGGCAGAGTAAGTGTAGCTCACTTATAGAATACTATAGATGAGAACCGGGATCTAAGTGATGGGTTTGAGCCATAAGAACTTTCCTATGTGCACATGCAAACCCTAATGCTTGGATCTAGGTTTCTCTAATTGAACATGCAATGTATCCAAGGCTTACAATCCTAGATCTAGTGAATACAATTGAAACATAACATATGAAATCAGATCTAGATGAATACCTTTTGATTGCTTGCTTGAATCTTCTTGTTCTTGGAGCTTAGAGTCATAATTGTCACTCCTCTAATGGCTTACAAATACCAACTAGCAAGAGGTTGATTGGGAGAGAGGAGAGAGGTGCAGAAATCGGCTCTAGGGTTCCCAATGCAACAAGGTGGCCGATTTCCCTCACCTATGGGGTCTATTTATACTATGAGCTACTAGGGTTACATCCTTAACCCTAATTGAATAACTTAGGCCCTAAGCAATCCAAGGATCCTTCTAGAGTAAGGCTTGGACGAATTCAAGGATCCCATACTCCTTAATTTTGGCCACCCTATATCCCATAAGGATTCATAGCCCAAAAACTCAACTATCACACATTTGACAGTTTAATCCCCTTTATTCAATTAACCTCTCTTAGTCACCAAATTAATTCCTAATTAATTTATGACTAATATTAATCAAATAATATTATTATTCCTTTAATATATTATTCTCATAATATATTAATATAATAATATCTCTTCTCTCTTCACAAATCACCATGTCAAGTTGCTATGGCGAAGGCAACCCAAAAGGACCATGCACCATCGGGTCAAGTACATACTAAAATAGTTATGGACTTAGACACTAATCCAACAGTCTCCCACTTGGATAAGTCTAATAACTATTCTGTTTATGACTTCAGATCCTGATCTGCAATCGTAGCTTTCAAAAACCGTTGTCAAACTCTGATCTTATCAGTAACGCGTCCTTTAGATAAGGGATCATATATTCCTCCATTCTAGATATCGTATGAACTGAGACATGGATTTTAATCATACTCTCTGTTCATGTATTGTTTCCCGACTTCCGATTTATGACAACGGACAATAGACCATAATTGAACACATCAACTTAGTCCCGGCTTGGCCAAGCACTTAGGGTGTCATCACTAAATCATCGAGGGGCCCACATATATCGCTTTTATCCCACTTTGGGTAAAAGGAACGGATAAACTTTGACTCAATGCTCGCTTGCACTCACTCACCGAATCACACACAACAATACGTTTTATAACACCAAGTTACTGGTGCGTTTACGTATTATCAATGTGCAACCGACTCGCAAGATACAACTCACACATCTCGGTTTCAAGAATACAAGATACTATCGTCTCACCAATCACTCGTGATAAAATCCATGAAGCGATCCAAGTGAGCGTGGGTTTATTCCAATACTCTAATCTTATAGCAGCACTCATGAACCCTGCAGCAAACTTTTGCTTATGTCTAAAACACTTTAGACAATCTATAGTCAGATTCATGACAGTCTTCTTTCATTCCTACTTCCAAAGAATGAGCGACTGTGGAGGGTTTGAATAATCTCATTATTCGGGAAGTCAAAACATGCAAAGTAAAACACAATAATAATACTAATACTATATGGCCTCAAACCTTTGAGTATAAATAAAAACACCTTTTACTTAATCACCATATTGATTACTCATTATTTGTTGTTTCGGGTAATCAACTTCTTACTTGAATTATAACTACAATTGTCCCATGCTCTTAGCATGCACACTATGTTTACCTATGGTCCTTACTTTGTGAAATAGTATAATTAAACAACATTTTCAATCACACTCATTTCACAATTCCTAATCCATTAGTGTAAGAATACAAAATTCTCACCACTACTAGAATATGTTAGATTCTAACATTTTATGCAACAGTCCTTTCGTGTCACACCCCAAAACCGGAACGGTGGAAACGTTCGGGGGTGGAGGACGTCATGTACAGTATCACAACAATGCAAAGTAGTAAACAAGTAACAACATCATTCATTGCATTAATAATATAATTTCATACAAGTGTGTTCTGTCAAGTTAAATAGACACCAAAAATATGTATCAAAATAAAAGATGAGTCTTGAACGAGCTCCATCTTCTCAAAACCTGGCACCGGTACCTGTCTATTGGTGACCTGAGAATACAAGTTATTTTGAAAGAGTTTATCAGCTTTAAAGCTGGTGAGATCATAAGTATATTAGTGTCTGTATTTGTATGAAAGCATTTGTAAGATGTTTGTAAGATGTTTGTAAGATCTTTGTATAAGTTTGTAAAAGTTTGAATTTTCCTAGAAAACCCTATGTTTCCTACTAAAAGTAGCCTTCTACCAAGGCATCTAGTGTCTGTGTGTGTGTCTCTTGTAAGAGTATGTATTTTCCCAAATCTGACTATCATTAACCAAAAATATAGGTTTTACATTACTGCTCATTGTGTGAATGTTCACAAAGTGAATGTAATGGGAAAATGAAATAGTATTGTAGTGTTGAATTAAGTAACTACTGTTGTACTAACTACCTTAAATCAATTGTTATTTAAGGTACCATGTGATCGGCCTGTATCCTGCTACCGACTCTAGTAAAACGACGATGTAAGACGTCGTAAGAAATGACGTTTGGCACCCGTAGACTTGCAAGTCCCACTGTAGCGAGCAGCAAGGTGTAGGATAGTCAATCCAGTATAGATCTATACACAAACTCATACGCTCCCCAATTAAGGAGATTCTGGATACAAAACGGTCATGGCAGGTGGTGCCATGCCCCGTTACGTGGCTCACATAATTGTAATAATGTATATGTGATGTATGTGCTAGCTGTATTGTGTGTTCTTCCTCTGTCTAGCCTGTATGTATGTTCTCTCTGTATGGTATTGTTTGTTTCTCTTCACTATGTATTATGTTTGTTGCTCATCACTATAAGTTATGTTTGTTTCTCATCACTATAAGTTATGTTTGTTTCTCATCACTATAAGTTATGACACATGTATGAACTGACTCATTGTATGTTTCATTGGTCTAGTAATATATTTGTAACTTCCTAAACTATACCTATTATAGTTTACTAGTAATGTTGTTTGTATGTATGAACAAGTGTGTATACCCTTGCTACCCAAAGGTATTGAACTGGAAAGAAATAACCTTTTATATCTATATACATATACATAATATATAACTAGGATTCAAACGACCTTCGGACAAATAACCCTGATACCCTAAGTCCACAACCAAACAAGGAACAGGAAGTAAGGTGAGCTATCAGTCCTAAGACCTTTCAATCCTACTTATATAACTATATCTATATAGATACACTTTTAACAGAATATAAGTTTAAAAGAGTTTAAGTAACAATATTTGACATGTAAAAGGGTTTGACAAAAGCATTTGATATGAAAAAGAGTTTGTAAAACAGTTTGAAGTAAAACAGTTTGGTAACACAGTTTGAAAAGTAAGAAATCCACCTGTTTGGTAGTTATTAATCACATGTGATTGATATAATAACTATAATTGTTCAACTTGTATTCCCCCCCCCCCCCATAAAAGCATTTAAAACATTTAAAAGGTTAATTAAGGGATATGAACTCACCTGTACTGAGAGGTTTGGATGAACGGAATGTATAGGATGCTAAGTGTCAAGTGAAGACTTGAACACACACAAGGATCCTAGTTAACATATAATTACACATATATGTATCCAATTAGTCATTAAACAACTAATTAACCAAGTTAATACATCCTAAGACATGTAAAACACTTGATTTAAGTGCTAAGGATTGCATCTAAGGGTGGTAGGACCTTGTAATTGAGTTTGGGGTCAAAGGGTAAACTCTTTTGGAGTTTACGGTTTTGGGACCAACTCACATTGAGTTTATGGCCGTAAACTCATGGTACTTTGACCATTTTGTGTTTTGAAGCCTTAAAGGTCATAAGAAGCATTCCTACTTCATGTTTAAGCCTTAGGAAGTGATTTAGGGCACCATTTCACTCTTTTATGGAGTTTACGGTCCCTGGACCAATTCTCTTTGGGTTTACGGCCGTAAACCCAAATTATTTATGGTCTTTTTGTTGTTTTGAGTTCCTAGCATATCAAGGAAGGGGTCTAGACTAGTTTCCAAGGCTTGGTAAGGGACTAGGGCCACTTTGGCCCCTTTGTTAGGGTTTACGGTCCAAGGTGTTCTTGGACCGTAAACACCTTTGATCCTTTGATTCTTGGGTGTTTTCTTGATGATTAGAAGTGTAACAAGTCTTATAATACACTAGGATAGAAGTACTTACTAGGTAGAAGCTTGAAAAGGTGCTAAAAGTCCAAGAACACTAGTGTATGTTCTTGGTGTTCTTGGTGAAACTTGAAGATCTATACTTTTGGAATGATTTCACGGATGGAATCATGTAAGATCACTAGATTAAGTAAGATATCAACTTTTTAGGGATAGAAACACTTACAAAGTTGAAGATCTTGAAGAAAAGTCGGATGATACTTGAGAGAGAAATGGGTTTTGGATCTTGAAAATGTGAAAAGTGGTAAATAATGACTAAGTGTCATATTTATACCCCCTTTTAGGGTTTACGGCCGTAAACACCTTTGTTTAGGCCGTAAACTCCAAAATCTTGGAGTTTTGGGACTTTATTGTTGCACAATAAACCCTAGGGCATCCTCTCTCCTGATATCTCCAAGAGTACTAACTTTAAAACACTCAAACTTATTCCAAAAAGCTTGAAAATTAGCAGAAACAGTTCTGACTTATATTGAATTGAATTGTTGTACAGAATAGAAATTTCGGGTTGTCACATCATCCCCCCGTTAGAAGGAATTTCGTCCCGAAATTAGAGTTTAAGCAAATAAGTAGTTACAAATAACTAAGTAAAAAGACGAGGATATTTCAGTTTTATCTGATCCTCTCGCTCCCAAGTGAATTCAGGTCCTCGCTTGGCGTTCCAGCGAACCTTCACTATCGGGATATGGCTTTGTTTCATTTGCTTGACTTCCCGGTCCATGATCTCTACAGGTTCTTCCACGAAGTTGAGGCTCTCGTTGATCTCGATCTCGTCGAGTGGGATTACAAGAGTCTCGTCGGACAGACACTTTTTCAAGTTCGAGACGTTGAAAGTAGAATGTACGTTACTGAGTTCGGGCGGTAAGTTAAGCTTGTAAGCTACAGGGCCGATTCTAGCGAGAATCTCGAAAGGCCCTATGTATCTTGAATTTAGCTTTCCACGCTTTCCAAAGCGTATCAAGCCTTTCCAGGGTGAGACCTTCAATAGAACACGGTCGCCCACCTGGAATTCCAATGGTTTCCTTCGTTTATCAGGGTAGCTTTTCTGTCGGTCTCTAGAGGCTTTCAATCGTTCACGAATCTGAACGATCTTCTCTGTCGTTTCCCGTATGATTTCCGGACCTGTAAGAGTGCTGTCAGGAACTCATCCTTTAGGTAACTGGGTATCACCCACCTCAGCCCAGCACAGAGGGGATCTTCACTTTCGGCCATAGAGGGCCGCGAATGGAGCAGCCTTTATGCTCGTGTGATAACTGTTGTTGTAGGAAAATTCGACAAAGGGTAAATGAGTATCCCATGCTTTCCCAAAGTCGATCACACAGGCTCGCAACATATCTTCCAAGGTTTGGATAGTCCTCTCACTTTGTCCGTCGGTCTGTGGATGGTAGGCTGTACTCATGTCCAGCCTAGTTCCTAAGGAACTTTGTAGCGACTGCCAGAACCTCGAAGTGAACCTACTATCTCTGTCCGAGATAATGGATATGGGAACACCGTGCAGTCGTAAAATCTCCCTAATGTAAGTTCTTGTAAGCTTCTCCATCTTGTCTGATTCCTTGATAGGCAGGAAGTATGCGGACTTGGTCAATCTCTCGACGATGACCTATATGGTATCAAGTCCAACCATTGTCTTGGGCAACTTGGTTATGAAATACATAGTGATCCGCTCCCACTTCCATTCCGGTATCTCCGGTTGTTGTAGAAGACCGGAGGGTTTCTGGTATTCGACCTTGACCTTGGCGCAAGTAAGTCATTTACTCACGAAGGTAGCAATCTCTGCTTTCGTGTTAGGCCACCAGTATAACTTTTTAAGATCCAGATACATCTTATCTGAACCCGGGTGGACGGAATAACGAATGTTGTGCGCCTCGTTCATGACCAAGTCTCTGAAACCACCGCGTTTCGGGGTCCAGATCCGATCCATGAGAAAATAAGCTCCGCCATCCTTAACCTCCAAGTTCTTATCCATCCCTCTCAGGGATTCACCCGCCACATTTTCAGGTTTCAAAGCGTCGAGCTGAGCCTCCCTAATTTGTGTGGACAAGTGCGAATGGATAGTCATAGTCAATGATTTGACTCTACGACCAGAATATTCTTTCCGACTTAGGGCGTCAGCTACTACATTGGCTTTACCCGGATGATAACGAATTTCTCATTCGTAATCACTGAGTAGCTCGACCCACCGTCGTTTTCTCATGTTGAGCTCCTTCTGGTCGAATATATGTTGTAGGCTTTTGTGGTCTGTAAAGATAGTGCTTTTTGTGCCGTACAGGTAGTGTCTCCAGATCTTCAGAGCAAACACAACTGCTCCTAGCTCAAGATCATGTGTGGTGTAGTTGACCTCATGTGTCTTCAGCTGTCTCCAGGCGTAGGCGATGACCTTACCTTGCTGCATCAGAACACATTCGAGTCCTTGATTTGACGCATCGCAATTCGGGGAGGGATAGTATTGGTGCGGTGCACAAGGATCGCTTGAGCGTTTGGAACGCTCTCTCCTGCTTCTCTTCCCAGTCAAAGGTCACGCCCTTCTGGGTCAGTGTTGTAAGAGGTTTCGCAATGCGGGAGAAGTTCTGTATGAACCTGCGATAGTAGCCAACGAGACCTAGAAATTGACGAATTTCTGTAGGCGTCCTCGGTGCTGACCAACTCTCAATGGCTTTAATTTTGGAAGGGTCCACGTGTATTCCCTCTTCGCTAACCACGTGCCCTAAGAATTCGACTCGTCGGATCCAAAATTCGTATTTCGAGAACTTCGCATAGAGCTTCTCCGAACAAAGTGTTTCTAAGACCTGTCGCAGATGTTGACTATGTTCCTCCTTACTACGAGAGTAGATAAGTATGTCATCGATGAAGACGATAACGAACTGATCCAAGTAAGGACGACACACCCTATTCATTAAGTCCATGAATACTGCAGGCGCGTTTGTTAATCCGAACGGCATCACTACGAATTCGTAGTGCCCATAACGAGTTCGGAAGGCTGTCTTCGGAACATCCTCCCCTAGCACTCGTAGTTGGTGATATCCGGATCTTAAGTCGATTTTTGAAAAGAAGTTCGCCCCTTGAAGCTGGTCAAATAAATCGTCGATACGAGGCAAAGGATAACGATTTTTGACGGTCAGTTTGTTGAGCTCCCTGTAGTCGATGCACATACGAAACGATTCGTCTTTCTTCTTGACGAACAAGACTGGAGCTCCCCAGGGTGAGAAGCTTGGTCTTATAAAGCCCTTGCTGAGCAGTTCGTTAAGTTGACAGGACAGTTCTTGCATCTCTGCAGGTGCTAGAAGATAGGGCGATTTGGCTACGGGGGTAGCCCCTGGAACTAAGTCGATTCGGAACTCGACTTGACGTTGCGGAGGTAATCCTGGGAGTTCTTCTGGAAAGATGTCGGGAAAGTCGCGTACTACTGGAATGTTCTGAATGTCTTTCATTTCTTGGCTCACATCGACCACATGAGCAAGGAATGCGTGACATTTCTTTCGCAAGAATTTCTGAGCTTGAATGCTCGAGATGATACGAAGGTTCGTGCCGGGTTTGTCGCCATAAACTACTAGGGTTTCGCCAGACGGCAGATTAAGGCGTACAGCCTTTTCGTAACACATGATGTCGGCACGATGAAGACTCAACCAATACATGCCGATAATGACGTCGAAACTTTTAATTGAGACCGGCGTGAGATCGATCGAAAATGAATGGCTACCTAAAGTTGGGGTACACCCTATGTATATACTGCTAGTGCTCTCTGTCTTTCCATTAGCCATTTCTACAGTGAACGGTTCTTTAAGTGCTCGTGATTTTTGCTTAAGTAAATGAGCAAAGTTTTGGTTCACGAAACTCCTCTCCGCTCCACTATCAAACAGAATGCATGCATAAGAGTTATCGAGGAGAAACGTACCAGTGACCACTGTGGGGTCGGCAACCGCTTCCTCGTGGCCTATGGCTAGAACTCTTGGCACTCCACAGGCATTCCCTGCCTTCGGGCAGTTTCTTTTGTAGTGGCCTACCTCGCCACAACCGTAGCAAGCTTGGCCCACTCCTGTGTCGGGGAATTGGTTGATTGGCCTCGCCGGAGCTTTACAGAAACAGGCTGTGTGTCCCTTCCTATTGCAGTTCAAACACTGCATTTCCCGGCAGGCACCGACGTGGTGGAAGTTGCATTTGTTGCACTTAGGCAAACTTCCATGTACTGCTTTACCGGAGCAGCAGCGGCAGGTGCTATCGCAGCATGAACTGCCACGACCTGCTGCTTTTTGGCATCCTTTGTCTTTCTCTTGTCATCCCAAAACTTCCGCTTGGAATCAGCGGTTCTGGCGGGTTCTGAGATGGCCAGGGTTGTTGTCGCGGCCGGGGTACGAATCCAATGGTCTATAAGCCGCTGTGCCAATCGCTTGGCACTATCGAATGTAGTGGGGTTGGAAGCCAAAACATTTCCCTGGAATGGAGGCACCAGACCCCATATGTATCTTTCAATCTTCTTCCCCTCTGTAGGAACCATGTTGGGACAGAGGGCCACCAGTTCACAGAACCTGGCGGTGTAGGAAACTATGTTGGAGCCCTTCATGGTTAGGCTCCACAGTTCTTCCTCCAGTTTTTGGATTTCGCTCCTCGGGCAGTACTCTTCAACCATTAGCTCTCTCAGAGCTTCCCAACCCATAGAATTTGCCATTATAAGGGATAGTGACTTGACACGGCTATTCTACCATGTTAGGGCTTTTGACTCAAAGGTGCAAGCAGCAAACTTGACCGTGCTCCCTTCTGGACAGGAGCAGATTTCGAAAACCGATTCGGTCTTCTCGAACCATTGCGAGAGGGCAATGACTCCGCCTGTCCCTTTGAAGGATAATGGCTTGCAGTTAGTGAAGTCCTTGTAGGAGCACTCTTTCAAGCGCACAGGGATTTCACCATGAGTAGATAGGACAGGGGTTCCTCCTCCAGTGGAACCAGAAGAATGATATTGTGCCATGGCTGTAGCCACAGCCGCAGCTACAGCAGCATTTAGAGCTGCCGTATTGAATTGAGGAGCAGGTGGTGTTGCAGTGATTGGAGGATCGCGTCTTGTCAATCGACGTGGAGGCATCTTTTAACTATAAGTTTAGAAAGATGAAGACATTGATAAGAATTTAATAGGAAAATTGATGAGAATGACTCATGGACTAACTCTCCATAGCCCAACAACACAATTGAATAGCACTATTGAAGGATGATCTAGTGCTAGCAGATGATAGCAATTGGATATTTATTTCCATAAGATTAGGTATCTGTCAATAATACTGGTATTACAGATGTAACAAGTTTGGAAAAAATAACCTAGAAGTAGGCCTTACATCAACCAAGATGGGAAATTTTGACAGAACTATGACCTAATCAAGACTTAACAGGTCTAAGATTTACAAAGATAGGAAATTATACTAGAGTTTTTACACAAACTAGGTTATATCCAAAAGAGAAGTCGATGAGACTCTATCGGCAACGAGAACTACTAGAGTGAGTTCTTGACTCCGACAGAAGACGTTCTATGTCCCTCATGCGCCTATCGGACCTTACTTGCTGAGCTCGAAGTTCTCTAACTTCAGCTTGGGTCTCAGCAAGTTCCCTTTGCAGAACTGCATTGTGGACCTGAGTCCTTTCATGAGCAGACTCAAGTTGGCGAATGCGGACAGTGTTAACGCCAGAGTTGGCGTCAATCTCCACGACTCGATCGATAGTCGCTCGACCTTGCTCGGTGTTCCGAGCAATCCTACGAACCATGATGGGTAGGACCCTGTCAGCTGAACCTCCCTCAGTGAGGTTGTAGAAGTTTTTGTCTCCATTGTAGGGAATGGGTTGACCCTGTTCCTGACTCCATCTATTCAAGTTTGTGGCCCACATGGGTGTGGGTCCTTGAAATGTTGGACGAGGATTCAGGTTTGGGTTCTGAGCAGCTGGGGGTAGGTTGTTGACTTCTGGCTCTGAGTCAGAATCCTCAGAAAAGCCTTCAGCTTCGTGATCATCCAATGGGATTGGGGGATCATCTTCTGGCTCCTCTCCCAGCCATCCTGCATTGTCGTTGTTGGGGTATTACGGGTCTCCGGGGATATGGAATCCGGCCATGATATCTACGCGAGAAAAGGGATAAACAAATAACTAAATAGACGCACTAATTAGATAATTATAAGATGATCTTTATCAGTTACTTCAACATTTGCGTAGTGCATACAAGTCATATGTAACCAAGACAGGATAGACCTTCGAATAAGTGACCCTAACTCTAAACCCACAACCAAACAAGGAACAGGAAGTAAAGCAAAGATCACAAATTCTAAGTCTATGATATCCTAGATACATATAAACTTAGCGTATCCACTCAACAAGTATTGACATACTAATAAAGATCTTTAATTCTCAAATAAGTAATTAATAGTAACACAAAATACTCCTATAGTATTTTAAGTTTATGTTCTGTTCTACTGTTCTCATTGTAGTAGTGTTGGCAAGTTTTTAGACTTGTTGCAACCTCACAACCACACTTAGGCACATGCTAGTCAACCCTCGGATAATATAGTTGATCAGGCTATATATTCCCAGTTTTGACTATATGTCTCTAAGTCTACTTGTGCTGTCCAACAATCGTAATACTTTTGTTCTGTCCTAGTGACACTGATTTTAGTATGAATGCAGGTATGTATACTTAGTTAAATATTTTATTATTTAAAAGTATAAACTCTTTATCAGAGTATTTTAATCCCGCTGTGTTTATATTTCGTATATCTTTTATGGGTTGATACACTCGATTCACTATAAACAATGCTCTGATACCAATCTGTCACACCCCAAAACCGGAACGGCGGAAACATTCGGGGGTGGAGGACGTCATGTACAGTATCACAACAATGCAAAGTAGTAAACAAGTAACAACATCATCCATTGCATTAATAATATAATTTCATACAAGTGTGTTATGTCAAGTTAAATACACACCAAAAATATGTATCAAAATAAAAGATGAGTCTTGAACGAGCTCCATCTTCTCAAAACCTGGCACCGGTACCTGTCTACTGGTGACCTGAGAATACAAGTTATTTTGAAAGAGTTTATCAGCTTTAAAGCTGGTGAGATCATAAGTATATTAGTGTATGTATTTGTATGAAAGCATTTGTAAGATGTTTGTAAGATGTTTGTAAGATCTTTGTATAAGTTTGTAAAAGTTTGAATTTTCCTAGAAAACCCTATGTTTCCTACTAAAAGTAGCCTTCTACCAAGGCATCTAGTGTCTGTGTGTGTGTCTCTTGTAAGAGTATGTATTTTCCCAAATCTGACTATCATTAACCAAAAATATAGTTTTTACATTACTGCTCATTGTGTGAATGTTCACAAAGTGAATGTAATGGGAAAATGAAATAGTACTGTAGTGTTGAATTAAGTAACTACTGTTGTACTAACTACCTTAAATCAATTGTTATTTAAGGTACCATGTGATCGGCCTGTATCCTGCTACCGACTCTAGTAAAACGACGATGTAAGACGTCGTAAGAAATGACGTTTGGCACCCGTAGACTTGCAAGTCCCACTGTAGCGAGCAGCAAGGTGTAGGATAGTCAATCCAGTATAGATCTATACACAAACTCATACGCTCCCCAATTAAGGAGATTCTGGATACAAAACGGTCATGGCAGGTGGTGTCATGCCCCGTTACGTGGCTCACATAATTGTAATAATGTATATGTAATGTATGTGCTAGCTGTATTGTGTGTTCTTCCTCTGTCTAGCATGTATGTATGTTCTCTCTGTATGGTATTGTTTGTTTCTCTTCACTATGTATTATGTTTGTTTCTCATCACTATAAGTTATGTTTGTTTCTCATCACTATAAGTTATGTTTGTTTCTCATCACTATAAGTTATGTTTGTTTCTCATCACTATAAGTTATGACACATGTATGAACTAACTCATTGTATGTTTCATTGGTCTAGTAATATATTTGTAACTTCCTAAACTATACCTATTATAGTTTACTAGTAATGTTGTTTGTATGTATGAACATGTATGTATACCCTTGCTACCCAAAGGTATTGAACTGGAAAGAAATAACCTTTTATATCTATATACATATACATAATATATAACTAGGATTCAAACGACCTTCGGACAAATAACCCTGATACCCTAAGTCCACAACCAAACAAGGAACAGGAAGTAAGGTGAGCTATCAGTCCTAAGTCCTTTCAATCCTACTTATATAACTATATCTATATAGATACACTTTTAACAGAATATAAGTTTAAAAGAGTTTAAGTAACAATATTTGACATGTAAAAGGGTTTGACAAAAGCATTTGATATGAAAAACAGTTTGTAAAACAGTTTGAAGTAAAACAGTTTGGTAACACAGTTTGAAAAGTAAGAAATCCACATGTTTGGTAGTTATTAATCACATGTGATTGATATAATAACTATAATTGTTCAACTTGTATTCCCCCCCCCCCCCCATAAAAGCATTTAAAACATTTAAAAGGTTAATTAAGGAATATGAACTCACCTGTACTGAGAGGTTTGGATGAACGGAATGTATAGGATGCTAAGTGTCAAGTGAAGACTTGAACACACACAAGGATCCTAGTTAACATATAATTACACATATATGTATCCAATTAGTCATTAAACAACTAATTAACCAAGTTAAGACATCCTAAGACATGTAAAACACTTGATTTAAGTGCTTATAAGTGCTAAGGATTGCATCTAAGGGTGGTAGGACCTTGTAATTGAGTTTGGGGTCCAAGGGTAAACTCTTTTGGAGTTTACGGTTTTGGGACCAACTCACATTGATTTTACGGTCGTAAACCCATGAGTTTACGGCCGTAAACTCATGGTACTTTGACCATTTTGTGTTTTGAAGCCTTAAAGGTCATAAGAAGCATTCCTACTTCATGTTTAAGCCTTAGGAAGTGATTTAGGGCACCATTTCACTCCTTTATGGAGTTTACGGTCCCTGGACCACTTCTCTTTGGGTTTACGGCCGTAAACCCAAATGATTTATGGTCTTTTTGTTGTTTTGAGTTCCTAGCATATCAAGGAAGGGGTCTAGACTAGTTTCCAAGGCTTGGTAAGGGACTAGGGCCACTTTGGCCCCTTTGTTAGGGTTTACGGTCCAAGGTGTTCTTGGACCGTAAACACCTTTGATCCTTTGATTCTTGGGTGTTTTCTTGATGATTAGAAGTGTAACAAGTCTTATAATACACTAGGATAGAAGTACTTACTAGGTAGAAGCTTGAAAAGGTGCTAAAAGTCCAAGAACACTAGTGTGTGTTCTTGGTGTTCTTGGTGAAACTTGAAGATCTACACTTTTGGAATGATTTCACGGATGGAATCATGTAAGATCACTAGATTAAGTAAGATATCAACTTTTTAGGGATAGAAACACTTACAAAGTTGAAGATCTTGAAGAAAAGTCGGATGATACTTGAGAGAGAAATGGGTTTTGGATCTTGAAAATGTGAAAAGTGGTAAATAATGACTAAGTGTCATATTTATACCCCCTTTTAGGGTTTACGGCCGTAAACACCTTTGTTTAGGCCGTAAACTCCAAACTCTTGGAGTTTTGGGACTTTATTGTTGCACAATAAACCCTAGGGCATCCTCTCTCCTGATATCTCCAAGAGTACTAACTTTAAAACACTCAAACTTATTCCAAAAAGCTTGAAAATTAGCAGAAACAGTTCTGACTTATATTGAATTGAATTGTTGTACAGAATAGAAATTTCGGGTTGTCACATCATCCCCCCGTTAGAAGGAATTTCGTCCCGAAATTAGAGTTTAAGCAAATAAGTAGTTACAAATAACTAAGTAAAAAGACGAGGATATTTCAGTTTCATTTGATCCTCTCGCTCCCAAGTGAATTCAGGTCCTCGCTTGGCGTTCCAGCGAACCTTCACTATCGGGATACGGCTTTGTTTCATTTGCTTGACTTCCCGGTCCATGATCTCTACAGGTTCTTCCACGAAGTTGAGGCTCTCGTTGATCTCGATCTCGTCGAGTGGGATTACAAGAGTCTCGTCGGACAGACACTTTTTCAAGTTCGAGACGTGGAAAGTAGAATGTACGTTACTGAGTTTGGGCGGTAAGTTAAGCTTGTAAGCTACAGCGCCGATTCTAGCGAGAATCTCGAAAGGCCCTATGTATCTTGGATTTAGCTTTCCACGCTTTCCAAAGCGTATCAAGCCTTTCCAGGGTGAGACCTTCAATAGAACACGGTCGCCCACCTGGAATTCCAATGGTTTCCTTCGTTTATCAGCGTAGCTTTTCTGTCGGTCTCTAGAGGCTTTCAATCGTTTACGAATCTGAACGATCTTCTCTGTCGTTTCCCGTATGATTTCCGGACCTGTGAGAGTGCTGTCAGGAACTCGTCCTTAAGTAAGATATCAACTTTTTTGGGATAGAAACACTTACAAAGTTGAAGATCTTGAAGAAAAGTCGGATGATACTTGAGAGAGAAATGGGTTTTGGATCTTGAAAATGTGAAAAGTGGTAAATAATGACTAAGTGTCATATTTATACCCCCTTTTAGGGTTTACGGCCGTAAACACCTTTGTTTAGGCCGTAAACTCCAAACTCTTGGAGTTTTGGGACTTTATTGTTGCACAATAAACCCTAGGGCATCCTCTCTCCTGATATCTCCTAAAGTACTAACTTTAAAACACTCAAACTTATTCCAAAAAGCTTGAAAATTAGCAGAAACAGTTCTGACTTCTATTGAATTGAATTGTTGTACAGAATAGAAATTTCGGGTTGTCACATTTCGTAATGTCACGGCACAAAAGTCACCAAGACTCGGTCAATGAAATTACAAAATCACAAAATACTCTATTGGAGATTGTTACAAGACAATTCCATAGTCATGAAGTCTCATATTCAAAGTACATTCCTTTGAACATCCTTCTTGCATAAAAGCTACTAATCTAGACATAGATTCTCGATATCCAACTCCCAATATGGAAACATTTCCATATCTTCCATATGACAACTCATTATAAATAGAATCTTATCTATTCATAATAATGTCAATATAGTCCATCCATGACTATACTTTCAACTATCCACAAGCGACCAATCCTTGGCGAACCTTAGATTGTCCTTGGCAGTTGTTTAATTATTTTAGTCAAATCCGGTTCTATTCCCTTTTTCCCTCTAAATTCCCTAGGCATTTTTGGAAAAAAAAATTTAGAACGGTCGAATATTACAGCATATGCAATCGATCCTATACCCGAAGCGTATGGGATACAATCCGCAGCGAAAACGTGATACTTTACCAGTTTCTTGCTATAATATTGTCATAATATTTCTATTTGTCGTGTTCTCAAAATTCGAACTATGAAGAGGGATGCCGTAATCATAATCGAACTTTGAGAATGCAAATAATAAATATACCCTTGACTAAATTCAATTAAAATTTCTCGATCTAAGCTTTTAGATTGGAAACAAAGTATAACATTCTCTCCCTTAATTATAGCAAAAACAACTTTTCAACCCCTGCAACTTTGCAAAATGAAACTTTTGTTTTTCTATAATTAATATTGCCAACTTGCAATACTTAAATAATAACCATGCTCCTACTAACATGATGATTATATCCATTCCAACATAACATTTATGCTTCCACTAGCTTTGACACGTATTCAGAAACCAGCTAAACTTCTAGAAAACAATACTTATTGACTTCCAAAGTTCATTGTTTCTAATACGATATGTTTCGATAAGCCTTTATCTAAGCTTCTCAAAATCACACACCTTTCCTGAGACAGCTCACATGTGTGTCTAAACTAATTTAGAACTTATTTTACTAAGTCCCAAATGTTCAGACTAACTACCAAATCTCTCAAGTCGAACTATGAAGAGGGATGCCGTAATCATAATCGAATTTGAGAATGCAATTTACATAATCACTATCTCCTTAAAATCTCTCTTAGTGAAAGCGTTTCCTCACAATCATTTTCATGAAGGAGAGAAACCTTATGACACTTAGATTTTATGGTGTATCTGTTCCTATCCATGTGAATTTGCCATAAGCATAATCGAAAGATAATGTTTGTGACAAATTCAAACTCTTATGGACAGAATTTGTTCATTCTTAATTTCTTTCCACCAAGGGTCCCACCATTGCTTCCAAGTTGTCTAGCAGCTCACCTATGCCAGTCAATGTACTTTCATCGAACAAGGTGCTTGCCTTATGCGGTCTATTGAGAACTCGTAGAACTCATATGCATAATTACTCAACAGGATCGACACAGAAAAGAATTTTGTCAACACGATAGGTTACAAACCTCAAGTCGTGTGCTAGTGATCATTGATTAGGTTTATTCTTGATTTATTCTTGAAGCTTTTCAAGATCATTTATACTCCCACTGACCTTTTGACATATATGATTCTCTTGTCAAGAAACATTTCTTGACAAAACAAATATTCAAGAGTTAGTGCGAAATTCTATCAAGACTAACACTTAATTTAATTTGTTCTAGTTGGTCTTTGTCTTCTTCAAGACATCACAACTTACAAATTCCAAATGTGTATGAATAAGAAAACTTTCTCTATTCCACAATTGATAAGTGTTACAAACCTACTTAATATGTGTCACTTAATGTCACAATCTTAATTTTGATATTCGATATTGGAACGAAGTATGATTTATCTTAACGACTTAACCACTATAGCAATTCCTGATTCCTTTTCTTAGCCAAATTAGTGCACTAAGGTATCCTTAGAGGATGGATTGTAATATGGTTCTTTACAATTAAGACGATCATAAAACTTGATACAGAAGTACTCTCCCTTCTTCTTAGATTGGAGAAACTTCTTATCTTTCTGCCTAATTGATTCTTCTCATTCGTTCTGTCATTTATTGAAACTTTTCAATGGTTCAGAATCATGCTTAATCCTATAAGCATAACCACATTCACTAATCCTTTAGTAAATATGACGAATAATCTAATTGTTATTTATGACGAACTTAACTGGTGCACAACATCGTGAACCCGTTCTCCTAATCCTTCACTTGACTCTTTGTCAAGGAATTAGTCTTAAAATTTCTAAGTATCAAGATTTCCATACATCACATGATTCAAATCATATGATTCCAAGATTCTGTCCAATTGAAACTTGGGCGATGGGAATCTTTCCTTACTAAGAAAATTTCTATAAATAATATAACTAAGAATCACATCCATTTATTATAGAAACACGCAAACATCAATTTTCCACAACGATTTCATTGCAAGGATATAAATAAATAAGTCAAACCAAAAATTTATTTTATTCATAAAGCAGCGGAAAAACACGTCCTTACAATGCAAAATCAACTGAAAAATTATGTAATCAAATATTCCTAACAAATCTATCATAACTTTCTAAGCTCAAAATCTGATCTTTGAATCCATGCGATCGTAATCCATTTCTTCGTGATCAGACTCATCTTGCTCTTCCATCAAGCTTCTTCTCTTTTCTCTGATCCTGCAAAACATTCAAATGTAATCTTATCACATTATGTATTAAGAATCAATTAATAGGAACTTAATGGAGTTAGATAGTGGATATTACGTGAGGTAGAGCCATACTTCTTGACTCTCCCATCTCTTAGATTCTTCAGGTTCTCTGGGCAGCTTCGTATCCAACGCCCCTTCTCTTGGCAGCAGAAATAGGTGGCTTCTCCTGGAGCGACCACGGAAGCATGGTTGGTTGAGTTACCAGACAAATACGCTCCATTACTTTGCCAAATCATTTCTGATTCAGCAGCAATTAGCATGTAAGTTAGGTCAATGAGGGTCGCGTCAATATCCATCATATAATACAGCCAACTCCTTTGGGAAAGTCGCACCCAACATTATCAACCTATCGATGTGTGATTTCATCCCTAGGACGTGAGGACACACGGATTTTCCATCTTCATGTTTCATTGCCAACAGGGCTTGAGTGATTTTGAACCTTTCAATTCTTTGGTCTTGTGGGTTTGGGAGAACAACAGGAGGAGGTGGAGGAAGTGAAACCAAGCTAGTCCACAATGCAAGGATTGATCTTTCACCTTCATTGTGTAAAAGACTTTCACTTTCAGTGGGAAAACATTTTCCATGGGATTTGGGAAGACCACGGTTAGATTCAAACATCTACAAAACGGGAGAAAAATCAAGTTAGTTGATTCAGTCCTTAATAAATTACCCAAAATGAGATATTAAGGCTAGGACCCAACACAATACTCTACAACTTGGGAGAGGGATGTCGTAACCCAAATTGCAGAACATTTGAAGGTAAGTGAATGACGATTCACCAATTTTCCACCATGAAAAACGAAAAAGAGATTAGGTTTTAAATGTGTTGAAAAACTCCTAAATCCTTTGAGATTCATTGAACTTTTCAATGGCATGTTTAAATCTCGATATGCCCCTCGATTTGTGACTGGGATGCCGAGGATCACAAAACAGGGTGTGAATAACCATGCAAACTTACATGGTGCCCCCAATGTTACAATCACCTATTCGATGTGCCGGTTAACCACAAACGCTCCACCGAACTATGACAAACATTGAGTCACCCTTTGCCACCTTTGCTTAGAACCAATTAGTGTGCCGGTTAACCACACACGCTCCACTAATGTCTTCGCAAGGGTACAAAGTGTAATTTCATGGAATTGCATCAAATTCACTTTTGCTTAAAGTAACTAAGATTGGGAATTTTGTAAAAGCATTTAGCTACTTTATATAGATTCATTATACTTTTAATGAGGAAATGTTTGCCCTATCCTACCCGTTCGGCTAACGACCCTCCACCAATCAAGGAAGCGGTGGGTGAGAATGGACACCCATTAAACGGCCATTTTATAGGCCATAACCTTATCCCCCCCCCCCCTTATAGATCGGCTTCGTGAATGAGGCCTACTAACGGTAAGACTAGCATTTAAGTTATACATATATATTTATTAATCTTATAATATTATAAGTATAAGGGCGAATTTTAAAACTTGTAAAATTCTAAGGTTTGAAATTTAAATGGTTCAAATTAAACTTTTAATCACAAAACTTAAATTTCAAAAACTTGAGGACAAGTTTTGAACTTTTTCAAAACATAAAGGATCAAATAGCAAATAATATAAATCAACTAATTAATTTAATGATTATCTAAATTTGACCTAGTCAATATTACTTGCAAGACAATTTACCAATTAATTCAAATAATCAATTATTATCAAATAAGGAAATTATTATTTAATCAAATGGTAATTATCTTTTGTTTTTTCAAAGATATACTCAAATATATGATAAAATTCGGATTTTAATGACCCAAAAATAATTAAGGCAAGTATCCTCAAGAAAAACAGAAAGAAATCCCGAAATCAACTCAGACTGACGCTCGGACTCGCCGAGTTCATGCTACTCGCCGAGTCCACAATGGGACTCGCCGAGTCTGTCAGTCAGGGGCACAAAAAAAACGATTTTTCATGTAAAAAGCAATCAATCAAAGCATCAATTCAATAGAAATCAATCTAAGCTCTGATACCACTTATGGGTTTGAGCCATAAGAACTTTCCTATGTGCACATGAAAACCCTAATGCTTGGATCTAGGTTTCTCTAATTGAACATGCAATGTATCCAAGGCTTACAATCCTAGATCTAGTGAATACAATTGAAACATAACATATGAAATCAGATCTAGATGAATACCTTTTGATTGCTTGCTTGAATCTTCTTGTTCTTGGAGCTTAGAGTCACAATTGTCACTCCTCTAATGGCTTACAAACACCAACTAGCAAGAGGTTGATTTGGAGAGAGGAGAGAGGTGCAGAAATCGGCTCTAGGGTTCCCAATGCAACAAGGTGGCCGATTTCCCTCACCTATGGGGTCTATTTATACTATGAGCTACTAGGGTTACATCCTTAACCCTAATTGAATAACTTAGGCCCTAAGCAATCCAAGGATCCTTCTAGAGTAAGGCTTGGATGAATTCAAGGAGCCCATACTCCTTAATTTCGGCCACCCTATATCCTATAAGGATTCATAGCCCAAAAACTCAACTATCACACATTTGACAGTTTAATCCCCTTTATTCAATTAACCTCTCTTAGTCACCAAATTAATTCCTAATTAATTTATGACTAATATTAATCAAATAATATTATTATTCCATTAATATATTATTCTCATAATATATTAATATAATAATATCTCTTCTCTCTTCACAAATCACCCTGTCAAGTTGCTATGGCGAAGGCAACCCAAAAGGACCATGCACCATCGGGTCAAGTACATACTAAAATAGTTATGGACTTAGACACTAATCCAACACTAAGCGGGTAGAATACTGACTCGGGATCTCCTAATAGAAGGCTACTACTCAGATGAGTACTCAGGGGAATCGCAGGACTTCTCCGCATAATAGAAACGAGGGAAATGGGCGAAATATCAAATATTTTAGAGAGGAATCGATAGAATAGTGTGAGGATTGAAGAAGGAATGAGTTGCTATTTATAGGGTGATTTCTTGGGATGTACGTCGTGCACCATAGTGGCGCGCTGCACTCTTGGTCGGGACATAGTGACGTGGAAAAATGTTGGCTTGACACATGGCGAAAAGTGGGTGGGGCTGTGTGGTCTTGTCGGGCACGTCGCGCTCCTGACGCGCACGCGTACCGTTTTTCATATTTTCAAAATTGCATAACTTCTTCATATCAACTCCATTTTTTACGTTCTTTATATCCCCGGAAAGCCCTCGATGAGATCTATAATTTTCGTTTAGACTCCATCGGCCAATTTTGATTTTATATTTTTACATAGGCTTAGATTGTTACAGCCTATATAAAAAGCATAACTCTCTCATCCGGTTTTCGTTTTCGGCAGACTTTATATCGTTGACCTGCTATTAACGAGATCTTCAACTCTCATTTATATTATTTTGGCTAAAAGTTGACCGATCTAAAATTAGATTTATGAGATATATACACTTATGTCGAATCTTAGAAAAATCATAACTTCCTCTCACGAAGTTAGATTTGGGAGTTCTATATATGCGCACTCTCGGTTTAACGACTACTACAACTTTTGTTTAGATTACTAAGGCTAAAAAGTAATTTATCAAAAATTAACTTTTTACGAGATGCAGAGTCAGGCTAGTTTAATCGCAAAACTTTGAAGAAGCATAACTTCTTCATAAGAAGTGAGATTTGAACGCTCCTTATAACTCCGGAATCCTTATAAAGTATACTACAACTTCGGTTAAGATTATTTGTCCTAAGTAATCTTTTATCTTTGACGTTTATTTTAATCTTATTTATTTTTTATTAAATACACCTAATATCCTATAAAACACGTAAGCGTATAAACATATGAATAATCATTTCTTATTCATTCATATAAATATTACAATAGTTGACCAAAGCGATTACAAATTATGATTTAATCTAGAAGGAACACTCTTGGGACTCGTTGGACTTGGAAAGTTGTGCTTTGGTGCTTGTTTTCAAGCCATGTATGTGGTGCTTGCATTTTTTGTCATTTTAGTGCATAAGCTTAGATCTTGCTTGATGGGAGTGTCTTAATGGGTAAAGTTGGAAACTTTATCCATTAATACATTGTAAAGGTCCATATTTGAAAGTTTGAAGGATTGACTTTCTGTATTAAGAGCTTAGTGAAAATGTTAGAGATTAGGTGGCTATGTTGGGCGTAAGCCTTATGCAGGGCATAGCCTTGATTTGTCCCGTTTTCCGCCTTGAGCTCTATGCGGTGCATAGATTTGCATGTTACATGGGGCGTAGGTTGTCTGGAAGTTGACCGTTAAATTTTTTACCGTTAACCGTTGACTTTGATCAAGTTTGACTTTAAGTTAAATTGAGTATTTTGAGATGTAGATTGAGACTTGTCCCTGTTTGTTGCGTAGGTAACCTATAGAGCCGGCTATCAGATCAATGATCATTACGGTTATCTTCTAGACTGCAAGGTGAGTTTTTCTCACTATACTTGAGGGTCGAAGGAACCAATTCCTTCCCACTAGGTTGTGTTATGTATCGTTGTATATAGGATGTTACTATGTTCTAGTAATATGTTAGATTGGTAGATATGTATGATTACCTATACTTGCTAGTTATTCTTTATCTGTGGCATATGTCAACACAGTGTCGTTGGTTTGAGGCTTTACTACTTTGTGTTGTAAGCCAACAAACCCGGGGCAATCCAGTCTGATGACTGTGGGACGGAGCAATCCAGTCCGATGACTGTGGGTTGGGAGTAATCCAGTCTGATGAATGTGGACCCGAGGGTAATCCAGTCCGATTATTGTGGACCCAATGTGCATACTTGCATATGTATTGTCGTGTGGGGTATTTTTAGGGAACTCACTAAACTTAGTGTTTACCCAGCTGTTTGTAATTGTTTGTTTAGGTACCATTTGTGATTATGGGAAGGCGAATGTGTGATCGTACACATCCTCCTACTGATTTATACTTGAGAGATTATTTGATATTCTGACTCTATGGATTTGATTTGAAAACAATGATTTATTATCTTATGGTTTTATGAAAAATGTTTTTAATAAAAATGAAAAATTTTGGCATGGTTTTTGAGATGTTACAAGTTGGTATCAGAGCCTTGGTTTGAGAGAATTGGATGGACACTTGTGTGATTCCGGACTCAAACTATGGATCTACAAAATATTTTTCATAATCAATTTTAAAATGATCAACAGAAAGGATGTCATGTGTACAATCAACCGGAGCCCAAGGAAAGTTATTCCCCAAGATACCCACACTTGTTCTATGTGTATTGATGATATGTTAGAAATTAATTGTAGATTATAGACTAGGGATCTTTAGGAATTGCATGATATAATTGCCTGATTTATGAGGCTTGATTGCCTAGGGGATTTTGTGATATGTTATATGAAAGTCTGAAACTGACATTATTATTGTATTGGTTTAATGTATGCATCATGGTTGTACATAACTAAGATTTTATAGCATGATAATGTTTGATTTAGTCTTATTTCATGTTCCTTCTATGGTTGTGGACTTAGGGTAGAATCAATTATTCGATTGTCTATGGAATTCAGTGTTATGTATGATTAGCATACACAAGGTGATTGTAGGGTTAGTGGAAGTTTCATGAGTGAGTGGGGTTGTTAGTAAGACAACAAGTAAGGAATTTTTAGTTACCCTTGAGAGAGTGGATATATGATGTATTCATATCCTAGATACTTGGGCCAAGTGGTCAGGAATTGTATGTGAGGATCTGCCTAGTTTTTATGATGTCTTATTCCCAGTCGGTTTCACTGCTCGAATGTTGCGTGCTTTGTGCTTTGTAGGAATCATATTGATGTGAGTTAACTATTACATGAATATGTTAAGTTATATGCTACAAGGGTTAAATAATTTTAGAAGAACTGATTCGGCCCTATTGCGCAACTCTCGTCTTATTCTAACTGTTGTAGGTTTGGTCGAAAGATTATTTAATTTTGTTTCATGTAATTGTATTCATGAAGTAGTTAGTTGACATTAATAGAGGTCTTTTAGCAGCTGATGGCAATGTGAGGTGGGGATCCTAGGAGAGCCTAGGAAGTGCTTTAGTGTGATTGGTGCACTGTTTAGCGGGTATTACAAGTATCATTATGAGAAAGTGACTTAGAGAATACGAGATGATTCTTGAGGAAAGTACGGATAGGTGTGGAAGGTAGTATTGGTCCCATACTACTGGAAGCACATGATCCATACTCGAATCAAAGAAAGTAACGGGGACTTTAAGGAGCTGGTTGAGGGTAGATAGCATGGTTTCGCACCATGATTCGTTGTAGTGTTTCCGTATATGTCGGTCTTTCGGTTATGACTATCCAGGATGAAGATGAGGCTGGTATTTATTCGGGATTTAAAGGCCATGTCAGTTTGAATCTGAAGGGTACAGATCCGTATGATTTAGTTGGTCTTAAGGTGTCGAATACCTTGTTCAAAGTAGTGCAGTTTGAGTCACGGGACTCTTGTAGAAATTGGATGTGATGGTCGACTTGTAGCCTGAGGATGGGTGGTCGGAAGATGGATTAGGATGTCGTTCTCTACGATGGTGTTATGTTCTTCCCACCTCCCATATTTGAGGGAGGGGGAGGTAAAGGGATCGGATGTGTGTCAATCGATAAATATAAGAAGGGTAGGGTGTTCTCCGCATTTGTTTCTGCCACAAATCGGTATCGTTCGATTCGTGGTAAATCACTTTCGTCTTTCACGGGAATGTTCGAGACTCGGTTATTCTTTTGGCTCGGTGGCATAGGTGAAGACCATGTCGCGAGTCAGATATGTGTCATAGTTTTTAGAAGATGGTGTGTATCCAAGGAGGATCGAGATGTTCTAATCCGGAAAGGAGAGCTCTATTGATATGATGAGTTTTCAAAGCTATTAATTGAGTGTCTTTAAGGATTCTTGAAGCTCCAGAGGAGGATAAGGTTGTGGACAAATTCTTCTAAAGCAAGTTTTGGTTGCATGAAGTTCTGTTCATAGGATTCCTCGTTAGTCCAATGATGTTATGATCGATTTCGCTAATATTGAGGCGACGATGCTGGAAAGAGTTTCTGAGGTCTCCATCTGAGGTTCATGGTTTCTTTGGAATTGCTTGATCATTATTCAAAGGATCTTCATATGCCATTTTGCATACTGAGAGTCAGTGTTAGCAAGTACCTGGCTGAGCTGGAGAGAGGCTCTAATATTTCATGCGTCGGTCGATGGTAGTTTGGATCCTAAGTGGGAGAGAAATATGTATTCTGTTTGGAAGATTATCGGTATGCCCGACTTTTGTGGGGTCAGTGTAGTGGTACAAAGGAATCTGCATTTTGAGTTTGCAAGGTTTTGGAGTGGGATATGTTTGCCGAAGGGGACGAATGTAGGCTACCATTGAAGATTTTGTGGTTAGGAACTCTTCTCATTATGATCTCGAGGGTTTGTTGGAATCCTTCCCTGTCATGAAGAATTCAAAGATTGGTCAGATCGAGTGCAGAGCAAGTTGCCGTCAGTTTTATGTCTTCCAAGGTGCATGTGTTGTCCTCATAATAGTATCTTGTTGGGTAAGGAACTCGTTTTAATCATTAGTTCTTTTGGAAACGCCAAAGAGCTTGGGAAGGGAGCGTTTGAGTCGCTCTAGTTGAGCAGTTGTGGATCTGTTGACCAACTTCATAGTTCGGTATATGCATTTCCGCACGGGATTTGGTTTTTAGTGCAAGGGATCATTGGGTTAGTTTTCAATTCATTTATGGTTGGTTGGTCAGTTCATTCCTTATCGACCTCCAGGAGTCGTGTGAGGGTCTCCAAGGAGTATTGGGGAAGGTGCAATTGAGGTGTCAACCTTTCGTCAAGTTTTATAAGACGCATATCTTGGTCTCTGTGTTTGGGTACTCTTGATTGTTGGTCGTGGAATCTTTGTCTCTAGAAGGATCGAGTTTGGCAGCTGTCCTTGGTTATTGGAAGTTTGGAAGTCAAAGCGACATTGTTTGGTTTTTCGGGTGTGACCATGGAGCTACGTAGAGTTTGATTTAGGCGTATTGTGTCGGCAAGGTTGGAATTCGGGTTGATTCGATTAGGTTTCTGACATCATCCTTGGATAATTTTGGAATTTTTCTCCTAATTAAGAAGTATTCACGGGTGCATTAGGCATTGATGGGATCTTTTCAGTTCCAATTAAGATGTGGGATCATATTTTGGTTATTAACAGAACATGTATGTTGGTAGTTAAGGTTCATCCTTTCGTGGATCCGCAGTTACTTCACCCTTTGGGTAAGGATTTATAAATAAGGAACACATTTTGGCCTTATGGAATAGTTCTTATTGGATTTATTGCTTTCGAGTTGGGGCAAGTTTTCAACGGTTCATCTCATTTCCTAGTTACATGCGAGCATGTTTTGTTCGATGATGCTTCGGTAGAAGTTTAGAATGTGGCAAGGTTTCATGTTATAGAATGGCATGGATCTTATTGTTGTTGGTAAGTGTAAGGTGGGATGTTGACTTGTTTCCTACAGGTGGGTGGGATGATGGTTGTGTGTATATAGGCCCACCGGGTGCTGGTCAGGAGTCATCATGTATGTGATTGGATGATGGCGAGAACGGTGAGGAACCGTGAGCTTTTCGTTCCAATGGTTGGATGGTGTCACGATGTGTCGTGGGCCCTTGTGCATTTCACTTATGTGCTGAGCCGGAAATTGTGTCATGGAGATCCGTATGTGTGGTTTGTTGGTCTTGGCATAGTTGGGTATTTTGATCAATATGGAAATACTATTGATGGCTCAGTAGCCGACAGGTTGAGTCGGACTTTGGAAGGTTTTGACTTGTTAGAAAGTCACAATTGTTATCGGCAGTTCTTTGTGGAGTTTTCATAGTAGATCTTTATGGATGATTTGGGTTGCCAGTGATGAAGTTCGTTGTAGAAATCTCGGATGATTTTTTAACTGGTTGTACCCCTGAGGGTAACGGAGTGTGGATGTTGTCGGGATTTTCATATAAGATTGACACTGCTACGCCCGTGGTAGCAATGGGGTAGTAATTGAAGGGTTATGAGCATTACAACATTCCTTTGGTGCACATGCAACCCTAATTACTTTGGATCTAGGTTTTTCTCAAGTTATACATGCAAATCAATTTTACAAAGAAAGAACCCTAAACTAGCATACAATTTTCGGATTTAACAAATAAACTAGGGCTAGAAGAATACCTTTCTTGTTAGCTAGTAGTAACAAGTAATCCTTTCCTTGATCTTGACCTTCAAGAGCTTAGTGCCTTAATTGTTTCACCTCTAATGGATTCACAAACACCACAAGCAAAGAATGAGGAGAAGAGAGAGAGGCAGAAATCGGCTAGAATTTCTTCTAGGGAAGCAGTGACCGATTTCAAGAGGCTGGGGGGGTTCCTTTTATAGTTGAGGATGCTAGGGTTTTTCAACTGGAAACCAACCCTAAGCAACACATGGACCCCCACATGGTAAGCCTTGGACGAAAACTCTATGGACTTCCCATAGATTTTCGTCCACCCTATACCAATAGGATCCATTAGCCCAAACTACAACTATCACTGATTTACATAATCACTCCCCGTTCTTAAATTCAGTTTCTTTTGATCACTAAATTAATTCCAAATTAATTTATGATCAATACTAATTAAATAATATGATTTCTCAATTAATATATTATTCTTATAATACATTAATAAACCATTAATTAACCTCTTTCTCCAAAACTCATTCTGTCCAGTTGCTATGGTGAAGGAAACCAAAAATGACCATGTTACTATCAGTTCAAGTACATACCAATTATAGTTATGGGCTTAGACACCTAATCCAACAGTCTCCCACTTGGATAAGTCTAATAACTATAACTATAAGTACGACTTCAAAAACCGATCAGCAATTGTAGCTCTCAAAAGTCGCTGTCGAACTCTGACCTAGTCAATGATGTGTCCTTTAGATATGGGATCATATAAACCTCCGTTCTGCAAGATATCGTGTGGACAAAGACATGGAACATAATCATTCTCAATGTCCAATAGTTTGTTTACTGACATCTGATTTGTTTGACATAGAACTTAATTAAACACATCAATTCAGTCCTGACTGGGCCCGGCACATTAGCCAACACAAAATCATCGAGGGGCCCAAGATATCGCTTTTATCCTCTTAGGATAAAAGGAATAGATAAACTTTGACTTATATGCTTGTACCATTTACTCAGTAAATCGTACACAACAACACGTTTTATAACATCAAGTTACTGATGCGTTTACGCATTATCAATGCACAACCAACTTGTAAACAACAACTCATATATCTCGGTTTAAAGATTATACGATATTATCGTCTTACAATCACTCGTGATAAATTCCATGAAGTGATTCACATGAGCGTGGGTTTAATCTAATATTTAAATCTTATTTCAGAAGTACTCATGAACGTTGCAGCAAACCTTTGTTGCATCTAGGCACTTTGACAATCTACAAACCAATTCATGACAGTCTAACCTCATAACTTACTCCCAAAGTATGATCGACTGTGGATAATTTGAATAATCTAATTATTCTGGAAGTAAAACATGCAAAAATGAAACAATAATAAACAATCGACACAAGATAGTAAACTTTACTCATAAATAAATCTCCATTACTTAATCATCAAATGTCAATTACATTTATCTATTACAAGTTTCTAAACATCTATCTAATCACTAAAACTAATATTGTCCTTCAGACCAATGCTCCTCGCATGTTGTAAGTGCTTAACCCTATTCAGACCCTTTGTGAGGGGATCTGCTGGGTTCTCCTCTGACGATACCCTATTGACTACGAGGAGTCTCTCTTCTACCCGATGTTTGATGAAGTGGTATTTTCTGTCGATATGTCTGGATCTACCATGATCCCTTGGTTCCTTGGTTAAGGCAACCGCTCCTTCGTTATCACAGAAATCTCCATGGGCTTCTTTATAGCTGGTACAACTCCAAGGTCTCCAATGAAGTTCTTCAATCATATCGCCTCCTTCGACACTTCGCTCGCTGCTATGTACTCTGATTCGCACGTTGAATCATCCACGGTTTCCTGCTTGGAACTTTTCCAAGTAACTGCTCCTCCATTTAGGGTAAATACCCTGCCCCGAATGAGAGCGGAAGTTATCTCTGTCGGTCTGAAATCTGGAGTCACTATACCCTGTCACTCTCAAGTCATCACTCCCACCAAGTGTAAGGACCCAGTCCTTAGTCCTTCGCAGGTACTTAAGAATGTTCTTAACTGCTGTCCAATGAGCTCTACCCGGGTTCCTTTGATATCGGCTAACCATGCTCAACGCAAAAGCCCCATCAGGGCGAGTACATGTCATAGCGTACATGATCGATCCAACGGAGGAAGCATATGGCACTCGACTCATTTCTGCTATCTCGGACTCTGAGTCTTACTCAACTTGGTATTACTTTGGATTGGCAGTTCCCCTTTCTTGGAATTCTCCATGCTAAAACGTTTCAGCACTTTGTCCAAGTAAGTACTTTGACTAAGTCTTATTAGTCTCCTACTTCTATTTCTCAAAATCCATATCCCCATAATATAAGCAGCTTCTCCTAGATCCTTCATAGCAAAACACTTCCCAAGCCAGGACTTAACCTCCTACAAGGTCATGTCGTTTCCTATGAGCAATATGTCATCAACATACAAAACTAGAAAGCTAACTATACTCCCACTAGCCATGACATACACACAGGGCTCATCCTCGCTTCTCGAAAATCCAAACTCTTTGACTTTCTCATCGAAACAAAGATTCCATCTGCGAGACGCTTGCTTTAATCCATAAATGGATTTCTCAAGCTTGCACACTCTATTGGGATATTTAGCATTCACAAAACCTTCTGGAAGACACATGTAAACATCTTCAGCCAGCTTCCCAGTAAGGAAAGCAGTTTTGACATCCATCTGCCAAATTTCATAATCATGAAACACAGTGATAGCTAACATAACCCTAATATATTTGATCTTGGCCACTGGAGAGAAAGTCTCATCATAGTTAACCCCTGGGGTTTGAGTAAAGCCCTTCGCAACCATTCGTGCCTTGAACGTGTGCACTTTCCTATCCATGTCGGTCTTCTTTTTGAAGATCCACTTGCACCCGACCGTCTTACGACCTAGTACATTGTCAACCAAGTTCCAAACTTGATTGTCATACATGGACTGAATCTCGCTGTCCATTGCCTCCTTCCACTTTGCAGACTTCAGGCCTGCCATGGCTTCCTTGTAGTTGTTAGGCTCATCCAAATTTATCAATGTACTATCACTGATAAACGTATCACCTTAAGCAGTTATATGGAAACCATACAACACAGGTGGAACACAAACTCTACTGGAACGTCTCAGAGGTAAGGACTCGTCAACAGGTTCAACAAGAATCTCTTCATCAGGTTGAGTGCTAGTGTTAGAGGTTCCTTCACCGCTTGACTCTTGAATCTCTTCAAGATCAATTTGCTTCCCACTAAATAGTTGGGGGTATTTTTGTTTCATCTGATCTTTACATTCCCAAGTAAATTCAGGTCCTCGTAAAGATTTCCATCGAACTTTCACTATGGGAATACGAGTTTATTTTGATCGTTTGGAGTATCGATCCATGATTTTGACAGGTTCTTCTACAAAGTTGAGTTTGGTATTGACTTGTATCTCGTCGAGAGGTACAAAAAGAGTGTCATCGGATAGACATCTTTTGAGATTTGACACGTGAAAAACATCGTGTACATTGCTTAGCTCTTGAGGTAACTTGAGTTGGTATGCGACAGATGCAATTCTTGCTAGAATTTCAAAAGGTTCTATATATCGCGGGTTTAGTTTGCCTCGTTTCCCGAATAGAATTACGGCTTTCCAAGGAGAGACCTTCAACATTACTTTATCTCCAACTTGGAATTCCAAAGGCTTACGTCTTACGTCAGCATAACTCTTCTGACGATCACGTGCTGCCTTGAATCAATCCTTAATTTGCACGATCTTTTGAGTTTGTCTCGTGGATTATTTTTGGCTTGGCACATAAGGTATCACCTATATGTTCTCTGACCAATTGTGTGTCTCCAACTTCTCAGTGCAAAAACTACAACTCCCAATTCAAGGTCATGGGTAGTGTAATTATTCTCATGCACCTTAAGTTGTCGTGATGCGTAGGCGATAACTTTTCCTCTTTGCATCAACAAACATCCCAATCCTTGATTTGATGCATCGCAGTATATGATGAAATCTTCTGTCCCATCTGGGAGGGATAGGATTGGTGAACTACACAACATTTGTTTTAGTTTCTGGAAAGCAGCTTCTTGTTTTTCTTCCGTGTTGAACTTCATATCTTTCTGTGTTAGCGTTCTAAGCGGCTTGGCTACCTCGAAGAAATTCTCTATGAATCTACGGTAGTAGCCAACAAGCCCTAAGAATTGGCGCACTTCTGTTGGTGTCTTCGATGCCTCCTAATTCTTAATTTCTTCAATCTTGGAAGGTTCGACATGAATCCATTTGTTACTAACTACATGCTCTAAAAATTTGTACTTCTCTAATACAAAATTCACATTCGGAGAATTTGGTGTACAACTTTTCTTTTCTTAGTAGTTCCAAGATTATTTGCAAGTGTTGACCGTGTTCTTCCTTGGTTCATGAATATATCAATATATCATCGATAAATACTATCACGAATTTATCCAAGTACGGTTTGCAAACACTATTTATGAGGTCCATAAACATTGTTGGAGTGATGGTCAATCCAAAGGCTTAACTAGGAACTTAGATTGGCCATACCGAGTCCTAAATGTTGTCTTCGGATCATCGTCTTCTTGTACTCCGAGTTGATGGTATCCTGATCTGAGATCTATTTTGAATCTTCTAAAATCTTCAGGTGTTTTATTCTATCAACCACCGTATCCAAGTTTAGTTGTGCATCGGTCTGACCATAACTAAACATAGGTGATCAGTCTACGTTTAGTTGTGGTTCGGCCCATGTACAATAAAACTTGACTAAGGAGTTTGACCTAAAACCTTGCGTTGAATTCTTATCGAGGGTTTGGGTTTTCTATATTTTTGGGTTATATACATGTGTTCTCATCGCGGGCTGAGTTCATACATAACTCTATATCTTTATGTTTGTTGTATTCACGAGTATTATTAATTATTGTTTATTACTTCAGGTCTAGCTGATAAGGCACCGGCCAGTCAGGACAGTCGGTGGGCAGGATCATTTTAGCATATAGCCGTTCTGAAATCCAGCAACCCAAATCGACATGTCTATCCTTGTCACCGCTCCCGTAAGTAGTCCTTCAGTAGTATAATTACTAATACTTTTTATTTGTAGGTTAAGGGATATACCTAAACCTAACAGAGTAAGCCCTAAACTATAGTCGTGCTTTCCTAAGAAAGTACTAATTCACTATAGTTAATAGCTCTGATACCAATCTGTCACACCCCGGTCGTCGGCGGAAACACCGGGCAGTGTAACATCATTTCTCGTATCATAGTTATCAACTTCCTGAAAACACATGCAATTTAAAAATCCGTCAACATAAAGTTGGTGAGTTCACAGGTTTTGACTCCATATAAAAATAATACATTTTCCAAGTTCAAAAGTATAGTTTTGAAAGTATCATTTTGACTCTCCAACGTTTAGTATATATATCCTAGGTATAAAATTTTATTTACCAAATAAGTAGTTTACCTATAAGTCTCATATACTATGAATATAAGTGTTTGTAATTCCATACAAACGAAAGTTGCTACGTACAAATCTTATTTCAATTCTATATGAATAAAACCACTACGTATAAATCTATTTCAATTCTATACGAGTAAAACCGCTACGTATAAATCTATTCCAATTCTATACGAGTATGTGTGTTAGGTATAATTATCTACTTAATATACAAGTAGTACCTAGGGTATAAGTAGGGGGAAACTTATACTTAATATTAATACTTGTATACGACAAAGTATAATGTTTCTAACAAGTTGCTACCATGAATCTGTAACCGCTGCTATGACATAATACCTCTGATAAAACACACTCATGATTTACCATGAGAAACAATACACTCATGATTTACCATGAGAAACAATACACTCATGATTTACCATGAGAACAACACCGTACGCTTCATCGACGCCGGAACAATAACAAGTAAAAGGATAGTTCATCACTCGCTTTTGGTTGACTGTAGTTAACAGTCACAAGTGGGGTAGTCAACCCGTATACTAATTATACACGACTTCCACGCTCACACGGGATTAACGGTTACAGGTCAGAGGACTTCCACTAAGATCCCCAATCTTAGTTGATGAATGAGGTAGCTCATGTAGACTTTGACGGCGTTCTATAGTCCTAACACCAAAAGCATTTTCGTGTCTAAAACCCTAAGTTATTAGACTATGCTTTTCAACATTACTCCTAACTTCATAACATTTAGGCAGTATAACAGCTATAACTTGAGGTAAAACCAGGTTTTATCTTAACATAAAACCAATAACAACAACATATAACATACCTGGTTTTATCTTGACATAAAACCAATAACAACATACAACATACCTGGTTTTATCTAGACATAAAACTAACAATAACAACATACTTATCAATTACATATAGAACTTCCGAGTATAACTCTGGAACTATATCACACACAACATATATATATATATATATATATATATATATATATATATAGAATCCTAAGTATAACTCAAGATCTACATTAGTATACTACTATAACAATAACATGCAAACAACTTTACGATAGTTGTATACTTTCAGATACGAAATAACTATATCCCGGTTATTATAACTATCTACGTTGATACTAATATACTATCATATAGACATAATAATAACGTATATATAATAATTAGCATGCGTTTTCCCCCGAAATATTAGAAAGTGGGGCCGTGAAACTCACCTTAATAGCGTGATTTTATGTAATCTAAGCAGAAACGGTCAGCGGTACGAGGTCGTCGGGGCTTGGGATGCAAGATGGCTTCAGCAAAGGAGAGAGGAGAAAGGGAAATGGTGTAAGGAATAGCTGAAGTCGGACCTGCTATTTATAGTAAGGATTTTGGACTCTCACGTCGTGAGTTTTATAAGACTCACGTCGGGAGTCATTCATGCTTATCCCGTAGACTTGCCATTTGCGTCCCTAGCTTCGGAAGGTGGCCATGTGACTCCTCACGTCGTGAGATATCCTTGCTCACATCGTGAGTTTGGATCTTATCACTTCGTAGCCTCGTCACACACCTTCTAGATCCGAAATGTGGCAAAATGACTCCTCACGTCGTGAGTTTCTGTGCTCACGTCGTGAGTTCAGTCAAATTAGGGTTTCTGACAGCTGTATCTTCGGAAGGTCGTAACTTTTGTATACGAACTCTGTTTTTGATGTTCTTTATATGCACGCGTAGGTATTTACAAATACTACAACTCTCTTTTAGACTCAGATAGCTAATTCTAACTCTATTTTAAATTCCTCTTATTATAGAGATTTATAGTGTTCGGTTTATCATAACTTCTTCACGCGAAGTCAGATTTAGACGTTCTCTACATTTTTGGAATCGTACGGACGTATACTTTGAGTTGTATCATAAATTATACATGAAAGTTCATACTTTAACATGAATTACATAGTAAGTTTATCACATTACTAGTTTAACAAAATCACATTACATGATTGGCATATTCACATGTGATTGTTATTGACCTATTTTGACTGGTGTTACATCCACCCTCCTATCTTGAAACCCTAGCCCCTTTTTAATGTTCTTGAGGTGATCTTGGTTTTCTTGGCCATTTGAAGGCTTATTTCTCATGTCTTGGTGTGGAGCTTGAAGGTCAAGTTGATTGCAAAGTGTTTTGGTGTAGAGCTCAAGTGTAGATCTAGCAAAGTGACTTCATTTCTGGACCATTTTGAGAATGAAGTTTCAACCTTTGCTTCTATTTTGGAAGATCTAGCTTATGGTCCATTTTTATGCTTTTGGTCCCTTTTTGGTGGCGTGCTTGGAGTTGAGGTGACTCCAGCCCCTTCTAAGCACTTAGGATTGTCTTCTAGACCTCTTTTTGTTGGAAAGTTGGTAGCTTGACCTTCTCCTTGGAGCCATGCATTCTTTGTGAAGGATTTATGTCGTTTTTGGACTTAAGGTTGTAGATCTTGCTTTGGAGTGAGTTCCTAATGGATAAAATTGGAAATTTTATCCATTAAGTCAATGAAAAGGATTAGATCTGGAGTTTTGAGTATTGATCTGTAAGTATTAAGCTCTTAATGAATAATTGTAGATTATGTCACCAACCACAACGTGGCAAAGGACTTACCATGACATGGTGGAGTCCAGCTTCATGATTTTGTCCTGACATACCCACGACATTGCCAAGGAGGGCCCACGACGGGGTGATGTTCTGTGTGTCGATTGTTTTGTCTTTACATGCCCAAGGCGTGCCCAAGAGGTCTCCAGGTCGTGGTTGGCATTGACTCGCTTGATCGTTGACTATTGACCAATTTGCCTAGGGGTCAAACTTGATGGATTTGGATTGTTGATTGAGGGTTTATCCCTTTTGGTGTTAGTCGGTTCGCGGGATTGAGCAGTACAAGGTGTAATAGTGTTGTTGTGTGTGACATCCCCAATTTCACGACCTTTTTAAAACTTTTAGTTTATGCTTATTTAAATTTGTTATAGCGGAATTGGACCCAAAATATTCTTGACATGATATAATATCATAATCAACGCATTTCAAAAGATTTTATATTTTAGAAGTCTGGGATGCCATAAATGATACAAGAAACATAAGCATAAATTGAGACTTACAAAATCTCGATATACTAAAGATCTACATCTCCTTAAATCTCTCAACAAATAATTACATTATCTATTCGTACCTTCATATAGCTACCTATGAATACAAAGAAGTTGAGTGGGTCAGGTTGGGAAACCTGTTGAGCACATAAGGTTTTCAATCCACAATATTATATTTTTTAATTATATATTTGTCAGCATTTAAATAACCCAATTACCCCAATCCCGTTATCCTCGCTTTCTAATCCTAGTGTAGCGATCTCGAGAGACTTTTCCTAAAGGATCTTTTTCGGCAGTATGATAGCATTTTGGGTAAGCACGGCAGTACAAAGGTACTTGGATAGGCACAACAGTACAATAGTACTCAGCTAGGCATGGTAGGCATGACAGTACAATAGTACTTGGCTAGGCACGACAGACACGATAGTACAATATTATTTTGGTTAAGCACGGCAGTACAAAAGTACTTGGGATAAGCACGGCAGTACAAAAGTACTTGGATAAGCACGTCAATACAATAGTTCTTAGATAAACACGACAGTACAAAAGTACTTTGAACAATACAGCAGACACGACAGTACAATAGTACTTTGATTAGACACGACAAGCCAGGACTTATTATTTCGCACAACTCTCGCTAACCTATCACGACCACTAAATCACACAGCCCTATCACAACCTCTCCTTTATTATTACGGACAACCCTTTACTGTCTAATTATATAATTAAGTATAATATATGATTAGATCAAGTAACAATATTTCATATCGTACAAATATATTAAACACAGCAAAAACAACGCACATAGCATTTAAGCAAATAGATTACTTGTATCTATGTGTAAGTTTGAAAGTAACTATGCACTCACCTGACTTGGGTGGGTGACTGGAGAATTCGGCAGCGATCTGCCAAAATCCATGACTTTTCTTCTAACGTGACCTAGATACGAATGTCACTAAGTCTTAGTCTTACTTTCCTAGCGACTAATAATAGTCTATATTCCTCACTAATCCCAATGTATACATCAAGATCTATCAAGTAAGGAACAACCAGGTAGGATAATATATAGTATACTGTTTCGAAATCCTACTTTAAACACCTCACAAAATCCAGCCTATACATCACTCCATAATTAGATCAATCAGTATAATGACTTGGAATCACTGATAAATCTTAACTATAGGTTCATAATAACGACTATGACTATAATTAAAAGTTACACTTGAATAAAATAAGTGTAGCTTAACTTACAGAGTACACTGATGTAAACTGGGATTAAACGGGCAAAACTCTGACTCGAGAGCTCCTATTTTCTGGCTATCTGACAACACAAGGCTTCACTAAAAAGGTCGGGAACTCGAGCGTATTGGTACTAAGGGGTGGAAAGAGCTCCAGAGGATTTGGGTGGAGTTGGGATGAGAAATGAGCTGAAACTCGAGGGTTTGTATAGGCTTGAAAAGTGTTCACGCCGTGCACCATGTCCCCTGTGCGCCGCGTATTTGGTCGGACATGATGACGTGTCGTTATCTGCGTGATGCCACGTGTCGCTATTTGGGTGGAGTTTCAGTGCGCGCGACGCACTCTGTTGTTGCGCGTGAGCGCACGAGAGGAATTTTTGTTTCTTATAAAATTCATAATTAATTCATATGATGTCTGTTTTAATGGGTTCTATATGCAAGTGTAGATATCGATGATATGTACAACTTTCATTTAGACTCCGTTGGCTAATTCTGACTTTATTTTTAAAGTTATATTTTTAACAGGCTTAGACTATTAAAATCCGTTAAAAATTCATAACGCTCTCATATGATCTCCGTTCTCGAGTGTCCTTATATCGACGGATAGGTATTGACGAGATCTTCAACTCTCGTTTATATTGTTTTACCTAACAATCGACCGATTTCAATTTCAGTTTCTGAGTCGTATACTGCTACGCTAAAATATTAGAAAAACCATAACTTCCCCTCACGAAGTCAGATTTTGGTGTTCTTTATATGTACGGAATCCTTTTCACATATACTATAACTTTAGTTAAGATTATTTATCCTAAATAATCTTCAGTCAAAATGTCGTTTTATCACTTATTTGACTAGCCCATATATGCGGGTGTTACATTTATCTCCCCCTTAGGATGATTACGTCCCAGAATCATCAACAAAATAGGGTTTGTATAATGACTGTGCACGTTACCTTTCCATCTTAGGTAAAAATCATAACTCTTTGGACCTATTGACTAACGACAATGCTCAATCTTGCACCTACTCTAAATTTGATCTTCATCGGAAACTCCTGCTCCATCTACTTTGATTATCGTAACTAGACCGATGGTTCATGTTCTAATGGCCTCTCATCGTATGATGCAATCGCTAGACTCGGGTCTCTTTGAGCCAGACTTCACGATGGAAGATACCTTCCTTCATGTTCGAATGTGATATAATCACATTCTAGCGTGTCACACTTCTAGCTATAGGCTGCTTGATCTCAACGATGATTGTGATACCTCTATCGATCGCTTCAATTATATTTTCCTTCAATCTCTTAACTTAAGTAGGATGCTACACTGATCATGGTTCTCTGAACCAATTAACTTACTGTGCATACTTTTTCTCAAGTCGTACTCGATTCGATATGACCATTAGGGTCGGAATACATTAATCCTTTTATTCATTACTGAAACGATGGTAACAACAGACATAAACAAAACAAAGTCAATTACTAATGCTTTAGTAACTTTGTGATTCATCCTGGTTCAATTATGAATCCTGTGTTTTCGGTAGTAGGAGCCCATACTACCTTCCACACATATTCATATATGTCCCAAAATTTGTCTCGCAGTCCCTAAATTCTTATTCCTAAATCACAAAACAATTTAACACACACGAATATGTCCAAGCAATCATAAAAAAAATTCCTAGACTCCACTAGGACTTCTTTCAAGCGTATATTTAATAGAAATTCCGCTTCAACTCGGTTGGTGGTGGAAATGCCAAACGATGGGACGACTTCAGGAATCACACCAAAAGTTCTACCATCCCTCCAATTGAAGGTATACTTCAGACACACCGTATTGTTATGTATTATAAAGGCAAGATACCACTCTATAGGTATTACCTATGATATCTTCTTCTAGGTATCATTCACAATCATAAGCCCTCTCATTTCCCCCATTTGCTCAGTCCGCTACAAGTCCTTACCGTGATGCTCTATATACCAAAGCAGGCGTTCGATGTATCGAGACAAGAATATAGATAGGGAAGGTTTAGATTCGTAATCCTCCTTATCGCTCTGAAAAGTTATATGCCAATTCTAATACCGTAATTAAACGTTTAGAAGCTTGAACACATAAAATTTTCTAATTCTAGGTCGGCAGCAAACCTTAAACCTAATAGCAATTTAGATAGGCAACCTAAGGCATGTTATAATATAAATCATTTAGCATATACTAGAAATTAAGGCACATTCCATAATGTATTTGAGTGCTTGTGTCAATTTAGCTATACTACCTAAAATAAAATAGACACTCACCTCACAATCATTGCTTGGCATTCTAAGTTTAAGTCTAGAAATTCCCTAAAATTCCTAGTTCGCTTAAACAAATGCTCTGATATCAACTGTGACATCTCCAATACCACAACCTTTTTAAAACTTTTAGTTTATGCTTATTTAAAACATTTGTTATAGCGAAATTGGCCCCAAAATATCATTGACGTGATATAATATCATAATCAAGGCCTTTCAGAAGATTTTATATTTTAAAAGACTTGGATGTCATAACTGATACAAGAAACATAAGCATAAATGGAGACTTACAAAATCTCAATATATTAAAGATCTACATCTCCTTTAATCTCTCAGCAGATAATTACATTATCTATCATTACCTTCATATCGCTACCTCGTGATACAAAGAAGCTGAGTAAGTCAGGTTGGGAAATCTGGTGAGCATATAAGGTTTTCAACCCACAATATTATATTCTTTAATTATATATTCTTCAGCATTCAAATAACCCAATTACCCCATTCCCGTTATCCTTGCTTTCTAATCCTAGTGTGGCGATCTCGAGATACTTTTCCTAAATGATCTTTGTCGGCAGTATGATAACATTTTTGGTAAGCACGGCAGTACAAAGGTACTTGGATAGGCATGACAGTACAATAGTATTGGCTAGGCACGGTAGGCACGACAGTACAATAGTAATTGGCTAGGCACGACAGTACAATAGTATTTTGGTTAAGCACGGCAGTACAAAAGTACTTGGGATAAGCACGACAGTACAAAAGTACTTGGATAAGCACAACAGTACAATAGTACTTAGATAAACACAACAGTATAAAAGTACTTTGAACAACACAACAGACAAGTCAGTACAATAGTGTTGGGTTTTGAGCATTCTAACACTCCTATGGTGTACATGCAACCCTATAAACCTTGGATCTATGTTTTCTCTATTATACATGCAAATATTAACTATTCCAAGGTTTCATCCTAACTAGCATATTATGAAGAACCTATACTACAAAGTTCTAGTTAGATGACATACCTTTTGATGTAGCTTGATGTCTTCAAGCTTTAAGAGCTTAGCCCCAATAGTGTGGAAGCCTCAAATGGAATCACAAATCACCAAAACACCTTGGAAGAACTTGAGAGAATATGTATGCACAATAAAATCGGCCCACTCTTATTTTCACACACTTGTGCCAATTTTGTGAGCCAAGGACCCCTTTATATATTATGGAGGATTAGGGTTACATCCATGTAAACCCTAATACCCATGACCTTTCATTTACATAGGATCCATGGGTTAAAAGCTCCATGGACCATCCATGAAAGCTTAGCCCAACCTAAATGAACTTGGCCCATTCCATATATATAAGAGTCCATATTTAATTAGTTCTTTTTGATCACTTAATTAGTTCTAAATTAATTCTTGATCAATACTAATTAAATAATATGATTCCATATTAATATATTAGAACTTATAATATATTAATATAAATCATAAATATACTATTCTCAAAAGACTATCCATATAAATTATGCCGGTGAAGTGCAACCCAAATGGACCATGCCGGGTCGGGTCAAGTACATACCAAATATAGTTATAGACTTAGACATTAATCCAACAGTCTCCCACTTGGATAAGTCTAAAACTATTATTGAGTATGACTTCAAAACCTAACTGGCAATCGTAGCTCTTAAAGCCGTTGTCGAACTCTGACCTTGTCAATGACTTGTCCATTAGATAAGGGATCATATATTCCTCCATTCTAGATATCATATGGACTGAGACATGGATTATAATCATTCTCTCTGTCCATTTGTTGTTTCCCGATTTTCGATTTATGATGACTGACTGATTGAACAAATCAAATCATTCCTGGCTTGGCCAAGCACTCACATGTGTCATCGCTAAATCATCGAGGGGCCCACAGATATCGCTTTTATCCCGAAGGTAAAAGGAATGGATAAACTTCGACTCATATGGCTTGTTCTACTACTTGTTGAATCATACACAAAGGCACGTTTTATAACATCGAGTTACCAAATGCGTTTTCGTGCAATCAATGTACAACCAACTCATAGTAACAACTCATATCTCTGGGTTTTAAGAATATAAGATATTATCGTCTCATGATCACTCGTGATAAAATCCATGAAGTGATTCAAATGAGCGCGGGTTGAATCCAATACTTAGAACTTATGAGCACTCATGAGTGTTGTAGCACCACTTTGTCCACCAACTTGGGCCTCTACAAACCAACCCATGACAGTCTTGATTCATATCTACTTCCAACATATGACCGACTGTGGATGGTTTGAATAACTTAATCATTCAGGAAGAGCGACTTAGTTATTCTGGAAGTCAAAACATGCAAAGTAAAACACAAGAATAAATGAATCAAATAGGGTATCAAACCCTATGAATATAAATAAACACTTTTATTTATCACCATACTGATTACTCATTATTCATTGTTTCGGTTTCATCAACTTTATACTTGAATTAAAAACACTAGTTGTCCCATGCTCCAAGCAAGTACACTATATTTTTCAAAACAATAGCTTTGCCATACACCGAGTATGCTCTCTATGTTTTTCTATGATCCTTACTTTGTGAAATAAACCAATTGAACATAATTTCAATGATTCTAATTTCACACTCCCAAATCCTTATCGAAAAATGTGAGAATTTCAAATTCCTATCATTTATCGAAATCTGTTTAGATTTTAAACTTATATGCACTGACCCTCCTGTAATGAATATGTACAAAGTCACAAAGACTTGTCAACAGTCATTATAAGGTATTCCAATGGAGATCAACTCCATGGAAACTAAGTCTCATATTCAAAGTACATTGCTTTGGACATGCTTCTTGCATTAAGTTTTCTAATCTTACACAGATAACTTCCACCTATGGAGATAACTCCATATTCTCATTTTGACTATCACTTCTGAATAAGAGATGCCTCTTTTCAGAATATGTCAATATGGTCCTTCCAAAATTAGCACTATACTTCCAACTGTCCCTGAGCAACCAATCTTTGGTAAACCTCAGATTGTCCTCGACAATTGCTTAATCATTTTAGTCATATCCAATTCTAGACCTTTTCCCTTCTTAATGCCTCTGGGCATTTGGAAAAATTTAGAAATGACAAATATTATAGCACATGCAATCGATCCTGTACCCAAAGCAAATGGTACACGATTCATGATGTCTCACATAAAGACATGATTCTAGACCAGTCTTTTGCTACAATATTTTTTTTTGCCATGTTTTCAAAATTTGACTATGAAGAGGGATGCCGTAATCATAATCGAATTTTGAGAACGCAATATATAGAATTTCCTTAAGTTGAACCAATCCAACATGAAATTCATATATATATTCTTGACTAAAGATGATTAAGGTCTCAATCTAAGCCTTTAGAACTGAAATGAAGTATATCCTCTCCCTTAATTATAGCAAAACAACTTTTTCAATCCCTACAGCCTCACGAATTGAAACTTTTGTTTTCTATAATTAACATTGCTAACTTGAAACACTAACAATAATTATCATGCTCCCACTAACATGATGATTATTAGCATAACACTTATGCTCCCACTAGCTTTGACATGTACTCAGAAATCAGCTGGACTTCTAGAAATCAATACTTTATTGACTTTCTTACCAAAGTTCAGATTTTTGATACGAGATGCTTTGATAAAACTTTATCAAAATCGTACACCTTTCCTTAGATATCATGCATGTGTGTCTAAACAATTTCAGAACTATGAAAAGGGATGCCGTAATCATAGTCTCAATTGTTTAGACCTTTTGCCATCTGCTTCAAATCTACTTGGTGGAAGTGTTTCCTCACCATCATTTTCATGAATCGGAGAGAAACCTTATGACCCTTAGATTTTATGGTGTATGTATTCTTATCCATGTGAATCGTCAAAACCATAGTCACAAGACAAGGATAATGACAAATCCAAACTCATATGGACTGAACTTATGCAATCTTAACTTCTTGCCACCTGGCAGTACAGGGCCTGCCATTGCTTCCAAGTTGTTATGCAACCAATTGAGAACTTTCAGAACTCCTATGCAAAGCCAACTTTAACTGGAATGGGCACAGAATATGTCAACACGATAGGTTATAAACCTCAAGTCGTGTGCTAGTGAAGAACCTCAGGTTTTATTATTGATTAGTTCTTGAAATTCTTTTTAGGATCTTTAAGACTCCCACTATCCTCTTGACATATAAGACTATCTTGCCAAATATTCAAGAGATAGTGCGGATTCTTTATCAAGACAAACACTTCACACAATTGGCCTTAGTTGGTCTTTGTTTTATCCAAAACATCACAACTTACCAATTTCAAATGTACAAGAGTAGGACACTTTTACTCTTACATTTGACAAGTGTTTTAAACCTTTCTTTAAGATATGTCACTCAAGTTACAATCTTGGAGTATGACTCTAAGAATTGTTTTGGAACGAAGTATGACTCATCTTCCTGATCTAACCATTTCAACAATTCATGACTCCTCTTCTTAGTCATAAGAACGCACTAAGATGACCTTTAGAGGACTAATTGTGATATGATTTCTAAATCATTAAGATGATCACAAACATGATACTAAAGTACTCTCCCATCTTTTCAGATTTGAGAAAATTTTATCTTTTTGCCTAATTTGATTCTTCCCATTCGTTCTGCCATACATTGAGACTTTTCCAATGTTTCAGAATTATACTTAAACTTGTAAGTATAACCATATTTACTAAACTTTAGTAAATCAAATAGTCTTAACGAGCTTTGTGGTGGACATGACCAGTGCACAAGAATGTGTACTCGATCCCTTTAGTCCTTCACTTGACTCACACATCCATGTGAACAAGTAATTAGTCTTGATTTTCCAATGCTTGAAAGTTCTCATTCATCATACTATTCAACTTGCATGATTCGAAGTTTCGGTCCAATTGAAACTTGGGCGATGAGGAACTTTCCTGATTTGGTAAATTTAGACACTACCACAAATGAAAGAATCAAATCCATTTTCCAATATTGCTGTCGGTGGAATCATATAAGCAACAATTTTCCACAAATTCCATTGTAAGGATACTTCAAATAAATAAATTAAACAATTTTCTTTTATTTTAAAATTTTGCGGAAAAACTTATCCTTACAATCCACATGGAAAATTGTTGTTATCTATTCCTTAGCAATATATCATAACTTCTTAAGCAACTGCTCAAAATTCTGATACGATCGAAATCCACCTTCGCGATCAGAATCAGCATATACTTCCTTTAAGATTTCTCTCTATTCTTTGATTCTTAAAACATCAACATGTGACCCAGTCACATCATATAATGAGGATCTCAGAATAGAACTTAACAGAGTTAGATAATGGGCTCTACCTGATGTAGAGTCAAACTTATTGACTTTAACATCCTTAGGTAAATTTGGCAGCTTTGCAATCAACGCCCCTTCCTTTGGCAAAATAAACATATGGACCCTTTGGTAATGAGACTATCTCAGACTTAGCCTTTCTCTTTACCATTTGGTCAACCGGGTTGACTATGGTCAATCCCTTTCCATTGGGAAGAGACTGCTTTTTCTGGATTTCCAGTGTCACCATTGTCACCGTCCATAAAGTTTTTAGGAAGTTGATCTTCTAATCAAATTTGCTTTACTATCGTTCCAAATCATTGCTGATTCAGCAGCACCATGCAAATAGATATGATCATTAAGGTTCATGTCATAGTCTGTTTCATAGTAGTCCCAAAGGAACTCACTATGTGACTTAGAAAGTGATTGAACATCCAACTTTCTCAAGACTTTGACACCCAACTCTCCCGGCTTGTCAATATGTGACTTCATCTCTAAGATGTGATCACACAGACCTTGCTTGCCATTAGGGCTTGAGTGACCTTGAACTTGTGGGTTAGGGAGAATAATTGGAGGAGGTGGAGGAAGAGAAGTATGACTTCCATGAGCCAAACTCGGGAAGTCATATTCATTAGGAAAGCTTGGTTTGGGAAGATCATTGTTGTCTAAACCAGACATCAACAATGGGAGAAATTCACGTAAAGTGATTTAAGTCCTTAATATAACACCCAATATGATATATTAAGGCTAGGACCCAACAAACTATTTTATAACTTGGAAGAGGGATGCCGTAATCCAAGCTATAAAATATTTGAAGGTAGGTGAATGACGATTCACCAATTTCCACCAAGATAAACGAAATGTATTATTAGGTTTTAATTGGTTTTGAAACTCTTAGATTCTTTTGAGATTCATTGAACTTTTCAATGGCATGTTTCAATCTCGAGTGTGCCCTTCAGGTTTTGTGACTGGGATGCCGAGGATCACAAAACAAGGTGTGAAGTAACCATGCAAATATACTTGGTACCCTTAATATTTACCCCTCAATCGATGTGCCGGTTAACCACACACGCTCCAACGATACTATGATAAACATCAAGTTACCCTTTGCCTACCTTGTTAAGTCCAGGTTAGTGTGCCAGTTAACCACACACGCTCCACTAACAGCTTAAACAAAGTGCAAAGTGTAATTTCATGGATTAGCACCTTATTCACATTTTCCTAAGTAACTAAGATTGGGAATTTATAAAAAGTTTAGTTACTTAGTATTTATCATTAATACTTTTAATGAAGGGAGAATTATAGTCCTTGTCCTACCTATTCGGCTAACGACCCTCCACCAGTCAAGGAAGCGGTGGGTGAGAGTGGACACCCATTAAACTACCATTTTATAGGCAGTAACCTTATACCCCCCTTATAGACCGGCTTCGTGAATGAGGCCTACTAATGGTAAGACGACTTGCTCTTATACATATAATATATTAAACTTTTAATATTATAATACTATAAGGGTGTATTTTAGACATTTAAAATACTTGGTGGTTTAATCTATTAATTAAACTATACTCTTAATTTAATTAAATTTAAACCATGTCATTATGGAATTATTAATTCTCTTTTAATTAAACACTTTAATTATCTATTAATAAAGTTCATAAGAGTTAATTGAATTATTCAATAAAACATCATAATTCCAATTATTAAATTCAAAATTAAAACCATTTAATTAATTGTTCAAGTTATGAACCCAAGAGTTTTAGAATTCAATTCTTTTTTTTATCATAAAAATTTTTTTTCCAAATTCCAAAATTTGAGGGCAAGTTTTGTAACTCTTGAAAACTTTTGGATTCCATAACTTATGGAGTTAAATACTTGTTTTATGATGAAACTTTTCATGTTCCATAAATTAAGAACAAGTTATGGAATTCTTTAAAACATTAAGACCAAGTTTTGTAACTCCATAAAAAACTTTGAATCAATTTTTTTAAAAACCTTTTCATATCCATAACTTATGGAGGTTTCAAAAAACTCTTTAGATCAAACTTTTAAAACTAATAAAATAATCATATCATTTTATCTTTTACTAAATTTTACCTAATTCAACTCATATAGCAAATGATTCAAATTTTACAAATAATTAGTTTTTCACAAAAACAAGTAATTATCTTAAAATTTGACAAACGTCATGTTTTTTTTTCTTTTTTTTCCAACTTTGAAAATAAAACATTTGCATCAATATAACAGAAAACAACCCGTGGCTCTGACACCACTGTTGGGTTTTGAGCATTCTAACACTCCTATGGTGTACATGCAACCCTATAAACCTTGGATCTATGTTTTCTCTATTATACATGCAAATATTAACTATTCCAAGGTTTCATCCTAACTAGCATATTATGAAGAACCTATACTACAAAGTTCTAGTTAGATGACATACCTTTTGATGTAGCTTGATGTCTTCAAGCTTTAAGAGCTTAGCCCCAATAGTGTGGAAGCCTCAAATGGAATCACAAATCACCAAAACACCTTGGAAGAACTTGAGAGAATATGTATGCACAATAAAATCGGCCCACTCTTATTTTCACACACTTGTGCCAATTTTGTGAGCCAAGGACCCCTTTATATATTATGGAGGATTAGGGTTACATCCATGTAAACCCTAATACCCATGACCTTTCATTTACATAGGATCCATGGGTTAAAAGCTCCATGGACCATCCATGAAAGCTTAGCCCAACCTAAATGAACTTGGCTCATTCCATATATATAAGAGTCCATATTTAATTAGTTCTTTTTGATCACTTAATTAATTCTAAATTAATTCTTGATCAATACTAATTAAATAATATGATTCCATATTAATATATTAGAACTTATAATATATTAATATAAATCATAAATATACTATTCTCAAAAGACTATCCATATAAATTGTGCCGGTGAAGTGCAACCCAAATGGACCATGCCGGGTCGGGTCAAGTACATACCAAATATAGTTATGGACTTAGACATTAATCCAACAAATAGTACTTTGATTAGACACGGAAAGTCATGATTTATTATTTCGCACAACTCTCGCTAACCTATCACGGCCACTAACTCACACAGCCCTATCACAACCTTTCCTTTATTATTACGGATAGCCCTTTACTATCCAATTATATTATTAAGCATAATATATGATTAGATCAAGTAACAATCATTTCATATCATACAAATATATTAAACACAGCAAAAACAACACATATAGCATTTAAGTAAATAGATTACTTATATCTATGTGTAGGTTTGAAAGTAACTATGCACTCACCTGACTTAGGTGAGTGAATGGAGAATTTGGCAGCGCTCCGCCAAACTCATTGACTTTTCTTCTAACGTGACCTAGATATGAATGTCACTAAGTCTTAGTCTTACTTTCCTATCGACTAATAATAGTCTAGATTCCTCACTATCCTAATGTCTACATAAAGATCTATCAAGTAAGGAACAACCGGGTAGGATCATATCGAAGGTATGGTTCGTTTGGTATACATAGTATACTGTTTGGAAATCCCACTTTAAACACCTCACTAAATCCAGCCTATACATCACTCCATAATTAGATCAATCATTATAATGGCTTGGAATCACTGATAAATCTTAATTATAGGTTCATAATAACGACTATGACTATAATTAAAAGTTACACTTGAGTAAAATTGATGGGTTTTGAGCATTACATCAATCCTATGGTGTACATGCAACCCTAATACGTTGGATCTAGGTTTTTCTCAAGTTATCATGCAAATAATCTTCCAAAGCATAAACCCTAAGAACTAGCATACCAATTTCGCAATTAACATAAAATTAGGGTTTTAGATCTTACTTTACTTGTTATGTAGCAATAACAAGAACAATCCACAAAGTCCTTGACTCTTGAAAACTTAGTGCCTCAAATGTTGCACCTCTAATGGAGTCACAAACACCATTAGCAACAAGATGACTTAGGAGAGGGAGGAGGAGGCACAAATTTCGTACAAGGGCTCTCTTAGAAGGTTAGAGACGAATTTGGTGGCCTAGAGGGTTCCTTTTATAGTTAGGCTTCTAGGGTTATCAACTTGGAAACCCTAATCCAGTTGCTTAGTCCTTAAGCAGCCCAATGGATCCTTCCAGAAGGCCCTTGGACGATTTCTATATGGACACTCCTATAGAATTCGTCCATTGCATCCTTATGGATCCTAAGCCCAACTTTGTAACTATCTTATAATTACAGTATCAGTCCCTTTTATTTAATTAATCTGTTTTGACCACAAAATTAATTCTAAGCTAATTATTGATCAATATTAATTAAATAATATGATTTCTCTTTTAATATATTATTCACATAATATATTAATAAATCATAATTAATCCTCTTTCTCCTTAATTCATCCTATCAGTTGCTATGGTGAAGGCAACCCAAAAGGACCATGCTCATAATCGGGTCAAGTACATACCAAAATAGGTATGGGCTTAGACACCTAATCCAATAAAAATAAGTGTATCTTAATTTACAGAGTACACTGATGAAAACTGGGAATTAAGCGGGCAAAACTTTGACTCGAGAGCTCCTAATTTCCGACTATCTGGCAACGCAGGGCTTCGCTAAAAGGGTCTGGAACTCGAGAGTATCGAGACTAAGGAGTGGAAAGAGCTCCAGAGGATTCGGGTGGAGTTGGGATGAAAAATGAGATCAAACTCGAGGGTTTTTATAGGCTTAAAAAGTGTGCACGTCGCGCATTTGGTCGGACATAATGACGTGTCGCTTTCTGCGTGGTACCACATGTCGCATTCTGAGTGGAGTGTCAGTGCGTGTGGCTTAGACTGTTAAAGTCCGTTAAAAATTCATAACTATCTCATATTATATCCGTTCTAGGCTGTATTTATATCAACGGATAGGTATTGACGAGATCTTCAGCTCTCGTTTAGATTGTTTTTCCTAACAATCGACCAATTTCAATTTCGGTTTCTGATTCGTATACTGTTACGCTAAAATATTATAAAAATCATAACTTCCTCTCATACGAGCTCCGTTTTCGACGGGTTTTATATCCATTCGTAGCTATCAATGAGATCTACAACTTTCATTTAGACTTCGTCGGCTAGTTTTGACTTTATTTTTAAAGTTATATTTTTAACATGCTTAGACTGTTAAATTCTGTTAAAAATTCTTAAATCTCTCATATTATCTCCGTTATCAACTGTCTTTATATCAACGGATAGGTATTGACGAGATCTTCAACTCTCGTTTAGATTACTTTTCCTAACAATCGACCAATTACAATTTCGGTTTCTGAGTCGTATACTGTTATGCTAGAATATTATAAAAATTATAACTTTCTCTCACGAAGTCAGATTTGGGTGTTCTTTACATGTACGGAATCCTTGTCGCATATACTATAACTTCGGTTAAGATTATTTATCCTCAATAATCTTTTGTCAAAATGTCGTTTTATCGCTAATTTGACTAGCCCGTATATGCGGGTGTTACATTGTGCTTCTCTGGTTCTTCAGTTCAGGTGAGTTTCTCACTATGTCACATATCCCATTGTATATCCTTTTCATGGTAGGATAGAGGTATTGTTAGAGTAAAAGTATTCTAGTTAGCTAGGATAACTCATTGTTATGCATGTGCAGTTTAGGACACTTGGTGTCTTGGTATGCTAGACTGATTGGGTCTTGCATGTTGATTATATGATGTTGTTAGGAGTTACTCTTGGTTAGTGTAACTAGGGTAGGCCAGTTAACAGGATTATGTATGATTGGCCAGCGAAGGACTTTATTGAGAAGTGGTTAATAGTAGGCTAACTAGGGAAGGCTAGTTGCTAAGGGTATGGATATGCTAGTATATGTTATGTGTTTATGTTACATGATTATATGGTACTAATAGTTTGGGTTCTATGTAGTTTAAGTTGGATAGCCTGAGAACTTATGGTATAATGCTTTATTGTGATGTTCTTGTCTGATTGTTCGCTCTCGGGTGGATCATCTGTTCGACTGTCTATCTGATTCCCGACTACATATGACTTAATGAATTGTTTGAAAGACCATAATCTGGCCCCTGACAATTGCATGAAAGACCAGGATGTAGCTCCTGGTAGTGGAGTCAGGGCTATTCCCATTTACTCCTTGGGTGGGGATCGCTATTTGAGTTGGGTTGGGCCTATGAACTCTTGGGTTGGGCCCATTACGTATGCTATATGTATGGGGATAGGAGTTTTGATTACTCGATGCTAGAGTCGAAGATTATATGTGGATGCATTGTATGTATGGTGGAATATGTGGTACATCGAGGAACTCACTAGGCTTTACGCTTACAGTTGTGGATTAAACATTTTGCAGGTCGTTCGTGAGAAGAGCTCGGCGGGACTGTACACGCGCATCAAAGATATTCGTTTCCACGGTTTTGTGATCTTAACTTCGATATGTGTGGTTTTCAATCAATCAAATGTTATTCAATTTTTTTTAAACAAAGGTTTAATTGGTTAGTCTGATTTAAAATGAAAAATCTCTTTGCAGTTTTTGGGACGTTACAAGTTGATATCAGATCCTTGGTTTGATGGATTCGAGCGCGCCTTGCAATGTGTCTGAACTCAAAATGAGGACTGAGAGATTTTCAAAATAAGTTTTGAAAGAAAATGCTTTTATTCAAGAAAAATAAATCTCCTAAAAAGATTTTATAATAATTGGAGGATGCGATGCGTACATTCGGTCGAAGCTCAGGAAGTAAGTGATTCCCAATATATCCATATGATTTTGTTTTTTTATATGAATTGTTATGCATGCTTTGATGTAGGTTGTGGATCTGTTCAGGATTGCATGTTAGAGCTTCCTGATTTGTATATATGCCTCGTATGCCTTCTATGTGTATTTTTGTATGTGTTGTGGGATCTTTGGTTGATTTTAGTAGAGGCATGTTCGGCATACGGGTTTGTAGGAAGGGAAGAATCCTAGAGAGAGTCTAGGAAGTGTAGTACTATGCATATGGCTAGACGCACGCATGCGTGTGAGGAATTTAGTAGAGTGATGTGAAGTGACTTAGGAGTCTTGGAACTGTCTTTGGAACGGGTATGGATAGGTGTGGAAGGTAGTATTGGGCTCGTACTATAGAAAGCACATGATCCATATTTGGGTCAATGAAGTGTTACAAGAATACCGAAGAACTTATAGGTGGGTATATATAGAGGTGGTTTTACACTGTGCATTGGTTTTGATGTGTCCCTGTTATCTTTCATATTTTGGATGGCAACCTTCCGTGTTGGAGAATCAGATCTGAGTGAGAGGGATGTTCGCGACATCATATCTGCAAAGATTTCGAGGTTCATGAGAGAGGAGTTTCCTGGTTTGTCTAATTATTCGCTCTCGGATGGATCATTTGTTCGATTGTCTATCTGATTCCCGACTACATATCACTTTATGAATCGTATGAAACACTAGGATCTGGCCCCTGGCAATTGTACGGAAGACCATGATGTAGCTCCTGGTAGTAGAATCTAGGTTAGGCCCATTTACTCCTTAGGCAGGGCCTGTTATGTATGGTTGTGTGGGGCCCGTAATGTATTTTTGGGTGGGGCCCGTTATGTGAGTTTGGGTTGGGCTCGTGAACTCTTAGGTTGGGTCCATTACGTATGATATATGTATGTGCATAGGAGTTTTGGTTTCTCGACACTAGAGTCGAAGATTATATGTGGATGCAGTGTATGTATGGTGGAATATGTGTGTTAAAATGTTGTCGTGGGCGTCTTAAACAAATAAAAAACACGGCTCGAATGCACTAAAGTATAGCACAAGGAAGCATGGTCGAATCCACAGGGACATACCCTAAAAGTCAATGCCTCTTTGCATAAGGCACACACTATTCATAAAACAAAAAAATATAAAAAGGGGTTTGTTGTAAATTAATAACTAAAAATAGTAGTGAAATAAAGTAAAGAAAATTCATTAATAATAAGTGAATTCAGTTCTGTTGTGACTTTCCTAATCATGCAATCAACATAAACACGATTATTCAAAATGTGTTCTATCTAAGTTGGTACTTAAATTTGTTGGGTTTTGAGCACTATAACACTCCTATGGTGCACATTCAACCCTAAATGCTTTGGATCTATATTTTCTCTAATTATACATTCATTTTCAATTTTCCAAAGCATTCTCCTAACTAGCATACAAATTTTCAAATGAACAACACAACTAGTTAGATGACTTACCTCTTAGAAGGACTTGTAGTTCTTGACCTTTGAAACCTTGAGCACCCCAATTGTGATGCCTCTAATGGTTCACAAACACCAATATGCAAGAGGAGGCTTGAGAGAATAAGTTACTTAGCACAAAATCAACACACACTCTCCAAGAATATTGTGGAAAACGATTTTGGCTCTAGGGGGGTTTATTTATAGTGTGGCAAATGCTAGGGTTACACGTTGTAAACCCTAATGATCCATAACCTTTCACATTCTTATGCTCCATGGGTTAAACCTCCATGGACTATCCATGGATTATCTCATTGGTTTAGCCCATCTAAACAATCATGGATCATTGGCCCACACTATAAGAATCATTGATTTACATAATCAATCCTCATATATTTAATTAGTCTCTTTTGATCACAAAACTAATTCCAAATTAATTCTTGATCAATACTAATTAAATAATATGATTTCTCAATTAATATATTATACTTATAATATATTAATAAATCACAAATAACCTTATTCTCAAAAGTCCATCCTATCAAATTGCACTGATGAAGACAACCCAAAAGGACCATGCTACAATCGGTTCAAGTACATCCCAGTTATAGTTATGGGCTTAGACACCAAATCCAACAGTCTCCCACTTGAATAAGTCTAATAACTATAGCTACCAATGCGACTTCAGGATCCGACTTAACAATCGTAAGCTTTCAAAAGCCGCTGTCGAACTTTGACCTAGTCAGTGACTCGTCCTTTAGATAAGGGATCATATACTCATCTGTTCTCAAAATATCTATGCGGACAAATACATGGAACATAGTCATACTTATTGTCCTGCAATTTGTTTCCCGATTTCCGATTCGTCTGACATAGAATATAACTGAACACATCAATTTAATTCTGACCGGGCCCGACACATAGTCAAAACGGAATCATCGAGGGGCCCAAGATATCGCTTTTAATCCTCTTAGGATAAAAGGAACAGATAAACTTCGATGTTATATGTGACAACCCGAAATTTTCTTTTGTACGTACTCTACAGTCAAACACTTCAATTAAAAGTCAAATTCATTTCTGCTAATTTTTAACTCGGTTTAAAGTCCGTTTGGGTATTTTTAAATATTTATTCTTCGAGAGAATAAACGAAAGGAAGTATTTTTTTTAGAATTATTGGGGAACAAATAACACCTTAATAAGGTGTTGCGGCCAAACACGAGGGGTAGGGCCGAAAACCCCTTTGACCGAGAACTCATGCTTTACACCTTCTTTCCTCATTTCTTACTTCCAAACTCAAGAACACCCACCTTTTCTCTCAAGTACCATAAGAGCTTCTTCCAAATCTTCCAAAAATGTAAGTGTTTCTCCTCTTGATTTGTTGATACAACACTTCATCTAGTAGTTATACATGATTTCATCCATGAAATCTTCTCTTTTTCTTAGATCTTCAAGTGTTCTTCAAGAACACCAAGAACACACACTAGTGTTTTGGGCCGAAAACACCTTTCTTTGCTTCCATATTGTAAGTATCTATCTCCTATACTTGTTATCTAGTAAGGATACTTGATTTAGAGCCTTGAAATCGTCATTTTTCCAAGAACAAAAGGAGTTTTCGGTTAGTGCATCTCCTTAAACCGAAAACCCTAAAGAAAGGTGCCTTTAAGACCTTAAAACTCACTTAAGTCTTTGGATAAAGCTTAGAACCCCTTTGCATGTTTGAAAGCCCTTGAAAATCACCACATGCATCAAAGATCTTGAGTTTTCGGTCCTAACCTCATGGACCGAGAACCATGTGGACCGAGAACCTCTTTGGACCGAGAACCTCTTCGGACCGAGAACCCTTCGGACCGAGAATACCATTAGGACCGAAATCTTCTAGGAACATGCCACTTGGACCGAAAGCTCCATTTGGTGACCATACACTCCTTTTATGCAATCATTTGTGATTGTAACACTTCAATATAAGTGTTTCCTAGACTATAAGGGTGTTATCCTTCTTAATTAGTTGTTAAATGACTAATTGTATTCATATATGTGTCTTTATATGTTAATAGGATCCGTGTGTGTGTTCAAGTCTTCACTTGACACTTAGCATCCTATACCATCCGTTCATTCCAACCACTCACTACAGGTGAGTTCATACCCCTTAATCAACCTTTGAAATGATTTTAAATGCTTTTATGGGGGGAATACAAGTTGAAACATTCTAGTTATTTTTTTCATCATATGTGATTAATAACTAGAACAAACAGAAAGATTTACCATTACTTTCAAGTTACTATCAAACTTACGGATTTCAAGCACTTCAAAACCTTTTACTAAACTCTTTTAAATGCTAAAACTGTTTTCAAAACTCTTTTAAACTTATATTATTTTCAAACTCATATCTACACCAATATATTTATATAAGTAAAACTTGAAGGACTTAGGACTGATAGCTCACCTTATTTCCTGTTCCTTGTTTGGTTGTGGACTTAGGGTATTCTGTTATTTGTCCGAATGTCGTTGAACTCTTAGTTATATATTATATATATGTGTTGGATATAAATACTTTCACTTCAGTTCAGTACCTTTATGTAACGAAGGCATACAAACAACATTACTATTTAACTATAATAGGTATAGTTAAGGGATTGCTACTCACTATTACTACTACAATGATACATACAAGAGTCAGTACATTTACGAGTCACTACATAAGTACTACATTGAGAAACAATACATACTATACATTATACAAGAGAACATACTATACACTATACAAGGGAACATAGTATACACTAGTACAGAGAAAACATTACTACACCAAGAATTATTACACAAACATTTGAATACTATAAACGGAATGTGACATACTACTTCTCGATACGACACTTCATTGTCGTATCACTTTGTAACCAGAGTCTCCTGGAGGGAGAGCGGGCATTGTGTGTATAGATCTATACGGGACAGACACTCCCACACCCCGACTGCTAGCTACAGTCCCAGCCTATAAGGCCAAGGGGTGACAGAATGTTACCTCACTACATATGACACCGGAGGGTCATCAGTTATTCAGCCGTCGATCAGCATGGTTACATACGAGTTCACATTCAAACCTTTAATTAACCAATTAAGAATTAAAGGCAAAATAGACTCTCCGAGGCGTATTGTTCATTTAATACCACCTGGAGTCTACATTTTCATTACCTTAGACTCCCCGAGGTGTACTGTACATTTAGTACTACCTGGAGTCTGTACTTCTTCACTTTATGACCAGCAGTGTCACTGCTGAGGATAAACATTATTTTCCTATGACATTTACTTTGTGATTTTGTCACATACACATTTAAGTAAACTATATTTTTCATAATGATAGTTTAATTGGGGAAAACTCTCACATTTACAAAGGAGCAAACATACAAACAGTCGGGTCTTGGTAGAAGACTACATTTCAGTAGAAAATATAGGATTTTCTAGAGTGTTCAACTATTTACAAATAATTATGAACATTTACACTACGTTGTTACAAACATTTTTTTTATAGGCAATGACACTAAATACTTATGAACTCACCAGCGTTATGCTAATAAACTCTTTCAAAATAACTTGTATTCTCAGGTCATCAGTAGACAGGTACCGATGAAACATTTCCAAAATAACTTGTATTCTAACATACACATAGATTCTTAATATCCGACTCCCATTATGGAAACATTTCCATAATTTCCATATGACTACTCATTATTAAAAGAATCATGTCTATTTATAATAATGTCAATATGGTCCATCCATTACTATACTTCCAACTGTCCTTAAGCGACCAATCCTTGGTGAACCTTAGATTGTCCTTGACAGTTGTTTAACCACTTTATTCATATCTGGTTCTAGTCCTTTTTTCCCTCTTAATGCCCTAGGCATTTGGAAAATTAGAACACATGAATATTATAGCATATGCAATCGATCCTATACCCGAAGCATATGGGATACGATTCATAATGTCTTACATAAAGACATGATACTTGACCAGCCTTTTTCTATAATATTTCCATATATAGAGTTTCCAATGTTGAAGCATTTCAACATGGTATTCATATAAATCCTTGACTAAATTTGATTAAAATCTCAATCTAAACTTTTAGAATTGAAATGAAGTATAAGTTCCTCTCCCTTAATTATAGCAAAACAACTTTTCAACCCTACAACTTTGCGAATTGAAAACTTTGTTTTCTATAATTAACATTGCTAACTTGCAGCACTTACCATAATAATTATGCTCCCACTAGCATAACAATTATTTTGTTACTTGCATAACATTTATGCTCTCACTAGTTGTGACATAAATCCAGAAATCAGCTGGACTTCTAGAAATCAATACTTTATTGACTTTCTTACCAAATTTCAGATTTCTGACATGAGTTGCTTCGATAAGCCTTTATCTAAGCTCACACACCTTTTATTAGAAAGCTCATATGTGTGTCTAAACAATTTTAGAACTTACAGCAATAAGTCTCAAATGTTTAGACCTTTTTCCATTTCTCACAATTCGAACTATGAAGAGGGATACCATAGTCATAATCGAATTTGAGAATGCAAATATCACAACTGCTAACTTTTCAAAATCTACTTAGTGAAAGCGTTTCCTCACAATCATTTTCATGAATTGGATAGAAACCTCATGACACTTAGATTTTTTATGGTGTATGTGTTTCTATCCATGTGAATTTGTCATAACCATAATCACAAGACAGAGCTAGTGACAAATCCAAACTCATATGGGCCGAACTTGTTCAATCTTAATTTCTTTCCACCTGGCAACTCAAGGGCCTACCATTGTTTCCAAGTTGTGATGCAAACAATTGAGAACTCATAGAACTCACATGCATAGTCAACTTCAACTGGAATAGGCACAGAAACAAGAATATGTCAACACGATAGGTTACAAACCTCAAGTCGTGTGCTAGTGATAAATGATAGGTTTTATTCTTGATTAGTTCTCGAAACTTTTCAAGATCTTTAAGACTCCCACTGACCTCTTGACATATAAGATTCTCTTTGTTAAGAAACATTACTTGACAACAAATATTCAAGAGTTAGTGCGATTTCTTATCAAGACAAACACTTTTGACAATCGGTCTTAGTTGATCTTTGTTTTATCCAAAACATTACAACTTACCAATTTCAAATGTACAAGAGTAGAAAACATTAATCTATATTTGCTGATATGTCACTCAATATACAATTTTGGAGTATGACTCTAAGATTTGATTTTGGAACGAAGTATGATTCATCTTAATTGATTTAACCAATTCAACAATTCCTGATTCTTCTTCTTAGCCAAACAAATGCACTAAGGTGTCCTTAGAGGATCAAATTGTGATATGGTTTTCATAATCATTAAGATGATCATAAAACACGATATTCTAGTACTCTCCCATCTTTTCAGATTGGAGAAACTTTTATCTGTCTGCCGACTTTGATTCTTCTTATTCGTTCAGCTATACATTGAAACTTTTTCAATGATTCAGAATTACACGTAATCTTTTAAGCATAACTATCTTTACTAAACTTTAGTAAATCATTACGAATATTCTTATCGTTCTTTGTGGTGGCATTGACCAGTGCACAGCCAAGTGTACCTGATCCCCTAGTCCTTCACTTAACTCACCTTTGTATGTGAACAAGGAATTAGTCCTAATTTCCCAAAGATGAAGGTTCTCATTCATCATACAATACAAGTTGCATGATCCCAAGTTTCTGTCCAATTGAAACTTGGGTGATGAGAATCTTTCCTTATTTGGTAAATTTTGACACTACCACAAACGAAAGAATCAAATCCATTTTCAAATATTTCTAGAAACATACAAACATCAATTTTCACAAACTCTATTGCAAGGAATATATAAATAAGATAAAAAAAACAACAATTTTTATTTATTTATAAAACTGCAGAAAAACTTTTCCTTACAATGCAATTACAAATGAAAACTATGTTATTGCAAATTTCTAAGCAATCTATCATAACTCCTAAGCAGCAGCTCAACCATCTGATCATCGAACCATGCGATCGAAATCCATCTCTTCATGATCAGATTCAGCTTGTTCTTCCTTTAAGCATCCTTTCTTTTCTTCGATCCTACAAAACATAAAAATGTAATCTTATCACATAATGTATTAAGAATCTATAAATAGGAACTTAATAGAGTTAAATAGTGGATTTACCTGAAGTAGAGTCAAACCTTTTTGACTTTACCTTCTCTTAGATCTTTCAGGTATTCAGGACAGTTTCGCTTCCAATGTCCCTTCAAATGGCAGGGGAAACAAGTGGACTCTTTGGCATTTGCACATGGAACTATCTCAGAACTGGATTTTCTCTTATGGTCAAATCTTTTGACCATAGCCAATTCCCTTCCCATAGGAGAAGGGATCTTTTCTGGACTATCTATGTCATTGCCTATGTCCATGGCAGCTTGGGAAGTAGATCTTCCAATCAAATTTGCATTACCAGTACGCCAAATCATTTCTGATTCAGCAGCAATTAGCAAATAGGTAAGATCGATAAGGGTCACGTCGCGGTCTGTCATATAGTAATCTTTAACAAACTCACTATATGACTCAGGAAGTGATTGAAGAACCAAGTCAACAACCAACTTCCTTGAGACATCTACTCCTAACATTCCCAGCCTGTTAATGTGTGACTTCATCTCCAAGACATGTGCACACATAGACCTTCCATCTTGGTGTTTACTAGCCAAAAGGGCTTGAGTCACCTTGAACTTTTCAATTCTCCGAACTTGTGGGTCAGGGAGAATAATTGGAGGATGTGGAGGAAGTGAAGTATGATATTGTGGAATATCATCTTCATTTGGAAAGCTTTTTCCAAAAGATTCGGGAAGACCATAGTTGTCTGAACTAGACATCTACAAGGGAGAAATTTAAGTTAGTTGATTTAAGTCCTTAATACAACACCCAAAACGAAATATTAAGGCTAGGACCCAACACAATATTTTACAATTGCGAAGAGGGATGCCGTAATCCAATTGTAAAATATTTGAAGGTAGGTAAATGACGATTACCAATTTCCACCATGAAAAACGAAACAGATTATTAAGTTTTAAACGGATTGAAATTCCTAGATCCTTTGAGATTCATTGAACTTTTCAATGGCATTTTAAATCTCGATTGTGCCCTTCATGTTTGTGACTGGGATGCCGAGGATCACAAACAAGGTGTGAATAACCATGCAAATTAGCTTGGTACACCCAATGTTACAAATCACCTAATCAATGTGCCGGTTAATCACACACACTCCATTGATCATGATTAACATCAAGCTACCCTTTGCCACACATTGTAAGTCCCAGATTAGTGTGTCGTTTAACCACACACGCTCCACTAACGACTTAACAAGGTGCAAAGTGTAATTTCATTGATTAGCACCATTTTCACAGTTTCCTAAAGTAACTAAGATTGGGAATTAAATAAAATTTTAGTTACTTTATATTTATCATTATACTTTTAATCAGTGTTGCAAAACTCGGCCTACTCGGCCGAGTACTCGGCCGATTACTCGGAATCGACCATCCACCGAGGCGAGTAATGTGAACTCGGAAAAAAAACTTGGATTAAGTCAAACTCGGTCAAAAATCGGTTAGAATCGGTCAAAAATCGGTCAACATCTCTCTAACTCGGGCCTACTCGGTATTACTCGGTCTTACTCGGGCCTACTCGGTCAAACTCGGCCAACTCAGTCAAAATCGGTCAAACTCGGTCAAAGGGTCAAAATTGTCATAAAAAGAGAAAAAAATCAAGAATTTCAATATTAATATGTATAATACACTTAATGATTTATTATTTAACACACACATGTTATTATTACTACATATATATATCTTAAATTTTCAGTAATTATTTATGAAGTGAGACATTTGTGTGTATTTCAGTTTTTATGTATTCACATGTATCTAATTTTGTTATATATTTCAATCAAATTATGATTTTAACTTATGATTTTGACATATATAATTTTCCTAAAATTATTTCTACATGAATTACCGAATCCGAGTACTCCCGAGTACTCGCTACTCCCCAGTCGGCCGAGCAGGTACCGAGTAGCGAGTTCTACAACCTTGCTTTTAATGAGGGAGAATTAATGTCTTATCCTACCCATTCGGCTAACGACCCTCCACCAGTCAAGGAAGCGGTGGGTGAGAGTGGACACCCATTAAACTGTCATTTTATAGGCAGTAACCTTATACCCCCCCTTATAGACCGGCTTCGTGAATGAGGCATACTAACGGTAAGACCGACTTGTATTTTATATATATATATATATATATATATATATATATATATATATATATATATATATATATATATATATATATATATATATTAACTTTTAATATAATAATAGTATAAGGGTTGAATTTTAACTTTTAAAATTCTAAGGATTGGAATTAAATGTTTCAGAAGTGAGACTTTACAAATCCAAAACTTGAGGGCAAGTTTTGAAACTTTTCAAAACTCTTGGTATTCATAACTTATGAGTTGATGTTGGTTTTATGAAAAGACTCTTGATTTTCCATAACTTGAGGACAAGTTATGGAGTTCATTAAAACATTTATGATAAGACTTTTCATGTTCCATAACTTGAGGACAAGTTATGGAACTCATTAAAGAACATTCAGATCAATTCTAACAAGGAAAAATTATCATATAATATTCTATTGATCTAATCTAACTCATATAGCAAGGCAATTCATATCAAATAATTAACTTATTATCTTAATATTTGACAATTGTCCTTTCATTTCCATAACTTATGAGTTTAATGCAATTTTAAAGATGAGACCTTTCATTTTTCATAACTTGAGGACAAGTTATGGAGGTCATTAAAATTCATTTAGATCAATTTTCTAACAACTAAAATATCACATAATTCATGATTGATCTAACTAAACTCATAAACAAGATAATTCCAAGTCAACAATTTACAAGCAACTTTGTTTATCACATAAAACAACAATTATCTTAAAAATTATGACAATTATCTTGTGATTGGATGAGGATAAGCACTACCAAATCAGACAAAAACATTTTTAATGATCCAAAACAGTTTGTGGTAGTGTTCCCAATCCAATCCAGGCCAAGAAACCCGAAATTCTGCAAACAGAGTCTGCAACTCATCGAGTGCATGAACTGACTCGCCGAGTTGCTCTGTTACTGAGTGGACTCGTCGATTCAGTCCATGGACTCGTCAAGTCAGTCCATGGACTCGGCGAGTTCATCAGTCAAAGGCAGAAAATCGATTTTTTTCAACTTTGAAAAATAACAAGCATCAAGTATAACAGAAAACAATCCTAGGCTCTGATACCACTGTTGGGTTTTGAGCACTATAACATTCATATGGTGCACATGCAACCCTAAATGCTTTGGATCTATGTTTTCTCTAATTATACATGCATTTTCAATTTTCCAAAGCATTCTCCTAACTAGCATACAAATTGTCAAATGAACAACACAACTAGTTAGATGACTTACCTCTTATAAGGACTTGTAGTTCTTGACCTTTGAAAGCTTGAGCACCCCAAGTATGATGCCTTTAATGGTTCACAAACACCAATATGCAAGAGGAGGCTTGAGAGAATAAGTTACTTAGCACAAAATCAATACACACTCTCCAAGAATGTTGTGGCAAACGATTTTGGCTCTAGGGGGTTTTATTTATAGTGTGGCAAATGTTAGGGTTACACTTTGAAAACCCTAATCATCCATGACCTTTCACATTCTTATGCTCCATGGGTTAAACCTCCATGGATTATCTCATTGGTTTAGCACATCTAAACAATCATGGATCATTGGCCCACACTATAAGAATCGTTGATTTACATAATCAATCCCCATATATTTAATTAGTCTCTTTTGATCACAAAATTAATTCCAAATTAATTCTTGATCAATACTAATTAAATAATATGATTTCTCAATTAATATATTATACTTATAATATATTAATAAATCACAAATAACCTTATTCTCAAAAGTCCATCTTATCAAATTGCACTAATGAAGGCAACCCAAAAGGACCATGTTACAATCGGGTCAAGTATATCCCAGTTATAGTTATGGGCTTAGACACCAAATCCAACAAAATTTACTAATAAGCTCTAGTAAGTTTTCTTTTACCTAGTTAATTAACCAAAACAGGCTCTTCACTTAATCCTAACTTTTTACTAATTCAACTAAACAAGCTCTTAATTAAAATAAAAAAAAGCAGCCTTAAGATCTGTGTAAAATTCTCAGCAATATTCAATACTTCTCACAATCTCGTAAGCGTAAAAATATGAAATTTTAGTTTATATCAGAGTTAAATCCTAACATGGAACCAATCTGATACTTGTTACTTATTACCAGTTGATTAGAACAATTACGGATTTGGTTAACTAATTAACTAGATTGATTTAATCCTAAATTAAGTGATCAGGCTAAAAAGAATCAAAATCAAACATTCATTAAGCACAAAACTGAATAATCTAGATAGAATCACAAATCAAAAACCAGGCCTAATGATTGATTACATGAAAAATATTGATCTGTGCAGAACTAAAATATAGGGTTTAGCCGGACATGGCTAAAATCCGACCAACACTAATGAAAAGAGACATTAAACTACTAATTCTTAAAAAACTGAATGATTGAGATTATCCACAACCTTTAGATCTTCAGAAAGTGATGAAAAGGTGCAGAAAATCGCCTTCAGAAGTTGCTTTCGTTGTATGGGAACGTCTTGGGTTTTAACTGAAGAGATAGGGAGTATTTATACGCAAGCCAGAAGCATCAAACGAAAATTTTCAAAAAACAAGATAGTGCTTTTGTGAAAAACACGATCATTTTGATAGTGTTTTTCTCCGAAGTCCCGAATTCTCCGTTTAATGAAGTATGTTGCTATATCAGACATAAAACTCAAAAACACGATCGTGTTTGTGCTATGGGGTCCTGAAACTTAACTTTTGGCCTGGAAAAGTTATAAAGATGAACCACAACCAAAAACACAAACTCATGGTGAAAAACACGATCGTGTAAACTCGAAAACGTGCATTTCGGACGTGAACTCTTCAGTTTAAGCAAATCTGAACCAACCTCCAGCTCCCTCAGGTATTTTAGCTCCATGAAGCTCCAAACATGCATCCAAGCTGCTTCCAAAACTCTGCTCCAATTGAAATATCTAAAAAAGACATAAAAACATGATCAGTACGGGAATTCTAGCAATAAACACGAGCTGAACATTATTTAAACTAATGCAGACATAAATGCATAAAATATAATGCAAAACACTAATAAAAACTCCTATAAAAATGCATAAAATGGCATCTAACAATGTGTTATACTGGGGAACTCACTAAGCTTTACGCTTACAGTTGTAAATTAAACATTTTGCAGGTCGTTCGTGAGAAGAGCTCGGCGAGACTGTACACGCACATCAAAGATATTCGTTTCCAAGGTTTTTGAACTTAACTCTGATAATGTGTGGTTTTCAATCAATCAAATGTTATTCAATGGTTTTTGAAACAAATGTTTAATCGATTTTGTGAACTTAACTATAAACCTTCCTGAAGTAGGCATATATATATGCTTAGCACACTGCATGTGCTCCACATATGGCAATATATCTTTTGTTGATTCAAGCAGCTCCTACATTACACACACACACACACACACACACACATATATATATATATATATATATATATATATATATATATATATTAATTAGCTACTATAACCAAATAACTTTTAAATATAATAATATATTTGGAAAGTACCTTATGTTGATCAGCAATAATACATAAACACCTTTCACCCATTTTGTCTTATTTTCAATGTCCATAAAAAACCTATGGGATGAAAATTAGTTGTTGGCATCTCTCCCTATTGCAGTTTGGAGTTCTCCTTTACACTATCAATTTAGAAAACGGCTATCAAGCCTAATTACCCTACGACAAGCTCTTCTTTAACCGCCTTTAAGTGTTGTAAAACATATGTAAATTTAGTGAAAATATATGTTGTTATCAGGGTTGACACTCAAAGTAACTTTAATTATATTACCTGGATTGAATCTTATCAATTTATGTGCATAATCCCAGACTCTTGCATAGTGATCACATAATTTTCATTCTATGAGAGACATTGCACTGCACCTAGCTCTATACCACTTTGACTAAGATATTTGATAATGAAATTTACTTTGTATCATAGTTTGCATCTTTTTACATTTCAGGTTTTATTTTTTTATCAACTCTTTCAAAATTTCCTTCCAATCCATGTTGGATTCATAAATGGAGCATTATCCGAGGACCTAACACACTTATGCTCATCAACCATGGTTTTAATTTGAAAGGACCTCTTTTTACTCACGCCCAAATTCTGAAGGGTCACTGTTTTTCCTCACCTTTCTTCCCACATCTAACCGTCATTATCACATTATCATATATCTGGCCAGTACTCATTACTAATGGCATAATTTCTTAAACAAAGTTTCAATTGGTTAGGTGATTCATACCTTTCTCCATGTAGAGGTTACATCTTATTCTACTTCACAAAGGAATCTTGGGTGAAATATTCAACCCTAAGTCCACCTTCCTCTTCCAAGACTTCTTCTTTAGGAATGTAATCATTAGCATCTCCATAGAGTGTGTTAAGGAACACGTCTTTGCATCTAGTTGGTGGTTCGATTATGAAATTGTCTTTGTCTTCAACGTCAATTGTTAATATCCAATTCTTCCTTTTCATGGTCATTGTCAACGAAATTATTCTCTTCACTCTTACCCTTACGCTTCATTACACTCACTAAGCCATATTTAATAATCAATGCTCCAACAAACATGGACCAATTCGAGGATTTGACCAACAAAGTGTGCCCTTCAACTCATTTATAATAATAATAATAATAATAATAATAATTTATGTTAGTATTCATAACATTTTATCCACGTTAGCCAAGGAACCGGTTACGTAAGTGGTAACCGGGTATGAGACACGTTTTGCAAACATTAGCCAATACCCTAAGCTTAATCGTTAAAAAACAAGCATTGTTTTATCGTTAATAGAGTTAAAGTTAAGGATTTTTTTATAGATTTCCCTTAGATGTAAAACCTAAAATGACTACATGAAAATTTTAAGCACATAGTTCTTTATCGCAATGCTATTTCTCATCATACGACCATTTGGATAGAAATTGAATCTAAAAGGTGTCATTACAATTACAAGGACTTATTTTACATGTACTCTTTTGATACATATTCTCAGAAAACTGTTTATATGATTTATGTAATCATTAGTTGTAACCATCAAACCCATTTGAAATGAAAAACGAATTCACAAAACTTCACACTTATGGAAAAGAAAACAAGATTATTATAAAGACTTAGAAGTTTTAACTTTTCTAATATTAGAATAATCGATCAGAATACATTTGTCTGATCTTAAAGAAAGCTTATCAAATATGTTTTCGTCTTGTAGAAAAAACCAAACAACCAAAGACCTTATAAAATTAAAATTAATATTATGTCTTCTTTTATAAATCATTTGGAAAAGTGATTTGCCTTTCAAATTTGCTTAGAAAGGTTGATTTAGAACATTACACTCCTAACCATCCCCATGTCAAATAAGGATACGGTCATATTCATGATGTTTGTGTTTTCCTTTTAAAACACTATTTTTAATGGAACGGAAATATATGACGTGTAGTGAATAATGCCCGCTTTAAAAAAAACAGTTTGATTTAGAATTTTACAAATTCATAACTTTCCTTTGCAACGAAAACTTTTAACAAATTTTGAAAATTGTTGTTTTATCAAGCAACTAAGTTTTCAAAAACATCATCATTTCCATTTTAATAGGAAAACTTTATACTTTCCTTTAATTTAATCGAAAAATTCAAACTACTCTTGTAAAGTTATCAACGGCTCTGAGACAAAAAATATGAACTCTTCCTCAGTAAAAGACTATATACTAACTCACACATCAAGGTGTACAAAGTCAATTGGATTTGACGTTTTATGTTCATTGGCCAGAAAGGTCTCATAGGTTTGCTTAGCACTATGAAAAATGTCATAAGGAATGACATCACCACTATCATACACTAAGGTTTCTTTTAAAACATGACTTGGTCAGCGGGATGACTGAGTCTGTTGTGTCATACAAACATAGACTGATAGACACAAAGAAAGATTACGTAGAACAATTATTTGAATTACTCAGCATGTAGTTATTTGAAAAATACAGACCACCGGACTCTATCAATCTCTGTTTTACTCGTAGATCCTATAAAGAACAATTGTTTTAATCAAAGTAAATCCCTAGCCTCCTCCTATCTTGGGTTAATTTATGGACAGAAAGAAAATGAACATTGTAATCAGGCACAACTAGCACATTTGCCAACATGCCCGAAACTTTTCAGAAAATAGAGTTGAGTTTTCATTTTCAATTTTCAATGAAAATTTTAGAAAACGCGTTTTGTTGAAACCGGGGGAGTTTTCATTTTCCATCTTAGAAATTTGGAAAACTGTAAAAATCACTTTTCTAATTACATACAATTTGGAAAACTGAAAATTTTCATTTTCTTGGAAAATTTTGGAAAACTAAACAAACCAAACGCGTTTTCAAAATTTCCATTTTTCTTGGAAAATTTTCCTAGAAAACTGGAAAATTTTCCACAACCAAACGCACCCTTAGTTTGCCAGTTTTTGAAATTTTGGTGTCGGTCCCAACGGGATGGTCTACGGTCATTTTTAACTCAGAGACATTCATAATATTTTCCAAACGATCATCAGTACATGTCATTTGTTGAGTTGCAGTTCAGTCAACAATTGAAGAAGACAAATCGATACATGTCATATCAGCAAAAGTATTTATACTTTCAATGTTGGCAGAAGTTTCTTTAACAACGGGTATATTGTTTATTAAACCTAACAATTTGGAGATATGATCACTAAAGAGATGTATTGAAGCTTAACCTTCACCTAAGGAGCACACAATAATATCATAAACACTGTTATTAGCAATTGATTTTTTTGTTTCATTTTCAACTTTAAAATCTTGAAAGAATCTAGTTAGCTTAAAGAGTAAATTACATAAATGGTCCCTATGGTTTAGGGTAATTTGCGCGTTTGGTCCCTAACTTATTTTTTTAATTTGGAAGGTTCTTATTGTTTGTTTTTGTTATACGTTTGGTCCCTGTCTTACCTAAAAAGACTATTTTGCCCTTGATTTTTTAATTTATTTAAATAAACACACCCCAACCCCACCCCACCCCCTCTCTCACATTACCTTACCTACCCCACCATTTTTCCTATTTAAATAATAGTATTTTTAGGTAAAACATGGACCAAACGCATAACAAAAACAAACAGTAGTGACCAAACACGTAATAAAAACAAACAGTAGGGACCTTCCAAGTTAAAAAAATATGTTAGGGACCAAATGCGCAAATTACCCCAAACCATAGAGACCATTTGTGTAATTTACTCTAGCTTAAAACACCTTAGTGTTTCCCTTCCATTACAATAATTGCAAACCAAAGTAGATCCATTTCCATTCTTTCTTTCTTTTTTATATGGACCTTTAGTAAAAAATAAATAAAACAAAATAAAATAAAAACCTGATTTTTTTTTTATTATTATTATGTCCAGAAGAGGAGCCTCTAAATTGAAAATCTCTTCTCTGGAAATAATGAAAAGGGCTTTTTTGACGATAAGTAAAGGTTCATGCATTAAATTATTACTTCAAATGTAACTGTATGAATCATTTAACCCCATTAAAAATTGCATATAAGTTTGATTTGTCGTGAGAAGCTTTAAAATTATTTAAACATTTTACATGTACACTCTCCAAGATTAGTAACATGGTCTCCTTGTTTGTGTGCATTAATATTCTTCCAAAGACCATTTTTTAGCAAACAAAATATCAAAAATGAGTCCCTGCCCTACACTGTTCCACCTTTTTAATCCAAAGCTTTGGTTGACTCAACATTTTTCATCTCCCCCTCTCTCTTTGCAGCAAATGTTTCTGCAACGAGTAAAGGGAACGCAATAGTTGCATCACAATGCACCTGGATCAAAACCAAATTCAATACCATTTAAATTAAAAACTTCACCAAAATAGTAAAATATTGGATTTATTTTGATGAAAAACCTTGACAGATTTAGCAGAACCACGTATTTTCCCCCAGGAGACAGCTTCATCAGGACGAGCACCAGAATCACTACCATCAAACTCCTGAGCAGTGTTGATGAAAACAGCATAATCCGCACCATTTCTCATCATATTTGCATTGCATATATGGTGTTTTGGTAACCCTCCTCCTAGAATTATCATCCCTGTCTTTCTAGGGTTTGCATGCACAGCCTCGCTGTTAATCGCGCGTATATCTGTTAATCAGTTTTCACAAATTATAACACCTGTAAAATGATTGTAATAATAATAATAATAATAATAATAATAATAATTGAAGAAAGTCAAGATGAGAGAAAATTGGCATGTCACCTTGTACTACATCAATAACAAGACCTGGATTGCGAAATGAATGGAAATATAACATGTCCCCAAGAGACCCGTCTGTTAAGCCTGGGCAAAACACAGGAATGTCGTTCTACAATAAAACTAATCATGTTATGGCATAATAATAATAGTAACCCAACTCCAAAAACTATCAGAAAGAAGATATTAAAAAAAAAGGTAAACGTAGATATGTTTTGAAACCATGGAAGAAGATAACAATTTTGTTGGGTACAAGTTTAGCATTCAAAATCAGAGGAGATCATGAAAAAAACAAAAAAAAGAACTGTGGGCATGGGATTACCTTATATGCCCAATATAGATAAGAACTCTCATTATTAATCTCCTTCCCCAAACGAGATATTACTTTTGATGGTGTCCATAACACATGCTGTTAAACACAAAGCGGATAGAGTATAAATTTATATGATGGAAAGGATTTTGTATCTAAATAACAGATTACAAAAATGTAAATCAACAACACCTTGAATGAAAATACAATGAATACCTGTGTATTTTGTTCTTGAAGCATTTGGTCAAATATTGGGATAATCCAATCCTCAAATTTACAGTAGTTATCATTTGGCACCAATAAATTACCAATACGATTAAGACCTTTTGAGCGTAAGGCAGCACCAGGTAGAGAAAATTCACCTCTGTATGTGTCTGCAAGACATTTTATCAGATCTTCCTCAATGCCACCAGTTGTTGTCACAATCACATCAACCTGCATGGATTTAAAACGTACATACATTTTGTAAAAGAATAAAACTCTGATATGTTTGTGTAATTGTTCATAAGCATGAAAGTTGCAAATTACTAACCATATGATGCTGAGTTAGATAGCGAATAATGTCTCGAACACCAGAAGAAATGAGGTTTGAAGTGAACCCTAGAAAGATTTTGCACTTGACAGACTCTCTGTAAGCTGGGTTACTCTCTTCCTCACTGCAATCTTCGATTACTTGCTCATGAGAAAGCCTCCAATCTAGCTACAATCAACAAATTGGACGCCTCAAGATCATACAAACATGAAAAACCTAATTCGAAAAGATAAAAACAATAAAAGGTGGTAAAGAATCTGAGAACGAACCACTTACCATTTGATTAACGGTTTCAATGGCGTCACCGAGGTTAGAAGCTTGGAAACCGGTGGAAATTAGGGATTTGAGAATCTGTGAATAATCAATCCCATTGTTGAAATCGTAGCCCTGGATTTTAGCACAGCTGCCTTCTAAACTCTCTGATTCCTTGAACACCACCGACCTTAAGTTCTCAATCACTCCTGCCTCTTTAACATCTTCCCCCATATCTGCAACTTGGGCTGCTGCACTATCACGCTACTAAGGGGCTGTCTCTGTTTTACCAAACAAACAATTTACAAATACACAACATGACTAGTAATTCTCCAAAGATGAACACAAACAACTAAATCCTAATTATATAGCTGACCTAACGTAAATCAGAAAGTCAGAACATTCCTTATCTTTCAGTTGTGATAAATCAAACAATTTTCCCGATATACATAAAAGTCAAATAAGTCACCATACTAATTTTCCTTCAGCTCCGATAAATCAAACAATCGTACATATGCAGGACATCAAACATATCAAACAAAATTGCAAACGAATCAAACAAATCAAACCTGTGGAACAGTAGGGAGAAGGATATCTTGTCGAGCCGGTGAACGAGAGAGAGCGCCAGTGGGGAAGACGAACCGGCGGTGGGGGGGGCGGCTGGAGGTACCGGCGACGAAGTGCTGAGGAGACAGAGGAGTTCACTTTGTAAATGAAAAATATTAACACGATATTAAACAAAAAGTTGTCGGATGCTACTATGGTTTTTGGGTTTGCAAGATCGGGATCGGATCCCAATATCTCACAAAATAAAATATAATTTTAATTTATAATTTTTAATCATGAAAAATATTTCAAACATTTAATTTTTCGTTCAAAAGTTATAAAAACTTCAAAATATTAGTCATAAGCCACAATAATGATAAATGGTAAATTGCTAAAAGGTAAAAGACATAAACTGGTAAAAAAAATCAAGGGAAGGTAGGATCGGATCGGAGCTCGATCCTACGATCCTATCTACGATCTTACGATCCTACCTGCGATTCTACCCCAAATACGATCCTTTTACGATCCAGATCGTTTTTCATACCTAGGATCGTAGGATCGTACGATCATACGATCAGGATCGCGATTTTGACAACCATGCAAAAACCTTTATCTTTTTTTTTTTTAATGAAAAGCATTAAAGCAATGTATGGGAGGGATGTATTTCGGGCCGGAACTAATCGGAACCGGACCCGAATAACCTGAAACTTTAATTGGATGATAAGTTGGAACTAAATCCGGACTGAATATGCTAATGCAGGACCGGTTCGGTTCGGGTATTTTGGATTTATGTTCGGTTATTAACCCAAAAGGAACGAAATAATATGTACATTATGCTTTTGAACCGAAATGATCCGAATAACTCAAATAAACCAAGATGAATGGAGTTCGATTTCATGAAAGTAGAGTGAAGTTCGATTTCACAGTAGATGTTCTTTTTGTGTTCGATCACAGTAGGAAGCGAGGAGTAAAAGAAGTCGAGAAGTTTTTTTTTTATGGCAAGGCCGATGGAGTTCAATCAATCCAATTTGGAAGCGACGATGAATCAATCAATCCAATTAGGTATCGATTATGGACTGCTAGGGTGATGATGGAGTTCAATTTCAGTAGTTTTTTTTTTTTAATTCGATCAATATTGGGTAGGGATGTGAAACTTCGATCAGCAATACGCAAGAGCCAAGAGGGATCGATCAAGTGACTATTTAGTTTTCGGATCAGTCCTTTTGGTTTGATTAAACCTTTATTCTAGTAACCCGGACCGAATAACCCGAGAACCGAATTGGGCTAAAATAGATGTCCGAGAACCGACCCAAATAACTTATTCGGTCCTGATTTGGATCGGTCCGGTCTGGGTTTCGATTTTGGTTCGGGTACTCGGTCCAAATGCACATCCCTAATGTATGATATTTGTTGGTATTTGTTTTATGGGTAATTAACTAAACTAATGATATTTTTATTTGATTTTTAAGAAAATAACAAAAAAAATGTTATTTTTTGCAAAAAAATAATAATAATAATAATAAATAAATAGGGTTATTGTCACCGTAGCCCAACCATGTGTTAGTATATTAGTTTAAAAGGTCTCTCGCGGGTTTTTTTTTTTCTTTTTTCCTTTTAGGGGTACATACTTGTGTTTTACCGTTTTAAAATGTCATTATCAAAATATATGAAGGGGTCACCCAGTGAACCCCATCCTAATCATGAATTTTGATATATCACGTGGCATTTGGTCAACTAAAATCATCCACGTGGATTTTTCCTTTCTATCTTTCACCAAAACTCAAAACTCTTTCTCTTTAACCTAAATTAAATAAAGGTCTTGCACTCACTCCTTCTCCCCATTTCTTTTACCTTCTTCAACTGCATTCTCACTTCAAAAATCCTCACACCAAGATTACGAGTAAGTTATGTTAGATAGGATCGCTCATGAATGCATCAGATATAGCAACTTGCAACTGGAACAATGAATCTATTCCCGGACGACCAACAATTGTTCCCACCATCAGCAAGATGTTGTTGCTTCCCCAGTTTCAACTCAAGTACCAAACAGTTGTCAGAATCACCCCAGGAGATAACTTTACATGTGCTCCAAATATTAATCACCTTAACCTAACGATTTAAAAGGAGTTATTTGAGATTGACGAAAAAATATGGGTCAAATTCATGGTGAAAATCAAACCTAGTGAAGATATTGGCCCACGAATCTATTTGTAATGTCACACCCCCGAACCTGGACGGCGGAAACGTCCGGGGGTGGATGACTTCGTGTACAGTATCATAACAATTGAATATAAATGAAGCATAGCAACCAAACATCATACATTAGAAATACACACTTACATAGTTTACATATTGAACTTGTTCATCAGTTACACAAAAGTAGGAAAGTAAAATTTCTTGAAGTTGCACCACTTGATCTCCTAGTCGAACTTACTACCTGTTACTGGATCCCTGAGAATACAAGTCGTTTTGAAAAGCGTCAACTAAAAAGTTGGTGAGTTCATAAGCAGTTTTGAATAAAAATGGTTTTTGTACTTGTTTAGAATCGTTTTCATAGTGCTTTCAAAAAATCCAATATTTTCTAAAAAGAAATGGTTTGAAATATTTGTGTTTGATCTTATATTTATGCATGTGTGTTAATGTTTACGAAAATAGAAAGAGAATGATTTCCAGACAACTCGATGTTGTCTGCGATAGCTGATGCTGGAATCTCAACCCCGGTGGTTGAGTACCGGTGCTTATAAATTGTCGTTTTATCAAAAAGAAGGTTTCCGTTTTATCCCAAAAAGAAAATAGAATGATTTCCTGTTTTATCCCAAAAAGAAAATAGAATGATTTCTTGTTTTATCCCAAAAAGAAAATAGAATGATTTCCTGTTTTATCCCAAAAAGAAAATAGAATGGTTTCCTGTTTTATCCCAAAAAGAAAATAGAATGATTTCCTGTTTTATCCCAAAAACAAATTAGAATGGTTTCCCGTAAATCTTACAACGTTAATTCCTCTAAATGAGTCGTTATAACCATACTAAATAATGACAATTTCGCCTGTCTTTGCGTCTTTGGGACGCCGCCGGAATAGAATAAGGTTTTTGTCACCCTAGACTGGCCTAGTCTAACTGTAGCGAACAGCTCAGGTGTGGGGTGTCACCCCCGTATAGATCCATACACAAACTCCCGCTTTCCCTCCAGGAAACTCTGGTTATAACTGCAGGCTACGATTGTACACTCAAAGGTGCCAACCGACAGGTCTCACTAGATCCTTAATGAAAATTTACACGGAAAAGAAAGAAGAACACATATAAAACTCATTCTCAGGCCCAATAAACATGTAAGTGGACCACTAAAGCCCACTATACGCATCTATTATTTCCAGGCACTAAAGGAATATGAATGTCTACCCTGAGCCCAATATAATGTAAAAGGGACACTAAGGCCCATTAAACATGTATATTATTTCCAGACCCAATAAGGATAAGAATATCATTTTAACCCGTTTGTTATTGTTTTGTTTATTTTAGCTCGATTATTTACAAAATTGATATAAAAAGCCTACTTTTTTTGTAAAAATGACGTTATTGGCCCAATAAGCCACAAAATTTTCAATTAAGGCCCAATTATAGTAAAAATAACACTTTAGCCCCCATTTTGTTCAAAACTTGTGTTTTTGACTAGTTTGTGGTAAAAAATAACATTTTAAACTCATTTTTGTCAAAAATATCACTTTTGGCTTGATTTTTGTGAAATACACATTTTTCTGGTTTTTGGCTTTTCTGACCTAGTTGTTGGAAAATTTGTAGAAAAATCATCGTAAGTCGAAATTTGGATCCGTAAATTCTGGAAGTTTGGAAATTTTGTCTACTTTGTTCACAATTTTTCTCATAATTTTTATTGGCCTCTAACAAGTGTGAAATTGCTCACCTTCACAGGTTGGTCCGAAATTATTTCAAATCTGATAGGCAGTTTTGTAAAATTCGCCAAAAATAGTAGAAAAATCGTATGAAAACGTGAGAGTAGTCATTTTAAAGGTAATAACCTGAACTTTTTGCATATAAAACAGTTTTGAAAAATATCACCATTAAAGAGGTTAAAACAGTTCGAGATTGGACTAAAACTTTTCTGTCAAGGACTGATTTTTTAGTTTAAGTTATCTAAGTTTGTTCACAACACTTGTTTTTGCTATTTTAAGTGGATAAATACCAGATCAACAAGTTTACAAGTATTATATGTGAGGACACATACTTTTCTCAAGGTTTATATGAAGATCCAAGTGATAAACTTCATTTTCAAGTAAAGATCTAAAAGTTAAACACATAAACATGCATATATACATAGATCTAACACAAAAGCACTTGTATTCTCCCCCAAAAACATTATAAAATCGAAAACAAGGGGGTATGAACTCACCTTGGGGGTTTTTGAGATGTAGATGAAGAAGAAGAAGAATCTTTGAACCTAGCTTGAGTTCTTGATAAAATTTGTGTTGTTTTGGTGTTTCTAAGAGCATAAACCCGAAAATAAAGTGGATTTTAAGGTAAGATCTTAGCATAAAATGGAGTTACACAACTAAGTGTGAAGTAAACTTACCAAGATGATAATACTTGATGCAAAGCTCTTGAAATAACCCACCAAAGTCACGATTTTTAGATGAGAAAAGGAAGAACTTCTTTGTGTTCTAGAGAGGGATATGAGAGAGTTCTTGTGTTGTTTGAAGGGAAGAATGAGGTGAAAATGGGGAGGGTTGGGGTGGTTTGGACGAATTTAAGGAGGAGGGGGAGAGAAATTAATGTGTAATGCATGTTGGTTAATACAAGTGTGCTTAGATGTATGGTGTGTAAATACATTGATATATGATGTATAATATGGAGGTGTCATATGCATAAAATCCCTTATTTTCTCTTTTTTTTTTGTTTAATTAACTAAATGGGCCGAGAATTGGGCTTAAGGATGGAGATGAAATGGTTTTGGGCTCCTTTTTCTTGGCTTGCTCGAATTTATGGAGCTTAATAATAATTTTCGGCCCATTGGGCCCTAAAGGAGGGGTTATCGGCCCATTTGGGCCCAATAAGGTCAAGAAGGTTGTTTACGGCCCAATAAGGCCCACTAAGAGAGTCTTATGGCGCAAAAGAACTAAGTTGAGGGCTTATTGGATCGAGTTTTGGGCTTATACAAGGAGATTATATTGTTTTAGGAACTCACATCTTGATCTAATTTTGCCAGTTGTGACATGTAAGTTGGTGAGAAAGATGAAAATTGATGGTCAAAATCATGGCAAAAGTCTATTTTCAACTTTCTAACAATCTGACCAATCACTTCGCACCAACAATGAACCCCATCAAACCCACACACTAGTCTTCATCTCGCTCTATTAAATCTGCAACTCGATTGAAGGGTAAGCATCGAATACGGCAAGCACTGAAAATGAGTTTGCTCTTCCTCCACTATATAGGTGGTGTGTAGTACCAATCTTTACGTTCTTGTGAGTAGTGGTGTTTGTCTACTCTGATTGTGAGGTGAGTCTTCTCAGTATACTTTGTACTACAATATAGATCATTTGTATGCTAGGATATTGATATGTTGTAGTGAATTGTTAGGCATGTAGATTTGTTATAATTACTTGTGGTTGTTTGTTTGGTAGTTTGTTGTTTATATGCATATGTCGACATATTATGGGAGGGTTGAGGGGCGATCCAACTGTGTGATGAAGGCCAAAATACATGGGCGGTCAAACTTTATGTTGAAGGCCCAAGGGGCAGTCCAACCTTGTGTTATAGGCCTTGTGTGCATGCATTATATGTATATTGTTGTGTGTGGTATTTTGAGGAACATACTAAGTTTTGGCTTACAATTGTGAATTTAACTGTTTCAGGTATTTCTGAGGATCGGAGTAAAGCAAAAGCATGATTGGATACACTATCCAGTCGTCTTCATGATTTATGAGATAGATTTTGTTATGATACTCTGGTTTTGGATTCATGTTGTGACACAAATATTTTGGTGATGTTTGGATTTATGAAAGTGACCTTTATTTTTGGGTCCTTTTTTTAGTTCGGTCCCTTAGGATGCTCATGGCTGATACGATGGCAGATGAGCATACTAACATGTTTATGTGGGTTAATTGGGTTCCAATTAAGGTAAACTATTTTGCTTAGAGGCTCTTTTTAGACAGGATACCGACGACAATTAAATTTACCATTCGAGGTGTGAGAATGGCGTTGATTAGTTACCCTCTTTGTGCGTTTTGTGATGAAGGTGTGGATCCTATTTTCTTAATGTTCTTTTGTTGATACAGTTTGGTTTTGGATGCATAAGTTGACTGGTTTATTCCCATTTTCTCCTAAGAACCGTACGGAGCTTCTGTTCAAATTAAAGATTTTGAAGTTGGATAAAAAGGGCTTTACATTGGATGAGCTTCATTTATTCCTTCTTTTGGTCCATTTGGAAGGTGAGAAATGACCCATTGTTCAAACACATTCGTAGCAACCCGATGAAGACGATAGATGATTTACAAGTTAACTCTTTCAAGTGCTTAAAACACAAATCGAATTGTATTGCTTAAAATTGGATTGAGTGGTGTTGTGCCCCTAATTTTCATTATTGTATGGTTATAGAGTCTTGTTGGTTGCTTCTAATATATTGTACCTTAAAAAAACTTAGATTAATAGTTTTTTATATTTCTCCTAAGAACCGTATGGAGCCCCTGTTCAATTTAAGGATTTTGAAGTTAGATAAGAATGAATTTAAATTGAGATAAGCTTTAATTTATTTCTTCTTTTGGGCCATTTGGAAGGTGAGAAATGACTCATTGTTCAAACACATAGCAACCCGATGAAGATGATATATGATTTACATGTTAACTATTTCAAGTGGTTAAAACACAAATCAAATTGTATTTATTTAAACCGGACTAAGTGGTGTTGTGCCCTTAATTTTCATTATTGTATGGTTATAAAGTCTTGTTAGTTGCTTCTAATATATTGTACCTTAAAAAAAGCTTAGATCAATAGTTTTTATATTTATCCTAAGAGCCATTTGGAGCTCCTGTTCAATTTAAAGATTTTGAAGTTGGATATAAAGGGCTTTAAATTGAGATGAACTTTAATTTATTCCTTCTTTTGGGCCATTTGAAAGGCAAGAAATGACTCATTGTTCAAACCAATGTTTTAAAAACCAGTTTGAACCGGACGGTTGAATCAGGAATCGGAGAAGGGGGCGGTTCAACTAGCACCGATTTTGTGTCTATTTTTGAACCGGAATGAACCGATCGGTTTTTACAAAAATCCGGTCGAACCAGTTAAACCAGTTGAACCGGTTAAATAAAATAAAAACATATGGAAATAAATCATTTTTATAACAAACTATGATTTTTTTCACATCTATTTATATATTTTTTTAAATAAAAACATATTATAAATGTTATAACGTTTTTTAATGTGTTTGTATTTATCTGAAATTATATTTTGTTTCCTTATTATACTCTATTTTATTTTTGATGTACGTGGATTGATGTAAAACTTACGGTTATGTGTGTTTTTAATGTATTTGGATTGATTTTCAACTTGTATTTAAGTGTATTTTAATGTTTAAACTTGTGGATGTCTATGTGTGTGTAGAAAAATAGAAAAAAAAAATAGAAAACTATAGAAACCGGTTGAATCGACGGTCGAACCGGGAACCGGTCACCATATCGGTTCAACTAAAAAACCAGTTTTTTAAACATTGGTTCAAACACATTCATAGTAACCCGATGAAGACGATAAATGATTTAAAAGTTAACTTTTTCAAGTGGTTAAAACACAAATCAAGTTGTATTTCTTTAAACTAGATTGAGCGGTGTTGTGTTCCTAATTAAACATATAATTAAAGCACAACTACCTTATGAACAATACCAAACCAGGGTACTGTTCTGTAACGCCCGCGTTTCCAGGCTACGCATTATCGTTGATATAATAGTCTAGGTTAACCTTTGTAACTCTTTTTGAAGTATTAATGATGAAATATTTGAGTATTATGTGAATTATGTGATTTACGTGTTTGTTTTCTTAATTATTATAATTTAATGAATTAAGAATAAAATAAGCGTCAAAAGTAAAGTGTGAGATAAGCCCGATATCCTTGCATGAATATGTAGTAGTTGAAACAAGGATTTCGGAGATATAAAGAATGCCAAAATCCGAGTTATAACGAATAAGTTATGACCTGTCAAAGTTTCGCGACCGTACCGGCAAAACGCTGAATGACGAAAAATGTGAATTTGAAATAGAGCGATATTTAGCCTTAGTGATCTAAACGAATGTCGTAGAGTTCGTTAAACCGAGAGCGTGCATAAAAAGATCGTCCAAATCTGACTTCGTATGAGGAAGTTATGATTTTTGTAAGTTTTGACTTAGCAGTATGCAGCCCGAATACTCGATTTGAGATCGAGCGGTTTTAGCCGAGACAATCTAAACGAGAATCGAAGATCTCGTTATTAGTAGTGCAACGATAAAAAGACAGACGAAAACGGACGCCGGATGAAGAAGTTATGAATTTATAACGGAGTTTTCCTGTCCCGGCCTACTAAAAATAAATAATAAAAATAAAATCAAAATCAGCCGACGGAGTCTAAACGAAAGTTGTAGAGCATAGTCTCACCTACGCGTGGATATAAATAACGTCGAAAACAGAGTTCGTATGAGGAAGATATGAATTTCAGAAGTTTTATAAATAATTAAAATATATATTTAATTAAGAATTTCGGATAATATCCGAAGGAGTCACTGATCTTATCCGAACTACGCCCAGCGTAGTTGAGTACGCCCAGCGTACCCCGGTGCATGAACCGCCTCAGACTCGAGTGCTCCGATGATGTAAGCGATGACGAATTCGAGCTACTCCCCGCGTAGCTGAGCATTACGCCCAGCGTAATGCGAGGGTTTCAGGCCCTATAAAAGGGTGCGAGGGCAGCCGGCCTTTTTGCTCCTTTTCTCTTCTCTCTCTCCCGTTTTGCCTCGTTTTGCGTGCAAGAAATATCCCGAAGCCCCGGTATTAATCCCTAGCCCCGAAGCAAGTCTCGAAGCCCCGAAGATCCCGAGAAGTGCAATTCCCGAGCCGAAGCTCTGCCCGCGAGAAGCCCGGTTTTTGTGAAGATCTTCCAGATCTACCGAAGAATACTACTTCTACAAGTCGTAGTGCTGTCCGATCATCTTCTGATCAAGTGATTGTATAGTCTCTTTCATAAACTCAATTTTAATACAAGTATTGTTTGAATGTATTAAGTATATGTTAAGAGTGAGTGTATATTCGTTTTCTTCTAACACATATATATGAAGTATTCTTTATAAAATACGTGCTATGTGTTTATATATTAATTGTTTATTTGAACTAGTTGTTGAATGGATGATTTATACAGGTTTTAAACTGTATATAAATGCATATATTTTATCTACTAATATGTTGGGTATAACATGGGTAGACAGTTGGTGTGTGATAAAATAAAATGATGAGAGGCCTCGTTGTTGTTGCTGATTCAGTCATCTAGCGGAGTTTAGATGACGACCACAGACTTTTCTAGATAGTCCAGTGGAACGCTAGCAGGCTCATTACCTGTAGGTGTTAATGAACTTGGGTGTTCATTCGTTGTACTTCATCCCCCTCATGGTTGCCTTATTTGACATATATTGCTGGGAAACCCCCGAATGCATGTGTTGTCGCCCCGATGAAATATTCTTAGACTAGGTCCCTTATGTTAGTTGTCTTAGGGACGTAAAGTGAGAATAACGGGAATGGGTAATTGGGTTATTGTTGGTTGGTGGAATTAAACATAATTATTTATTGTGGGTTGAAAACCCTATATGCTCACCAGGCCCCCAAGCCTGACCCACTCAGTTTTCTTTGTATTACAGGTAGTGGCGCCAGAGCATAAGTTGGATGACTTGTCAAGTTATTTTTGGATTATAGACCTGTTGTTGTAAATAACTGTTGTAAGGTCTGTATTGAAATGTTTATGTTTTTGGTCTGTTTATCGGAACATGACATCCCGAGTATTGTAATATAATGAAAAATACATTTCTTTAAGAAATGCTTTGGTAAATCTTATTTTTATCATATTTTGTTTTGGGAACAAATTCCGCAACTCTTTTAAGCAAAGGATTACTCTGAAATCATTTTAAAAGCATAAATTAAACCGGTCTTTTCTGGCCGTGATTTTGGGGATGTCACATGTTCATCGGGTTACTTTAATTCTAACGTGTTTAGTCCACCGCCTCCACTGCTGGATACCTTCAATCATCATCTCCATCGCTTTAATATACGTTTCCCCCTCCAATAGGTTTCCTCCGGTCTGAACACGACGATGGAGGGAAGAACAAACCGGTCTGAACACGACGACGGAGGGTTTTTATGCCCAAAACCCTCTCGTTACCGAGGTTAGGGTTCGCGCACCATGTGTTAAATGTATCTTCGTGTTTCTATGTATTCCTGATTTTTTTTCGGTGTTTGTTCTATACAACCATTTGATTTGTGTATTTCTTTGTTCCTCGATTGCATAGAATCTAACCAGATGGGGAGGGGCTTTACTTGAGTTGTCAACATTCTAGAGTGTAGAGGAGTCGAGGACTATGATTAAAGGTAAGCATGATCTTATGATGTGATTTTCGGATTTATTTTGGAGTTGATTTGGTTATGTGATTTGCTGAAAGCATGGTAAAATAAAGTGCCCTAATTTGTATGGAATTAATGTTTTTGCTAGGTTTTGATTTTTATTCGTTTTGAGTTGATTAATTATTGTCTGTTGCAGGATCCGTGAAATGAACCTTATCATAAATCATTTGAAGTTGTTGCAAAGGTATATTATTGTTCTTGTCCCTCCAAGATGATATCAAAATCTTTGTAAAGAGTTTGAGTTTATTTTAGCAATTTTTATATTTAAGGTAAATGCACATTTATGCAACAATTACACGAAGAGCTCCACAAACAAAATTTCAGTCAACAAATAACAGCCTTAGGGCCAGGGTCTGGAGCAGGTTCATCAACATCTTCTAATGCTAATACCAGGGTATCATCTCTTGTCTGCAAAAATAATTTGAAGGTAAAAATGTCATTCTACTTACTGATGAACATATTGCATTTCATTGATTGTAGGGTTTGAAATCACAGAAGAGCAGTGATTTGAAGTATGATATATGTAGATGGGTTGTTCTTGATGTATCTATTTATGGTGTGGATATGATTTGCAAAATGTAATGTACCTCCACCTCGGGTTCAATGATATAATACACTCATTTTACGCCATGTCTGGTGGTTTTAACTTATAAGCAGATATGAGATTTAATTTTGATATTAGTGACACAATCATACAAATCCTATTAAACATTCAATCAAGAAATCAATTTGGCATAATTTATTGGTATTTCTAGTATATTTTATGGACTCAAGATAATGGTATTGCTTTGTGAGATGTAATCTTCTGATGTTTGGTTGTATTATTTGGTGTGGATTTATTTAAGAATTAAAAATAAATAAAAGAACCAATGTTTTAGTTTGTTCGGTTTGATATATATATATATATATATATATATATATATAATGAATCAATTTATAATTTTATAAAAACAATGATTCTTTTTATAATTTTTATTTGGATTTTTAAATGACTTGTGTGTAATTTATATTTTGTATGACAATTTGTATGGTTTTATAACTCTTCAGTAACTTCATCCATCATTGTATAAAGCAGCAAGGTAAAATGATTATTTTTCATGAGTCAAGCACATTTAGTCAAATGTACAATCAAGCAAAATGGTTTCTTAGTCAATCATATTTATCAATCAGCATTTTCTAAGTTAGCAACATCAAACATAAAAATATAAAGAAATAGATCTTAGTCTCTTATCCAATAAGTAAGTGCCACGTATATGATTTGACGTATGTTTTTACTTGTTTGACCTTTACCGGAAAAGGAAACCCGACGGCATACACGTGGAGAGACAGTGACTCGTATAAAACAGAAGACGTTGCGGATCTTCTCTGGGTACTTCTCAACCGCGACAGAGAGAAATTGTGCGTGGTTTTGGAGTGTGTTTATGTGTGTGAAAGAGAAAGGAGTAAGGAGAGATGGATTTGTTACCGGCGGAGGCGTCATCGGAGATTGTGAAGAAGCACAGATTTAGGTCACTGAAAATGGTAGACTTGAATTACGAAGAAGTTTTATCGGATGTTCCATACGGTGCGGACTACGGTAAACTCGACAATGGACTCCGTTACTATGTGCGATTGAATTCCAAGCCTAAAATGAGAGCAGCGCTCGCACTCGCCGTCAGAGTCGGGTAACACATTTATTATCAGCATGATAATAGCTTAATTTCACTTGCAATTTGTGTTTGTTTTTTCTTATTCATTATTACGTTTTGAATTATTTAAACAGTTTTTTGTTGATTACTCTAGCGCAAAGCAGTTTTACTATAGATTTGCAAGGGTTTTAGCATAATGTTGATGGATATTGATTTACTTGTTATCCGATAATATTTGGTTATGCATTTTCTGGAACAACTGTAACTGCATGATTCCCATTTAATCTGCCTGAAATGCTATGTGTTATGCCTTAATATCTACTTACTGATATTCATCTTTTTCCTTTGTCACCTGAAAGCTGTGTTTAATTTTTTATAGGTACTGCTAATATTAGTGATTCATTTTAAGCCCTTTTGTTGGATTGTTCGGGTGAATGATTCAAGTTGAGGATTTAGCTAACTATAGAATTAGTATGCATTTGAACTCAATGTTGCTGGTTGTAGTTGAAATTGTTAGTAATGTTTGATTATGTACTGGTTTTGCACTTGAAATCTGATGCTGTGATACATTTCTGGCCAAATTATAGATGATATTTGATAACTTAACGCATTGATTAGATAATAGCAGACTAGTTGATTTGGTTGATGCACATTAGGCTGCATTTAAAATGGTCAAAATCTGGAAGTTTACAGGGAATCAATAAGGGAAAGATGCAAGTCACTTATGACTTAAAAGATTGCTCAAAACTATCTTACTTTCCTGTTGACATGGTATATATTTATGACCTGAAATTTTCTCAACACTTGAACACTTAAAATTCTTTATGTGTAGTATGTAATTATAAGAAATGTAATAAGATTTTTTTTCAGAAATCAGGTTTATGTTTGACTTAATTATGATGATATGTCACCGGCAATGCATAGTTCATTAGATATTATGTGTAGACATGCTCTTAGTTATTCTTACATTTATGAGATTACAAAAACAGCAGTGATTCAGTGAATTAGGGTTCGCTGGTTGGTTTGTCTAAAGTTTTCATAATTATATGTGCATGCCCTGTTTTTTACTTCTTTTGCTGTTAAAGAGGACGTGAAACTTATCCTTTTAATGTGTAAGTCATGGGGTGGTGCTAGTTTCTAGTAGGTTCTTATTGTTATACTTCCATTCTAATACTTAAGAAGTATGAGTTTCCTCTAACTGCATCATAGATACCTTTGCTTGTTTTATGTTGCAAGTTGGAGAACCTTAAATTTGGGGTAAAGTATATGTCCATATAGAAGCAAGTAATTTTAGTCAGAAATGAGCATTAATGGTTGAAAATCTTAATACATGACAGTTCAGTTCTGGAAGAGGAAGAAGAGCGAGGAGTTGCTCACATAGTTGAGCATCTTGCTTTCAGTGCAACCAAAAAATACACAAATCATGACATTGTCAAATTTCTTGAAAGCATTGGAGCAGAGTTTGGTGCCTGTCAGAATGCAGTCACATCTTCTGATGAAACAGTTTATGAGCTGTTTGTTCCTATTGACAAACCTGAGCTATTATCTCAAGCCATTTCAGTCTTGGCAGAATTTAGTTCAGAGGTAAGAACAAATATTTGTGACATACATCTGCATCATCCTTCTTCCAGTTTTCCATATTTTTTATGCATGCAGATTCGAGTATCAGCAGAGGATTTAGAAAAAGAGAGAGGTGCTGTAATGGAAGAGTACAGAGCAAACAGGAACGCCAATGGCAGAATGCAGGATGCACATTGGCTTTTGATGATGGAAGGTTCAAAGGTGTGTCTCTATCATAAATATTTCTTTTTATGGTTCATTGTCTCAAAAGTATTTCTTTCTAAAATTTCAATGATTTTTGTTCCAGTATGCAGAGCGTTTACCAATTGGATTAGAGAAGGTAATCCGGACAGTTTCTCCTGAAACCGTGAAACAATTTTACACAAAATGGTATCATCTCCAGAATATGGCTGTTATTGCTGTTGGAGACTTTTCTGATACAAAGGTTAGAATGATATAATTGTTTGCCTACTATAAGTGACAAACAGAAAGCCATATTTTAATCTCTTGTTTTTCTTTCTTGCAGAGTGTTGTTGAATTAATAAAGACCCATTTTGGTGGTAAAGTGTCAGCTACCAATTACAAAGAAATACCTAAATTTCTAGTTCCATCTCACGAGGAACCTCGTATTTCATGTTTTGTGGAATCTGAAGCTGCTGGGGTTAGTGTTCTACAGTCTCCAATGTAATAAATATGTATAGAACTAATATCATATTTTTGTTGGGGTTACATTCAGCAAAACATACACATTAATGAAATATAAAATTTTCTTTTTGTTACAGTCAGCAGTCATGATCAGCTGCAAGTCACAAGTGGACGAGCTGAAAACTGTAAAGGACTACCGGAATTTACTTGTGGAAGCCATGTTTTACCACGCGATGAATCAACGATTCTTTAAAATGTCACGCAAGAAGGACCCACCTTACTTTTCATGCTCAGTTGCTGCAGATGTGGTTGTTCAACCAATTAAGGCGTATATAATGACTTCATCTTGTAAAGAGAAAGGCACTCTTTATGCCTTGGAATCCATGCTCACAGAGGTTTCATCTTTCATGGCTTCATTCCCATCTTTATGTTGGAGTGTGAATGTGTGATTCAATATTGTTCACTAATATAAGTTCTTTCAGATTGCTAGGGTTCGGATACATGGGTTTTCTGAACGTGAAACCTCTGTTGCACGAGCATCAATGATGTCTGAAATTGAATCTGCATATTTGGAGCGTGACCAAGTACAGTCAGCAAGTTTACGGGAGGAATTTTTGCATGTATTCCACTGATTCCCTTGTATCATTATTTTTATAGTTTAAGTTTTTTCATTGTCTAATTCTTGGTGTTTAACTTTTAGCATTTTCTTCGTGGCGAACCTGTTGTTGGAATTGAGTACGAAGCACAACTTCAAAAAACTATTTTACCCCGTAAGTTGTTAGTCTCATTAATTTATAGTTATGTTCTTGAGTGTTTGATACTAATGGTGGCTTTACTTTTTGATGTGGTAGACATATCCGCATCTGAGGTATCAAAGTATTCAGAGAATTTTCGTACCACACATAGTTGTGTCATAAAGACAATCGAGCCTCGAGCTGCTGCAACAGTGGATGATCTAAAAAATATTGTTTTAAAAATAAATTCACTTGAGGAAGATGGAAACATTTCCCCATGGGATGAAGAACACATCCCAGAAGAAATCGTTACTTTAAAACCAAACCCCGGGTAACTTTCCTCATCATGCAATGTAACTGATGACATCATTTCTGCAAATTGTATACTTGCTAATCTCCCATTTGTAAATCTTTTTGTGTCTGTTGTAGGAGTGTAGTTCAGGAGTCTGAATATTCAAATATTGGAGTCACTGAGCTGATTTTGTCAAATGGCATGCGTGTCTGCTATAAGCACACAGACTTCCTTGAAGACCAGGTTTGTTTTCAAGCACTTAAAATTAGTACTTGTAAAAACTTATTATGTGCATATTTGTTATGTGATTAAAATGCTGTGTTTGAACAGGTTTTGTTCACAGGATACGCATACGGGGGTTTATCTGAACTTCCAGAAAACGAATACTTTTCATGTTCAATGAGTTCCACCATTGCTGGAGAAATTGGTATTTTTGGTTATAGGCCTTCAGTACTTCTAGACATGCTTGCTGGTAAAAGAGCCGAAATTGGTACAAAACTTGGTGCATATATGAGAACTTTCTTCGGTGACTGTTCACCTACCGATTTGGAAACTGCCTTCCAGGTTTGTTCTAGTAATCATTTATTTACATTTTTGGCTAAAATTCATAATATCTTTTTCTTGATCCTGTTTTAATTTTTATGTTTCTTGCTAGTTGGTCTATCAACTGTTTGCAACTGGGGTAGTACCAGGGGAAGAGGACATTAAGATTGTGATGCAAATGTCAGAAGAATCGGTCAATGCCCAAGAAAGAGACCCGTATACTGTCTTTGCAAACCGTGTGAGGGAGATTAATTATGGGAACTCTTATTTTTTCAGGGTAAGCTCGGTTTTTGGTTATATTTTGGTTTACTTATAGAGTTTAGTACATCTTACAGTTATTTTTTTCAGCCTACAAGAATTAGTGATCTTCGAAAAGTTGACCCATTTAAAGCATGTGAATATTTCAACAAATGTTTCAAAGACCCGTCAACTTTCACTGTGGTGATTGTTGGGAATATTGATCCTGATATTGCAAGGCCATTGATACTACAATATTTGGCGAGTAGAATTGTATTTTTATATTTAAATTTAACTTAAAACTTTTGGAAATATGATTATGTGAAATGTGTTATGGATTTTTATTGCAGGGAGGAATCCCAAGACCATCTGAACCCATTTTAAAGTACAACCGTGATGACCTGAAAGGCTTGCCTTTTACTTTTCCCACAACCATAACTCGGTTTGTACATGTTTTTCCCTTTTCACTTTTAATAACAAAAAAATAAATAAATTTTATTTAATACATGGTGTTGTTTGTAGAGAAGTTGTTCGCAGCCCTATGGTTGAAGCACAGTGTTCTGTTCAGTTATGCTTCCCCGTTGAGTTAAAGAATGAAAAAATGGTATGTGGATGAGAAGCTTGTGACATTTCTTGATAGATGGAGGACTAATGAAGTAATAATTTGTTTCCATGATAGATGGAGGACGTTCACTTCATTGGGTTTTTGAGCAAACTATTGGAAGCCAAAATAATTCAGGTTCTCCGTTTCAAGCATGGACAGGTTTGTTTTTATGTTTCACGTGTAAACTTCATTGCCTAAATTCATTCATCACCTTAATTAAAACTCTAATGCTGTTTTCATACCAGATCTACTCAGCTGGTGTTTCTGTATTTCTTGGTGGCAATAAACCTTCACGAGTTGGTAATGCTCGTGGAGATATTAGTGTAAACTTTTCTTGTGATCCAGATGTCGCTCTAGCACTGGTATGTGTTTTTACATCTTGATCCTTGAAAACAGTTGTGGATATTTTTCATTTATCATATGAGTATATGACTTTCCTTTCAGGTTGATCTTGCTCTAGATGAGATATTACGTCTTCAAGAAGAAGGACCTTCAGATGCAGATATCTCTACAGTACTCGAGATTGAACAACGGGCCCACGAAAATGGACTACAGGTGATTAATATGAAAAATACTCAAAAAGTGATATCTGTGTTAAAAACAAGAGTAGATTACATTTTTAGTACCCGGGTGTAGCTGATTTTTTTAGTTTTGGTCCCAAAAAGTCTCCTATTGCAATTTTGGTCCTTATTTGACGTTTTTAGTCCCTGTTCCAATTAAAATAACTATGTTTTTGGGACCAAAATTGCAAAAATCAGCTATACTTAAGGACCAAAAATAGTCATTTACTTGGATTAAAGAGCAAAAACGTTACAAGAACCTCAAATAAGGACCAAAGTTGCAAAAATCAGCTACCCTCGAGAACTAAAAAAGTAATTTAGTCTAAAAAACAAACTAAAAAAAAGTGTGAAATCTCAGGAGAATTATTGGTGGCTTGATCGGATATTGCACAGCTATCAATCTAGGATCTATTCAGGGGATGTTGGTACTTCATTTGCTGTAAGTGTCTGTGTTCACACAGTCTATTCCATGTAGCCTTTTTTTTTAATAATAATTGGTGATTTTTTGATGCAGGTTCAAGATGAGAGTCGCATAGACGTTAGGAAAATCTTGACACCAGTTACAGCTCAGCAAGCACTGCAAAGGACTTTACCTTTCCCTTGCAAAAAACAATACACTGTTGTAATTCTAATGCCTCAGGCTTCTCGTTTTGAAAGGCTAAAGTCCTTCATCACTGATGCGAAGGTCAGTTACAAAAGTCAAAACAGTGACTCAATTATTTTTTACAAAAAATTTATGAGAAAGTAATGATTTTTTTCTGTGGGTGCAGGTTCAAGTTGGATTTGGTGGTCTGGTAGTTTTGGGTTTCTGCATCTGGAGATATGCACGAAGATCATCGGAATCATAGAGTCTGTGTTTGAGTAGTCATCAGAACCTAGAAATTTTGAATAGTAGATACAAGATACATCATGGTATATGTGGGAGGCATTGTTGGTTAAAACACAAACCAAAAATTGATTAGAGTTCACTGATTAAAATTGAAAAAGGAAAACAATGTTCGTGTTTATGAACCAAATTGGGGAAGGGAGGAGGCGATATGTAGTTTTAGTGTGTGTTCAGACCAAACCAGGGAAAGAGGGAAGGAGAGTGAGATGGTGGAAGAACAATCTAAAAAGCGTAGCTACTAAAGTAGACAATAGATAATAAAAATAAAAGTACAAAAAAGTAAAATAACATCAACACAATGAACAAAATGATATTTTCCGGTTCACTACAAGTTCTAAAATCCAAAGAATTGATATGATCGATCTTAGAATCAGTTTCAACATCCCAAGAAACATTTGTTTTGGTTCTTGAATTGACTTCGTAAATTTGGTAGGGTATGTGCGGGTTCACAGACATTTATTAAAAATAATGGTTAAAATCATAAAAAGACCATATATTATAGGTTTTGTCCGAACTAAAGGGTTGTTTGGGATTGTTTATTTTGAAGTGTTTATTGACTTATTGTAGTTTGGCACCGATAATAAGAAGCTTTAAATGTTTGGATAGGAAAATTTCATAAACACTTATTGACTTCAATAAATAATTTTTGATAAGTTATTTCGTAATTACACACATGTAAACACCATTCTAACTTGGCAAGTTTGATGCATAGTTTAATACTTGAAGGACTAATTCAAGCATGTGTAAAACTAGTGGGATTTGCTGGTAGAGTTGAAGAACGGATGTTGCTTTGATGCTTGTACTTGGCATCTTGGAATGTGTATCATTGAGTTAGGCGGGAGAGAGTGGTGCCACCGAAACCGCACTCCCTCCCCCGCCACATAAACGCCATATCAATTTTTACCATACAAGTGTGGTTTCTTGTCATACCAAAGGAGTGGTGTCACACTTTTATTTATTTATTATTTATTTTTTTGTTTTTTTTTTAACTATTTTAATTTAATAAAACTTTTTTTAACTATTTTAATTTAATAAAACTTCTTTTCTAATAAAAAACATAATTTTTCATTACTTGAAAATTAAAAAAACATTACATTGCATTACCAAAAAAAAAAACGAAAACCACACATGACATTTAAATAAGGGTTTAAGTCATTTTTGGTCACTTAACTTTTGGTTTTGTGCTAATTTGGTCACTTAACTCTTTTTAAGTTTTAAAAGGCCATCAAACTTTTGGCTTTGTGCTCATTTAGTCACTTAACTTTTAGTTTGGTCACATTTAGTCACCTAACTTTTAAAATTGTGCTCATTTAGTCACTAAAATTTTATTTTTTTTCAAAAGTTTAGTGACTAAATGAGTTCAATTTTAAAAGTTAGGTGACTAAATGAGCACAAATCTAAAAGTTAAGTGACCAAACCAAAAGTTAAGTGATTAAATGAGCACAAAGTCAAAAGTTTGATGACCTTTAAAAATTAAAAAGAGTTAAGTTACCAAATGAGCACAAAACCAAAAGTTAAGTGACCAAAAATGACCTAAACCCTTTAAATAATCCTAGAAACTTAAAAAACACAAATAAAATAACTAAAGCAAACTACATAAAGTCGTTCTCCGAGAACGCGTCTTCGGAGTCATCCGGTGGATCCAAATTAAGGTTAATGTTTTGAACCCCGTAAATGTGTTCCACCAAGTCATTGCGAAGATTGTGAAATGTTTCAGTGCAACGTATCTCTGCTCTCCTGTTCATATACTCTTCGCCACCAATTTCTATTGGTTGTGTCTCCGGTATGGTTTCTTCCTCGTCAAACGCACATATCGCTCTTCATTCGTCTTCAATAATCATGTTATGCAATATGAGACATGTATACATGATTTCTTGAAGTTTTTCCTCGCCTAAATAAGCTGCTGGTTTTTTCAATATGAACCACCGTTTCTTCAGAGCTCCAAAAGCACGCTCAACATCCTTCCTAACTCTTTCTTGAGCTCTCTTGAACTTCTTTCGTCTAGAACCATGTGGACACGTAAACGATTTAACAAACACAGCATACTCATGATAGATTCCATCGACCAGATAATAACCATACTTATATGGCGTTCCATGCACTTCAAAAGAAGAATCTGGTGCGGATCCATCGTATATGTTGTTAAATATTGGTGAACGATTAAGAACGTTGATGTCGTTAATCGAACCAGGAGAACCAAAAAAAAGCATGCCAAATCCACATATCTTGTGATGCAACTGCTTCAAGTATGACCGTTGGGTGACCATGATCACCTCGGGTAAATTGCCCATGATATGATGTAGGGCAATTTTCCAATGCCCAATGAAGACAATCTAAGCTTCCTAGCATTCCAGGAAACCCATGCACACTAGCATGATGAGCTTGCAATTGCAGGATGTCATTACGTGTAGGCTTACGTAAATATTTTGGACCATAAAACTGAATCACAGTTTTGCAAAAAAAATGGAGACTGTCTCGTGTGATCCTAGCAGACATCCTAAAAGTTTCGTCTAACGCATCAGGCGGAATGCCATATGCTAACTGACGAAGTGCGGCCGTGTATTTTTGTAAGGGAGTGAAACCGGGTGTACCTCTAGCATCGTAGCCTTGTTGAAAAAAATTGCACTCCCTCGTTACATCTTCAACTATACGTTCGTATAAACCTTTGAACATTCTGAAGCGCCTACGAAAATAATACCCTTGATAAGTGGCATTCTCTTCAAAATAGTCTTGCACCAAACGTTGGTTGGCTTCTTCACGATTTCTGCAAATATATCTTCGTGTTCTCCGTTGAGAACTTGCAGCTGCGTTGTTGCATAAAGCATCGTATGTTTGTTCCGCCATTTGAGCACACGCAACAGTGGTATCAAAAATAGTCTGAAATTCTTCAAAAGATGAAGAAGATGACATTTTTGAGAGAGTGATGATTTTTTTTTTAAATTTTGAGAGAGAGAAGAGGTTGTATTGTGGTTAAAAACAAATGAATTGGATATGTATATATAGGAAAGAAAGGCAAAAAAAAATAATAAAAAAAAATAAATTCGGACGCAAAGGACCGTCAACGGTCAAAAGGTGGAACATCCAATCAGATTGCGCGGTTGTTTCTAGCCACACTGCGGTTTTGGCCGCAGGAAACCGCACCCTGAGGGCGGTGTTCGCGGTCCACGTGGCTGCACTGCGGTTTGGAACCGCACCCCACACCGTATAGCCTTATGGATGACAACAGGAAGGGTATATGTGTTTGTATACTTATGCGCGTGTATCCCACTGTATTTGTACTAAGGTGCTGTTTGTTTTTTTTTAAACCTCTTCAAACCACTTTTTGCTGCGCGGTAGCACACGCGGAACACTTTCCCTCTCGCAGCAGTTTGTTTTTGGAAGACTTCAAACTACAAAACCTCTGCGCGTATGCTGCGTGGCGCAACACTTGACTTGCCTCTTCAAACCTCTTCAACTTTTATTTTTTTCAAGTGTTTTTTTTTTATTTAAATTTTGGTATAACTTATATTTTTTTTTAACTTTAATTTAAAAAAAAAACTATGATTTTTTTAAAGTTTTATATACGGATTTGATACAATTTCTTTTTATAGTTTCACAAATTGTTTTAACTTGATTTAAAAAAAAACTTTGATATTTTTAATTTTTTTACCGTTTCTGTTAATAATATTTTTAGTTTCAGTTGCAATTTTTTTAACGTGTGTGATTTTTTTACGAATTTTGTAGACATCGTTTGCAATACTTTCTAAATTTTATTATTATTATTTTTTTTTATGTTTTTTTTTTAAATTAATTTTTTTTAGAATAAAACTGTTAGCTTCTTTTATATTTTTTAAGTTTTTTTTAAAGTTTTATATTTTTGTTTTTTACATGTTCTTTTTAGTATTCTTTCAATGTTTTAAGAGTATAATTATTAAAATTTCGGTGTTGAGAACTATTTTCAGTTTATAAAATTAGTTTATTTAAATTTCAGTTTGTTGCAGAAGTCTGCAGATGTTAAAAAACAAACATGCTTCTTATTATAGGCTGCAACCGTTTGTTCCACCTCTTCTGCTACAGAGGATTGCAGATGTGGTTCGCAAACTTCATGATTTTTCTCTTCGAAAAAACAAACATCACCTAATTAAGTTGTAATGCTTATAACCTATTTATAGGCTTAGGCCATATTTGACAAATTAGTTTAAAAGCTCTAAAAAACTAGCTAGTAATTTATAAGTTAGTTTATAAATTAATAGTGTTTGGTAAAAAATAGCTGATAAGCTAGATTATTAATGTAAATTTACATAAATAGATATTTGGATATATAACTAAAAATCAACATTAGATACATATTTGGAATATTTTTGAAAAATCTTCATAAGCTTCTCAAAATCTATTTCAAAATAGCTTATTAAAAACTAGCTTATAAGCGAGTTTATAAGTTACAATAAATTATCTTTGATGAGTAGGTTATTTGTATGTATGTGAGAGTGTGTCTTGTAGTGAGATTTTATTGAGGTTTTGATGTAATTTTGTTCTTTTTAATGAAAAGAGTTTTTGGTTTAAACCTTTTTTTTATAATTTTTTTACAATAACTTACTTGAATCTTTCAACTAATCTTTTATAAGGAGCTAAGTATTGATTAAAGTATGTCATTATGGCTTATAACCAACCGTCCTAACAAGTCGTTGATATCCTTATCCAACTCTCACTTTCGTCCTCTTCAAATCTGAGGACATGGACTTTCTCATGTGTTTAAGTGAAAGAGGCCTTGATTTTTCTATATATTAGATGTTGGTATACAAGTACACAGCTTCAATTGAACTTATGTAATGTTTCAATGTAAAAAATGGTAATGTATTAATAGATTATATTTTGGTTGAAATCTTAGAACTGTCATTGTATATGATCAATAGTTAACTATATATTTAAAGTACACAGGGTTTTCATGCATGTCTTTATTCATGTTAGATATTTTATTTTATTTTTGTTCTTCAAGATAAGTTTTTTTTATTGCTCACTACAGATTTCCCGATTTACAAGAATATAGGGGATCTGAATTATTATAGGCGATGTGCTAAGCAACCTTATTCAAAATTGCATCACAATCCCGAACTCATGGTGACCCCTAATTGAAACTCCTAAGATTCGAACTTAGGTCACCTATGAGGAGGTGATTACTTAACCTTACCCGGTTGAGCCAATAAAAAATAATAGTATAAGACTTTCAAGTTAGTTATGATATATCCATAAAAAAAATAGTATAAGATCTTGGTTATTTATTAAAAATACATTACCTCATAATTAACCAACAAAAAAAACATTACAACCATTGTGAGTAAGACTTGAAACCTATGTTTAAATAGGAAAGTGATTTGTACACAACATTTTTTTCTTCATACATAACATTTTGTGTTGTATAGAGTTGTACAATACAACATTTTAAAGCATAATTTGTTGTGTACAGAGAAAATTTGTTGTTTACGAATTAACTCCATAATATTTATTCTTCAAGTCGTATTGGTGCCATCAAATTAATAAGAGAATATGTTAATTATTTACATGAGGAAATGACACAAATGCCTTATGGATTTTCTAGGGTTGGTCATTTAGTTCCTAAACTATTTTCGTGGCTTTATGAGGAAACCAACTCGTGGGAAACTCGTCTTTTTAGTCATTTTTACTTGTGTTTAGCCGATTTAAATGACACACAGACAATACTTGGGGACTATCTCTCTCTCTCTCTCTCTCTCTCTCTCTCTCTCTCTCTTAAGAACACAATCTACCAAGCACCCACCATCATCTTCTTCCTCTACCCATGTTCAAACATTTCATCGAATTGTCACAGCCAAAACTCCATGATGATATTTGATTTCTACATGAAATCAAATAGTTTTTAGCCTTCATCTTCTTCTCGTATTTTGTTCTTGACATGGATGATAAGTTTTCTGACTACGAAGCTATCTGAACACGGTTCTGAACCCTATATTAGTTCAAACAAGTGGTGATGTATTGATAAAGTTTATCAAGATCTTCAAGATTTTATTGAACATGTCTATGGTTTCAAATGGGCATAGAAGATTCAATTACATCTAGTATGCATTCAATTATGGTGGTTAAGAAAGAGGGCTGCAAAAGGGAGAGATGAGCTACACACTCCAGTTGTTCGATGAAATGCCTAAACGAGATCAAAGAAGAAATCGATGTACTAAGGTGATATCTTTCTCACATAATAGGAAAATATGGAACAAAGCTACATACAGTCACAACTTATTTAACTATACCAACTTGTACATCTTCATTTCTCCCATGACAAGTCTACCCATGATATACACTCGATGCCATCATCTATTTTTTATATGATTGAGAAACATATGCTGATTTAATATTATAAAAAAAGGGAGTAAAGAGGATGCAACTTTGGTTTTAATCGCATAAAGACATCAAGATCTCCATTTCTCCCGTGACAAGTCTACCCATGACAAAAGTTTTAAATTGTTTTGTAAAAGAGAAGAAGCAAAAGTTGCATTCACAAATATCTGATATTTAGATGGAAAACAGGGCATCTATCGCTAACATAGAGGAGAACAACTATTAGTTTTACATGTTATGAAGCACTTTCAAGATGATTGTGAGTGGTGGGTTGGTTATGGAGTTATAAGGTGGGTTTTAGGTTGGGGTAGAAGATGAATAATACTGAGTTTATCAGGTATTTCATGGGGTTGTACACTCAAAGTCAATGTGGGTTAATGGATAATTGGTCAACAAATGTCTATGTGTCAAAGGGGTAACCGAGTGACCCCTTCATTTTGCCCAAAAAGATGTAATCGACCAGATAAAACGACTTCGTTCCCTCATAAAACCACAAAAATAGTTTAGAGACTAAATTGACAAACAAACCTTAGAAAGTTCGTACAACATTTGTGTCGTTTCCCGTTATTTACATATAGGTATGTCTACATGACAAAAGAAACTTATAAAATCTGAAATTTATTTGATACATAAATAACATGTAAGGAAACAATTTACATGAATTAGTAGAGACGGCAATAAGACCCATTTTCTTATCAAAATAGTGAATATAAGTTAAATAATCAAATTAAAAGAGAAACAAATAAGTTAATCGAAAATCATCCAGTATTTTTAATTTGTACAACCTCCAAAAAATTATGTCATCATTATTATAATAATAAAGTTATATAATCATTTATAAAACATAAAAATACAATGTTTTTAGAACGAATAGATCCAAACACAAAAAATATATATTAATTCTTTACCAGTCTCGAATTCTCGGGGCCATAAAAAAATCCTTTTACGAACTGGGCCTTCCGTTAGTTTCAACAATGACTCAATAGAGCCTCTGGGCCAAGCCCACAGAAAAAGGAAACCCTAACGCATCAATATCAGGGTTTTATTGCCTTCATCCCTTCATTTCTGCGCCTCTGTTTCCGTCTTCTCTTCTCCAGCTCCCAAATCGCAGGTTCGATCTCTGTCTTCTCTGATGCTCAAATGACTTCCATGACTATCTAATTTGATGATGTAGCTTATCTGTTAGCAATCAATGGAGATATTATTTGTTGCCTGATATAAGAATTATGATGTTTTGTGATGGAAATTTTACTGATTTGTTGTTTTGATTCCTTGTTTGCACCTGCGTCTGCAGGTAAGGTGCAGATACGAGAGAGTAAAAATGGTGGATAAAACTAAAGGAAGAAAAGAAGAGGTTGTTACCAGGGAGTACACAATCAACCTCCACAAGCGCCTCCATGGATGGTACATACTTGTTTCATTCGTATAAATTATTCATATATGCTTATTCACTTCGGTTGAACTTTGTTTCGAAGCCTTATCTTTGCAAACATCTGTATTATACGATCGCGTTTATGTTTGACCTTGATTGTACCCTATATGTAAAATTTTCATCTGTGTTGATCAACAGCACATTCAAGAAGAAGGCTCCCAAGGCCATTAAGGAGATCAGGAAGTTTGCCCAGAAGGCCATGGGGACAACAGATGTGAGGGTGGATGTTAAGCTAAACAAGTATGTTTGGAGCCGAGGAATCAGAAGTGTACCCAGGAGGGTTAGGGTTCGTATTGCCCGCAAGAGGAACGATGATGAAGATGCAAAGGAAGAACTTTACTCGCTTGTCACTGTTGCAGAGATCCCAGCAGAGGGGTTGAAGGGACTAGGCACTAAGGTCATCGACGATGAAGATTAATTCATCAAAATCCAACCTTTTTGAAACAACTGGCAGAGTTTAGTTTTTATTTTTATCCTTGCTACTTTTATTTGGATTCTAGTAATTTACATTTTCCTTGAATCTATTACATTTTGTCTTTGATGGATTATGGTAGCTCATTTGTGTTGTCTTTGAAAGAAACTATAATGCATGTGCTAGTTTTAACGTGTCTCCTGTATAGAAGGTTTCTTACAGAAGATCATATCCCCTTCATAACTCTTGACCTCTTGTTTAATCCTCTTTCACAATTCATACCAAAACTAAACAATTCTGTAGTTGTAATCTGCTTCACTCATAACTCATATGCCATTGGACAAGTAGGGGTGCCAATTATATCTTCCCGACCCTTTCTTTGGTTTTCAAGCAATTGCAGACTGAATGGTCTATAACCCTTTTACTTGGTCTTGACTGCTGCCTGGGGCTTCTAAACAAGTGGGGTTAACATCGTCTCTTGCACAGATGAGCTTGAAGTAGTGGTATTAAAAAAAACCAAAACTGAAAAATCAAACCGAACCGGATGATATTTGGTTTATTTGGTTGCAGTTATTTAGTTTATGGTTAATTAAAAAGGATCCCTTATTTGGTTTGGTTATGGTTAAATTTTTATTGTAATTTTCCATGTAAAAGATCACTGTTGCCCATTGGTACTTTTGCAACAAAAAAAAATTCATTACAACGACAGTCTAACAAATGGCCATAGCATCCAACTGTATGCAAATTTCCATAAGAATTCATTATAATAAAACATAAACAATTTGAAACGAAAAAAAGCCATAAAAATTACACATGTTACACACATCTAAATTGTATGTAACCAAAAGGATCCATGGTTTGACAAACAAATTATGTCCCATAAAGCATGCTCCAACATGCAAATAAGTCATACATAGATAACTTTATCCTCGGAAATGTCATAAAACCTTGAGCTACAATGCAAATAAGAGACGTACACGGATAACTTTCTCCACAGAAATGTCGTAAACAACCCAAGTAAATCCTCAATATATTTAGGCATCACTCTTAACCTAGCAAATATCATTCTCATCCACCCATATACAAGGGAGATAAGGTAAAACTCTTCATGTCCAAAATGTAGTTTGTATCCTCTAGCTAGAAACTACAATGCACCATCGTCATGTTAATGATGAATCATTGAAATCAACATCGTATGGATGAGCGAAGGATCCCCATTCATATTACACAACTCCAACAACAATCCAAAATATGAATTTCTAAATAGTTTCACTGGAGTTGGAGTAGAAGACAACCTTTTCCTTATTTCATTCATAAATAGCACATTCATCTTGATAGTCAATAAGGACGGGTAATAACCATTGATCAAACGACATTTTAGACAATGATGATATATATCGAATCACACGGAAAATACAATTACATATTCGCACTCATACCATTACAACAACGTCAATGTGAATAATTTCAACCATTCATGCATGGTTAATGGATAGTTGTGCGGGTCTCGCGAACCAACATGAACTATTATGATTCCCTTAAAACTACCTCAATTTTAGTGAAGGAAATGATATTTTATGTAAAAATACCTCAATTTTAGTGAAGGAAATGATATTTTATGCTTATCAAACCCAAATAACCAAAACAAAATAACATTAAATGCTAAAGTCCACTGCCAAGTGTGTTCAACTAACAATTACGCTGTTACAATAAGAACAAAAGTTTAATGATTACTTGCTTGCATCACATTCATTTTTATCAACCCATGATCCGCATGCGCAAACAAAAATGATGACTTTGGTTCATTTTTTTGTTGTGAAAGAGATGGCAAACGATGATGACGATGAAAACGAACTTTTGAAAAGTGTGGACCCGTCCTTTTGTTTGAAAGGCTTAATATTATTAGAAGTTAGCAAGAAGCTAGAAAACTTGCAATTAATTGTGAAGACTTGGTTTTAAATCCAAAAGACCTTACTAACTTGCAGTTTACCAAATCTGAAATTAAATGCATTATAAAAACTCGTTACAATACTACCAAATAATGTTTCTTTCCTAGTAGTCTTCGATCCAAAGATAAGGGAGTTGCGGTAGTTCCAGATAACCCACCACATAGGCACTGTAATTGCTTCAATGACACTTTTCTTAGTGTGAAAGACCTTCAACGAGTCAACTTGATTAAAATGATCTTTGTTCGAAGAGAAACACATAAAAGAAAGGTTACTCCATCTAAAAACATGACCCCACAGTTGTGAAGAAGCTACACTGGCTAAGAAAACGTGAAACGACTATTTCGATTCGGAATCACACATAAGACATCCCAAAATCTAATCATTTATCTGATTTCTGAGCACTGCAATTGTGAATCTTTCAATGTAGGCCAACACCCAACTCCACGAGTCATTTTTTCTCCAATAATACAAACGATTCCGGGAGCTGAAGAAGAGCCAAAAGCTCTTGGTCCTTGGCTCCACATTGTATGGTCCACCTCCATCCCTAAATCCAACCATCGGAACCTCGACAATCTTTAACTGAGCACTCTTTGTTTATTTCTAGCAAAAGCATATGCGGAAATACGTTCACAAGCAAGTCTTCCCAGCCAAAGTTCTGTCGATCTTGGTCAATGCTCCATCTCCAATCCTTTTTTTTTTTTCAAAATTGTATGTGGAATCAACTTTTTTTTTTTTTTTTTTTTTTTTCGTGAAGTTGGTTAATAGAACCAACTATCGAGGACCAAACTCGTTTATTCTTCAATCCTTCAATACTATAGCCAAAACCCCCATAGACACCATGACTAGCTTTGATATTTGTGTTACCTTCGTGGTTCGCGAGGTTTGTTTTGAGGATTTAATGGTCATTTTGTTAAAGCCATAAAATAAGAGTTATACTAAGGTATACTCTTCAGATAAATGTTCATTTTAGCGAAAAAGCTCTTCAAACAAATGGTCATTATAGTTTTGGACTTTGCAATTCACAAATATGCTCGCTTTTATGGTCATTATTGATCTAAACCATGCCTTAACATTAAAATAGTAAAGTAATCATTTTTTTGCCTTATATTTTAACATACATTGGCATATTTCTTTTCATCTTGGTAAAACCCAAAAGCCAACGACACTAAAAAACGATAAAACTTTGTATGTAATATATCCATATCAAACCGAAACGGTGGAAACAAATTAAAAGCCAATATGAATACTGAGAATAAGTGAATAACCCATAACTTTCCGACCTCACTTTGTGAGTTAATGTCAATACTCAATACAATAATCAATTTGCAACATAATTTCTCTATTCCAATACAAAATCTTATATTTATTATCCTCATGGGATTGGCGAATTCGAAGATCTAAACGATGTCCCACAAGAAAAAGACTTCATAGATGGGATTCTAAGACAACTCAAACTACCACCGGGAATCATATCACACTCTGGCTCAGGCCTTTGCATCTCCCTCCCTGGAATACAGTTCAATGCAAAATCAAATCCCACATTCCTACCATACAATTTCCCACATTCTTGACTAAACCCAGAAAAGAAATTATAAGCAACACTCAAATTCATCAACGATTTCAACTCACAAACCAGATCTGGCAACTCACCCGACAACTCATTGTGTGCAACATTCAACACTTCAATATCTTCCAAACAAGAAATCGAATCAGGGATATGACCCATCAATGAATTGAAACTCGCATCAAAAACTTGTAAATCTGACCACATTCCGATTCCTTGAGGGATACAACCGCTTAATTGGTTGTTCAAGAACAGGATTTCTTTCAATCCGGAACTAGAATACCCGAAGCTAATCGGAATGTCACCTGTCAACTTGTTATTGGCTAAATTGATTACCGAAGCAGGGGAATTGCCTAGACTTTGTGGGATTTGACCTTCGAAATTGTTGTTATTGAGTAGAATTGCGTCAAGATTCTTGGTGAATACAAGGTCTGGAATGGGTCCTGAAAAAAGATTGAATCTGAGGTCTAGATACACCAGATTTGGGATTTGGAGGATTATAGTAGGGAAAGGTCCGGAGAATTGGTTATTGCTGAGGTCAAGTTCAGTGAGGGCAAAAAGGTCTTTTAAGCTATCTGGGATTGTGCCTGTGAAGCTATTGCTGTTGAGGTGGAGGAGAGTCATGTCTTTGAGGAGGGAAAGCTCCTTTACGAGAATACCCTCGAGACCACCATGGTTAAGGTCTATCCCTGTAACTGATGAATCTTGACAGAAAACTCCTTTGTAATCACACACATTTGACCCGACCCATGAGTTCAAGATTCCTTTAGGGTCATCTTTGATGGCTGACTTCCATGCTTGGAGGGCAATGTAAGCATTGTTGAGAGTCGATGTGTTTGAGTTTGACCACCCGTTTCTGGTGGTTCTTCCACCACCAACAAAACCTCCGGCGCCGCCGTGAACTGCAAGTAGAAAGAGTAAAGAAAGTAATAAAAGTTTAGTTTTTTCCTCCATTTCTTTGGGGTTGTTCTTGGAGTTGGGTGTGTGTTTTTACAGAAATTTATTGGGGAAGATGATGGGGGTTGGTCTTGCATTAAATGATTGTCTTTGAATCTCTTTATGTAAAGCACTTAAAAATTAGATGATTTAATATAGCAAAAATGCAGAAAATAGTGTTTGAAATATGTTTTTGGTATTTAAGAATAGGTAAGCTTTTAGAAAAAAAGTCTTTATATTAAATGATGTTTATCATAAAAATGTACTACTAACTTTTTTTTTTAAGCTATTGGTTATTTGATTTTTTTGTACACCTTTTTTTACATCACTAGATTGTGTCCCATTTATGATGGTTACCTTAATGCCTATATGGTTTTTCTTGCTCATTGTGAACCTATTTTGAACAACAATCATAAATATATCTTATATAAATTAATAAAAATCCTTTGATTGATAAGTGGATTTATATAAAGCCATGAAGCACATAGCAAAAAAAAAAAAAAAAAAGTGTGAAAGTAAACGTTGTACTGTATGGATTGCAGCTATTCTCCATGGGTATACCCACATGCACTTGAGTAGTGTGGTCTGCCTCCCACACTATACGTGGTGCTCATTAAAGGTTGATCAATAAATCAAACCTAAGAAACAATTAATTGAGTTATGCTTTTATTATCACAGATATATAGCATTTGAATCTAGAAAGTTTATGTAGTATGAAGTATGTAATGGTACATTGAGTACCTTGAGAAAAAAGACAGAAGACACATCGATATTTGAATATATTTAAAAGAGAAAATGATTAGGGAAGACTTAGAGATCAAGTTCTCCATTTGAATATATTCCAAACACTTTTGTATCATTTAAGCAATTATATATTTGTTTGGCAAAACTGTTGGAAATTATAAGAGAATAAGCCGATTTGTGTATTTTCGTTTATCTATATTGGTGGAGAAGAAACATTTTGTGGGCTTATATTGTTTTTCTCTTGATAGGCCTTCAAAGGTTTAAGCGGATCAAGAGATTGGTCAAACCCACACACGCGCCTAACCTAGCCGATGTCGTGAATGCGTGAAATGACGCGATTTAGGCGCACTTGACATTTCTGTAGAGTTCAGGTCAAGTCGGTTTGAGTGACCTGGTCAAAAAGTTGACCGTCGTTGACTTCGTGGATGAGGATACAAAATCATCTAGAATCCTCTAGAAAGAGCGGATAGACTTCATGTTTGAATTCGAATAAAAGCATATATCGATATCTGATTCGAAATTTAAACTGTCACGTGTCAACCTGTGAGAGGCCACTTAGTCACCAGGTCTGATTTTTTTGGGGCCTCTAGGGTTTTCGTCCACTATAAAAAGGACCTCCCAGGTCCCATTTAAACACACACACAAAAAAAATCCTCTCTCTCAAGCAATCACAACTTTCTTTATTACAACCCTAAAAGCGAACTGAGTATTCGCTTTGTGTTTATCGTTTTCCATTGTTGTTGGAGAACTGATAAATCTGCATTAAATCCAGAGGTTTTATGTTGTTTATTACAACCCTAAAAGCGAAGTAAAAAACTTTAAGGACAAGAGTTCGACCCATGTAGTTTTCTACAATCAAGATCAGTCATCAACAGTTCGGTTTTACATTCTCGTTTCACATTTAAATTCGTCCAATAACAGGTCAATCTGCTTCTACTCATTTCTTACTACCAGATCTCATCGTGAAGGATAATTCTGATTTCTGGACGTAACTTGGTAACAATAATAATAATAATTGAATTTATTATCTTGCGACATCTGGACGCTTTGATTTCTACTCCTTTCTTACAATCAGATCTAATCGTGAATGATCATTCGTTTGTTTGTCAATTCTAAATAAGTTGTGAATTACTCCATAATACTAATTATCAGATTGTTTAAATATCAAGATTGAATTTCAACAAAAACTAGTTGGTACCAATTATGTATTTATTTGACAAAACTAGTTGATAGCTGTAACTTTTATTTTTGCATAATTGTTCGTAAAAAATAATTAGCTATTAAATGTGAAAATTACATAAAAATTAAAAGCAAAAAGCTATGAAAAGCAAGTAATAACTTTTGGATTAGAGTTTTTTTGTTTAAAATAAAAACTAAAATATTCTACTACCGAAACGAAGTTTTTTTTTGTTGAGTTCTCTCTCTCTCTCTCTCTCTCTCTCTCTCTCTATATATATATATATATATATATATATATATATATATATATATATATATATATATAAAATACATAAACCTTTGGAAATCATAAAACCTAGAAAATCAATAAAAATACATAAAAAATAAATACTTTGAGATATCTAATTTTTTCTTACTTTACAAAGCTAAAAATTGCAATTTTTCATACCTATTCGCTTAAAAAAACTGAATTTATATATATATATATATATATATATATATATATATATATATATATAATGTGAGATTCAATAAAGAACCATATATATATAAGGTGAGATTCAATAGATGTACACTTGTACATTGGACGCACACAGACCGGATTATACCAAAAAATTCATCTCCTTACCAAAAAACTCACCTCTTTTTTTGTAACGCCCTGTTCTGAAAGTATTCGTTTATGGATTTCAGAGCCCGAGGTAAGGGGTGTTTCAGTCTTTTATGGGCTTTGAGTTTTAGGCGAGAATATTTCGGGCCGAAAGGTGTTGCTAGAAGCGTAGGGCTTCTCGCCACCTTTTCGTGGATTTAAAGTTCGTCGGAAACGGACTTAGAATCAAGGAGTTATAGCACTTTGAAGTTATTGGCATAAATGGCCCCTAAAGGAAATATTTGGCAAGTAAGTCCCATGCATGCAAGGGATGCATGCACGTGTTTGGCTGGGTACGCCCAGCGTATAAGGAGGATTGGTCGCAGATGCGGAGAGGCGTACGCCCAGCGTACGAGATGTACGCCCAGCGTACGCTTAGAGTCTCAAAACCCTAATTTTAGGGCATGCCACTGTATAAGGAACATAATGGCTCAAACCCTAGCCTCCTTATCTGTCCCTCAACCTCAGAAAAACCCTAGAACGCCGCATCCCTTCATTCTTGTGAGGTCTTGACCTTGGGAAGCTCATTTTGGTGGTGTAAGCTTGGAATAGCAAAAGGAGAAGTTGGCAAGGAAGAACTTGGGGAGTTGGAGCTCATAGATCTGGAATACCATCAGCATTTGGAACACTTTTGAGGTATAAAGCTCATAACTTTACTTAAGAATGTTTAGATCTAGTGTAGTGTAGTTTTGGAGTTATTTTGGTCCCAAGAATGGACCTTTATGATGAAATCTCGTTTGTGAGCTTAGGGCTGCCACCCTTAGAGCTAAAAGGGTTCCATAAGCAGTAAAGTCTCCATCTCGGGTGTCTTAATGGGTTCATGCATGAGATATAGCCCTCTTTATGGAAGTAGATTATCATTTTGGAGTTTGGACTTGTTTGGGCAAGTTAAGTCACCAAGTCAGTGACTTTATGGATTAAGACATGGAAAAGGACATGGATCTGTGTTTATAGCTTCTAAATCCGTGTATTAAGCACTTTTATGGAAAAAGGACTTAACAGGGGAGTAAGCTGAGCTTACGTGCAGGTACGCCCAGCATACGCATCAATTGGCCTTTACGCTTAGTGTACATTGGAGTACGCCCAGCGTACTCATCAGGTTTGGGATTTGTGCATTATGGGCCTTGGTTTGGGCCATGTAGTGGACTTTGGGTCTTAATGGGCCATCAGTAGTCAGATAATATGGGCCAAGGAAATAGTTGGGCTTAGAGTGAGGCCTAATAGAGGGAATGGGCCCAATTTAGCAAATTGGGCCATTAGTAGGCCACTAGTGGGCTTGGAAAGCTTACATAGTTTTGGTCCTTAGATATGGACCAAGTTGGGTTAGGGGTAGAATGGTCATTTTACCCCGGAAGGGTTATTGTATTGTACTAAGTGATGTTTGGTATTGGTAGTTGGGAAGCCAAAGGGTCAGCAGTTCGGGAATTGCCAGTCAGCAGCCAGAGGAGTATCAGCAGGGTTCAGCAGTGCGAGGTGAGTCTCCTCACTGTGTGCATGGGTCTACAACCACAATGTTGGCCCATTATGTTTGTGTATAGTAGGAAGACCTGGGGGTTAGCCCTAGGAATTATTATGATATATGTTCCGGATTACGATCCGATGCCGGGCGAGGCCCGAGGAATGTTAGTATGCTAGTTATACTTGTTGTCTGTGTGATACTTGTATGTGCCTGGTAGGGAGGTGAGTGTGGGCGAGGTCTCGTATCTCATAACTATCCGAGTATGGACGGGGTTCCGTATCTCATTAGTAGCAGAGCAGGGGCGAGGCTCGAGTTAGGAGGGAGGTGAGTGTGGGCGGGGGCCTGTATCTCACTACCAGCAGGAGCGTGGACGAGGTTCCATGACTCATCAGTAACAGGACAGGGGCGAGGCCCAAGTTAGGCGAGGCCTTGGAACAGGAGTATAGTAGAGTATGTCTAGCTATTGGTTATGTGTTATGTTATATGTTTGTATGTGTTTAGCGAGCGAGGCCCAGAGACAGGTCGGGCCTAAGAGAAACAGATATGTATACCGAGCGGGGCTCGATGCCAGGCGGGGCCTGATGCCGGGCGGGGACCGATGCCGTAGTTAGTCCGATGCCGGGCAAGTCCCGATGCAGCGGTCAGGGGCCCAGTATGTGGTTATGTATGTGGTATGTGGTAGATTAGGGAACTCACTAAGCTTCGTGCTTACGGTTTTTAGTTTTGGTTTCAGGTACTTCCGGTAGCGGAGGGAGGAGCTCGGGGTGATCGCATGACACACACCATCTTTGTTTAGCCTGGGATGTTTCACTCTGATATAAAAAGAATATGTTTTGGGATTATACTCTGATTGGATATAACACTTTTGTTTATGAATGCAATGGTTGATAATTATGCCTTTTATTAATGATTTAAAAATGAAATTTTCGGACCGTATTTTTAAGGATGTTACATGTTGGTATCAGAGCTTTGGTTTGAGGGATTCGGACACACTCTCGGGTGTGTCTGAACTCAAACTAAGGACTTGGTATGAAATTTTTTCAAAAGTAAAGTCATTTTATAAAAGAGGTTTAAAAAGAGAAAAAAAGAAAAGGGTGTGGTGCATGCAATCAGCCGAGTTCAAGTAAGTTCTCCCAAATTACCCATACAAGTTTCTGTTATGCTATGTTTATTAGAACTGCATGCTAGATTAGGACTAAGGATCTAGGAGGATGCATTATGTGCCTGTTTATGTGTATGAGCTTTATGTGTTGCATGTTAGTACAGATTCCTGAGTAGGGGATAGAGCAGTATGATTGGATTATGTGGTTAGATTTTCCTTTTGTCTGAATGCTACTTGCTTTGTGCTTTGTGGGACTCTGAGTGATGGGAGTTAGCCATTAGGTGAATACGTTAAGTCACATGTGATCAGGGTTGAATAATCTCAGAGTTCTGGATTTGGCCCTATTGCGCAGCTCTCGTCTGAGTCTAACCGTTGTAGGGACGAGTCCTTTACTCGAAGGATTATCTAAGACTTGTCACATGTGATGGTATTCAGGTGGTGGCTAATTGGCATTACGAGGATACCTTCAGTAGTTGAGGACTGGGTGCGGGTTGGAGGTTACCCTAGGGCAAGCCTAGGATGAGAGCAGTGCTGGGAGCAATAGTAGTAGTAAGGGACTTGGTGGAGTCAAGGCAATTATTGAGGAAAGTACGGATAGATGTGGAAGGTAGTAGGGGCCCATACTACTGAAAGCAGAGGATCTGTACTCGATTCAAGAAGGGCCGAGATAAAACCAGGGAACTTGTAGTGCGTGTGTGGTCCCTCGGTAGTGATGTGTATTCTGATGGTTGTTATGGCATGTTTTCAGAATGGTGACGTTGCGTAGGAGGCCAGTGGGCGGATCAGGCGTCAGATAGGGATCAGGCTCAGGTTCAGGAGCCGAGCAGCTCGAGGAGCAGATGTGAGAGTTTATTTCAGCTGAGGTTTCGCGTAGTATTCTAAACCAGACTCCTGTGATCTTTGGTTCGGTCAAGGAGGGTGTTTTGGAGCTTCTCAATGAGAAGCTGGGAGCTTTTCGTACTGAGATAATGGCCATGATGGGGGCGCGTTCGCTGACTTTCCGAGAGTTTAGAGCTTGTGGAGCTCCGGATTACCATGGGGCCAAAGACCCCATCACTGGCGGCAGGTGGTTGGCCGATGTTGCCAACGATTTCCGTACGAGCCGATGTCCCAAGGGGGACAAGGTCCGACTTGCCTCCTTTCTTCTAAAGGACAGAGCACGAGATTGGTGGGAGGAGGTTGGTCATGCTATTGGGGATGATGTCGCGTTAGACGCGGTGACATAGAGTGACTTCTCGACCAGGTTCAGGGCCGAGTTTGCACCAGTGATTGAGGTGTAACAGTTAGCACGAGAGTTTCAGGATTTGCGGCAGACTACAGAGACAGTGGCGGAAATCACTGCCAAGTTCAGGGAGAGGGCTCTTCTTGTTCCGCAGTATGTCGCGGATGAGGAGATGAAGAAGGCATGATATCACGAGATGCTGAGGAGTGACATCAGGGAGTTTGTGAGCAGGTCCAGCTGTAAGACGCTGTAGGATATAATTGCTCGGGCCAGGGAAAGGGAGATCGATCTGGAGCACCTCAGGAAGAGGAAGCCGGAGGAGGTTCAGGTAGCTGCAGGTTCATGCAAGAGACCCAAGGGGTCGGATGTGATATTGAGGGATTATCAGGGCCGCAGTCGTTGTGGCAAGTGTGGCAGGACGCACGAGGGTGCATGCAGGAGTGGTAGTGGTGGTGATTCGGGCTACTTCAAGTGCGACCGGACTGGTCATTTCAGCAGGGATTGTACTGCTACCACCACTCAGGGATCAGACCTGATATGTTTCCATTGCAGTCAGAGGGGCCACAAGAAGGCCCGGTGTCCGAGTTTGCTTCCATTAGGACAGGTGATGGCACCTGCCCATGCAGCCATGAGGATTACCAACGGCCGTCAGGGCCGAGCAGAGGCGCCTGTGGTGGGGAGCAGGGCTTTTCAGTTGTCTACAGTGGAGACGTGTGCAGCACCAGACGTTGCAGGTGTGTACTTTTTTCCTTCCTGTCAATTTTTATTCATGATTATATCGTTATGGTACTGCATCTATGTTAGTGAATGTATGTTAGAATTTTATTTCTGTTCGTGTTCGGATCATATGCCATCTGCATACCATGGATTTTCGGGCGGTAGTTCACAGAGGTACCCCTTTTTGGGACCGGTTCTCAGGATGCAGTCACTGTAGCAGGTGTGAGTGGGGTTCGGGAAGTGTTTTGTTAGTCTTCAAGAGCGGTTCGGATTTGATACTAGCGAGTTTGGATCCCTAGCAGCAGTAAGCGCTGGATTATTAGAAGATTCGTCATGGGATAATAGGAAGGAGTGGAATTTTTTCCAAGTTGCGAACTGTAAGGATTTAGCAGGATCGAAGTGGGGGAGAAACCTCCAAGTATCCAGGAGCAGCGGCATGCGAAACCTAGAGGGATTAGTGACCTTCGAGAAGGAAAGGAAAGCAGTCCGAGGGGCTGTGTAGGTAGAGGAGTGCATGAGTTGGGAGTTTGAGAAACTTCCCAACGTTGAGATCCTATATTTTGACAGCCGAGGGCTGGTTTGGGAAACCAGGACGGAGGATCGCCAGCAGGACTCGAGTAAGTCGGGATGTAGATTGTACGAATGACCGGCATGGGATGCTTCCGGATTTGTAGTCGGTGGCAGAGACAACATGGAGAGTGTGGTAAGACTGCGGGTTAGTCGCAGCATTCGTTAGTAGCCAGTTAGAGGAGTATGGGCGAGGGCCCGTATCTCCTAAGTCGAAGGAGTGTGGGCGAGGTCCCGTATCTCCTAGTTAGCGGAGTGTGGGCGAGGCCCGTATCTCCTAGTCAGCCTAATAGAGATCGAGAAAGGATAGTACGTTGAGGATTCAGGACGGTTTAGGACCCGTGTAGCCCTAGATAGGTGAGACCGGGGGCAGGGTCGCTCTGTAGTATGGCTTGGGTGGGACCCGTGGGCGAGGCCCTTGCGATTGTAGCAAGACAAGTGAGACTCGAAGGAGAGACCGCTCTAAGATATAGTTTGGGTGAGACCCGTGGGCGAGGCCCGTGAGATTTGAGCCGCGCAGGTGGGATCTGGTAGAGACCTTAGAGTCAAGATAGGGGATCAAGGATCCCAGGACTTATGGAGCCAGATTGGTTAGGTATATAGAGCAGTTTTAGTTAGTTGAAGTTTCCTTCGGAAGTCGCTGAGAGCGACTGAGCGATTGAGTTTGGGTGCAGTAACCGGTGGGAGTCCGGTAACCCAGATTATGGCAGATTAGTTGGGACCAGGGTGGTCTCGGTTCGTCCGGAAGGCGGACAGGAGATAGCAGGACATTCGGTCAGGGATAGCGATAAGAGAATTCCTGATGGAGCAGCTAGTTGACCGAGAGGTGCTACGCCAATCACATCAGGGTTGAATAATCTCAGAGGAAAGGGTTCGACCCTGTTGCGCAGCTCTTGTATGAGTCTAACCGTTGCATGGATGAATCTTTTACTCGAAGGATTATCTGATCCATTCGCTGGAATAGGATGTCAGCACCAGGACATAGCAAGAGAGGACACTCAGTGGGTATCAGTGAAGTGACCAGTACTGAGAGTGACTGGAGAAGTGAATACAACGAAGGGTACGCCCTTCATAGAGAAAGGAAATATTGATGTTTTTGGGAAGCTGCCTTGGGAAGGGCAGTGATCGCGCAAGGAGAAGGGGTGAACCCCTAGGATGTCCAACATAAGTACTCGGGGAGTACCGAAAGGATTGACGGTGGGGTAAGAGCCATGTTCTCAGGATGGTTGGTGATTAGAGTGCTCTCGAGGTGTTATCGGCAAGGATTAGTTCTGTCAGGATGACCGGGCGGAAGGTCAATGGAAGTGGTCCTTCGGGGATCGGACCCAACAGGTGGTGCATGCTTCGAGAAGAAATTGGTGAGCAGAGTGCAGGATAGTTTGTCGTGGCGGACTTCGAGGACAAAGTCTAGTTTAAGTGGGGAGAGTTGTAACGCCCTGTTCTGAAAGTATTCGTTTATGGATTTCAGAGCACGAGGTTAGGGGCATTTCGGTCTTTTATGGGCTTTGAGTTTTAGGCGAGAAGGTTTCGGGCCAAAAGGTGTTGCTAGAAACATAGAGCTTCTCGCCACCTTTTCGTGGATATAAAGTTCGTCGGAAACGGACTTAGAATGAAGGAGTTATAGCACTTTGAAGTTATTGACATAAATGGTCCCTAAAGGAAATATTTGGAAAGTAAGTCCCATGCATGCAAGGGATGCATGCACGTGCTTGGCTGGGTATGCCCAGCGTAAGCTGGGTTACGCCCAACGTATAAGGAGGATTGGTCGCGGATGCGGAGAGGCGTACGGCGTACGCCCAGCGTACGAGATGTACGCCCAGCGTACGCTCAGAGTCTTAAAACCCTAATTTTAGGGCATGCCACTATATAAGGAACATAATGGCCCAAACCCTAGCCTCCTTATTTGTCCCTCAACCTCAGAAAAACCCTAGAACGCCTCATCCCTTCATTCGTGTGAGGTCTTGACCTTGGGAAGCTCATTTTGGTGGTGTAAGCTTGGAATAGCAAAAGGAGAAGTTGGCA